>NC_136263.1:117877684-118005184 GCF_964187855.1 Myxine glutinosa | reverse complement strand
TGTCAGAGTATAAACTCTAACATGAAGTCCAAGGAAATGTCCGTAGAACTCGGAGATATAATTATGAGGAGTTATATATCTGGGGAAGGGTATAAAACAATTCTACAGTGTTGAAAATTCCCAAGAGCATAGTGAGCTTCATCATTTGGAAATGGAAACAATGTGGAACTACCCAGACTCTTCCTAGAGCTGGCTGTCCGACAAAACTGAGCAACTGGACAAGAAGGACCTTGGTCAGGGTGGTGACCAAGACCTAAATGACCACTCTGACAGAACCACAGGGTTCCTTGGCTGAGATGGGAGAACCTGCCAGAAGGACAACAGTCTCTGCAGCACTTCACAAATCTAGGCTTTATGGGAGAGTGGCCAGACGGAAGCCACTCCTGAGAAAATGGCACATGACAGCACGCCTGGAGTTTGCAGAGAGACACGTGAAAGACTGAGAGCATGAGGTAAAATATTCTGTGGTCAGATGAGACGAAAATTGAACTATTTGGCCTGAATGCAAAGCATTCCCCCTTCGCCCTGCTGTTAGTGTCTGGTGGAAACCGTGCACAGCTCGTCACACATCTAACACCATCCCTACCGTGAAGCATGGCGGTGACAGCATCATGCTATTGGGATGCTTTTCAGCAGCATGGACTGGGAGACTTGTAAGGATAGAGGGAATCATGACTGGAGCCAAATACAGGCAAATCCTACAGGAGCACCGGCTTCAGAGTGCAAAAGGCCTTAGACTGCAGTAAATATTTACGTTCCAACAGGACAATGGCGCCAAGTATAGAGCCAAAGCAACACTGTAATGGCTACAGACCAAGAACATGAAAGCTCTTGAGTGGCCCAGCCAAAGCTTAGATTTGAATCCCATTGAGAATCTGTGGAAAGATTTGAAGATTTCTGCTCACCGACACTCCCCATCCAACTTGACAGAGCTTGAGCAAATCCACAAGAAAGAATGGGAGAAACTCCCCAAATCCAGAGGTTCAAAGCTGATATAGACATACCCAAGAAGACTCAAAACTGTAATCACTACTAAAAGCGCTTCTATGAGGGTTCTTCATGCTTCTTCTACTTCTACTACTTCTACTTATACTTCTAAAAGCGCTTCTTCTACTCAGGGGGTTAAATACTTATGTAAATTTGATATTTCTGTATTTAATTTTTAATTGTTTTGTAAAAATTCCTCATAAAAAATTTCCACTTTGACATTATGGTGTATTATGTGTGGATCAGTGACAAAAAATTTCAATTTAGTCCAATTTAAATTCAGGCTGTAACACAACTAAATGTGAAAAAGTCAAGGGGTGTGAATACTTTAAGGCACTGTATACCTCCACCAGGCTGAACAGTTTACGTTTTGTATTCTACTGATAGGCCTGACCTGGATCTGGACCTAAACCAAAATCTAATCGACTTGTTCTCGTCACCTAACCAACTCATCCACCTACTTTGTCAGAACTCATCCACAACTTTTTGAAATATCATGCTATATATCGTTTTTTGCTCTGTATATCAATGCTGAAGTCACCTAAAAATTAAAAAATTCTCGTATCCAGATCCAGATTTGGATCTTCACCAAAATCTAATCAAATCTTCCTTGTTGCACACCCAACTTGTCCACCAAATTTCATCCGAATCCGTCCACAACCTTTTGAGATATCCTGTTAACAGACAGACAAACAGACAGGGGTGAAAACATAACCTCCGCCCACCTTTAGTGTTGATCTGCATCAGCAAACAGGTAGAACAATGGATGGAATTAGCACGATGTTGACTGATACATGCCAACCTCCGTGGGAAGAAAGGAGAAGTTGACATTTCGGGCGTTAAACATTCGTCGAGGCAAAACAGGTTTCAGGCCCGAAGGGTTAACGCCCAAAATGTGAGCTCCTTGCTTCCCACGGCGGTCAGCGTACCTCCACCTCAATCAATGTCCTGTTGATTTCATCCATTGGCATACATAACCCGCATTGGCCACCAGCCTGTATGGAGACCACGACACCGTGTCACACTAATGAAAATGAATCAGTTGAAAATGGGATAAATTGAACACGTTATATATAGATGCATCGCCAGAGCTTTAAAATAATTATCATGACATTACGCCCAGCCTTTGAGCCGTCTAGCCTGGATTCCAATCTTGACCCTGCTATAAACTGTCACCCTGGTGTTTCGTAAGCAGGGGGACATTTTATGTGTCGTCCATCAGAAGGACATTAAGCCGGAGGACTTGTCTGCCAACACCCGGTGTTGGTGCCAACATGTCCACTGATGCAGATCAATGGTAACTTTCACTAGCAACACTGGTTCTTCATTTGTTTACGTATACCGACCGAATATTGCTGTTTTTATTGAGGTTAAAAAGAAAAAAAAGCGATTTTCACTTTGAGAGATGGGGGAGGGAGGTTAGTATTGAAAACAAACTGAAATAAATCCAAGTTCTTGTTGTTGTTTTCCATTAAGATGTTTGTATCAAATCGTCAAAGAGTTCTTGCGATCCATCAAAACAGTTGTTGGAATATTTTCCTTAAAAATGGGGATTTCTCATTTTAGTGCGTATCACATTGTGGAGCACAACTTTATTCTATAATCATCCATATTGTAGCTTATTTACTTATTTATTTATTTGTTTGTTTATTTATTTATTTATTTATTTAGGCAATGAGCCTGTCACTTCGCCATCACCGACAGGTCTTCTTCTGCCTCATTTCTGGTCTTGCCTTCTCTGCCCTCTCCGTGCTTTGTCCCCCCAATTATCTGCTCAATGCAGGTGGTCCAGCAGAAATCCCCTCCTAGTGAAACTGCCTAAATCCAGAACCACAGCTCATCTCCACTCATTTATTCCTCTCTTTTCCTGCCTGTGGAACTGCCTTCCACATTCTCCTCAATCTCATTTTTCCCTTCGGGTCTTCAAGACAGCTGCTCACCACCATCTCAGGTCATGGCCCATCCAAAACCATGGTCTTTTCTACACCCGTTGAATCACTCTCACCCCTCTCAAAAATGTTCTAATATGTCCATCTTGTTCATCCTTTGCATTCTCCCCTAACCATCATCGTTGTCTGCATCCCTTGTTTGTCTGTCTCCGTCCACCTTCCCCCTTCGCCCTGCTGTTAGTGTTTCCCCTTTCTCCTGCTGTTTCCTTTGCTATGTTGTACCCTGATCTGTTCTGTGTCCTCGCTCTTCCATGAGCCGAGACCATGTATATAAAAAATACGTAGCTGCTCTGGATTTTGAATGGTGGTAAGATGAAGTGAGCCAAAGAAGTAAGTTTAGTGGAAGCTTTCTTAGTTTTTTTTTTAATCTCTCAATAATAAAAAAGAGAAGAATCCCAGTGTCGTTCTCAAGTGTAGGCGTGTTATCACCGACGCCCTGAATAAATTATAAAATCCTTACACCTTTACTCGAGTATCCTCGACAAAAAAGTTGGATTTTCCTTTAATCACTCTGTAGTGCCTAAGCCTTTGTAGCTATGTGAATGAATGAATGATCGTTTTAAGGCCATTTTTCCCCACTAGAGCGGGGGTTAGCCTTGCGGCTCTTGGGGGGGCCCATGACAATCATGGATCCCTGTTTGAGGAAATGTTTTTACGGCCAGATGCCCTTCCTGACACCAACCCATAGTCACCTCTTACGATGTGCAGGGATAAGGTGTACCTATTCTAAACCGGGGTACACACCGTGATCATTCATCCCAGCAAGCTGGTACTCAATTTGCCGACCTCGGAAGGATGACAGGCTGAGTCAACCCCCCTGGCGTTAATTCAGCGATCGACCGGGATTCAAACCCAGGATCCTAGGATCCCAAGCCGGCACCCTAACCGCTAAGCCCTTTGTAGCTATTTGAAAGGTAATATTAAATAATCCCCGACCTCATTCCTTAGTGGGTGTAGGAAGATGTTTTCAGCTCCCCCACCCCCCAAAAATATAGAAAAAAAAATAGATTTCTTCAAAATGGCAACAGGATTAGAATAGCACCGGGCAATGCTGGACATCCCTGCTCATATATTACCCACAAAAGTGCAATTCAATACAATTAATTTATGAAAACATTTTAGCTTTACTACCATCACTTGAATAATGTTTTCTTTTTTTAAGTCAAACACAATCATTTGAGATGAGCACAACAGAAAAGTCAAAACAAACAAATAATCCATCACGTGATCGAGTGAAATCAACGAGAAACAATATTATTGAATCTCAAAGATGTCAATGGCTGATTGGCTTTCATACTACAAGCATTCCACCAATAGGAAACAAGTGACATCATCTGAGTTTTCAGTGTGGAAGAACGGCTGTGCACAATTATTATTACTTGTGCATGAAAAACGTGAGCTTGCCAATGTGCTACTGAAGTTATAAATTCACTTGTTTATGATCAGAATATACTCATTCCAGAGCCCATATTAGAATTTTTTTTCTTTTCTTCTATACTATAGAAATGTTCTATACTACAAACATACACCACCTTACTTCAAAGGGCAGAAAGAATCATGATCCATATAATACTCCAGAAATGCGCAACTGCATATCCATAAGGTCAAAGCGTGACTTTAATACATCATCCATGACCTGAAGCAGAACATATACTTTTTACAAGGGTAGCTTACGGAGAGACCCAATGTTGGCCCGATATGTCAGACAGTTAAAGTGATGCCTTTTGAACAGATGGCATGACACACAAAGTCTCCAAGAATAGCAGAGGGGGCACCAAGAAAAAAAAAATATGGCACAGAGGAAAAGATGTTTTTCAATCTGCCCCTTGAGTACTGTGGAGTGCAGGGTTTCCCAAGCAGCTCCAAAGATACCCTCTTCCTCACCTCCAAACTGCAGACAAAGCAGGTTCCAAGCATATCTGGTAATAAATATTGTGCAAACAATTGCATGTAAAAACTAAACATGCATTTAAACTAAAAAGAAGGGTAATTGCAATTTAAGATTTAAAAATCTTAAATGGTGACAAAGCAACACCTGTGCAACTAGAACAGCTCTCAGTAGATCGCATACCTAGGCCAGGCTGAAGTTTACATTTTTTATCCCATCGATACGCCGGATCTGGATCCAGATCTAAACCAAAATCAAATTGGCTTGGTCTTGTCACCTACCCAACTCATCCACCTAGTTTTGCCATAACTCATCCATAACTCCTTGAGATATCGTGTTGTATACAATATGGTTTTAGCCCTATCGCTCAATGGTGCTGAATCACTTAAAATATTCCGTATCCAGATATTCACCAACATTTCATCAATTCTTCCTTGTCACACACACAACCTGTCCACCAAATTTCGTCTGAATCTGTCAAAAATATTTTGAGATATCCCACTAACAGACAAACAAACAGGCAGACAGGGGTAAAAACATCATCCGCATCCACCTTTGGTGGCAGAGGTAATTAGACATTTCCAGGTGATAGGAAGACAATCACGGCTGCCCCAAGCAAGAAGTCTTTATCATAGGTTCTCCATCTAGATGTGTGGACAATGCAAGGCATGCATGCCAGGGTGAGCACCTCTGCCGGTGGAAAACAAGCTCAGTAGGTGAGCAAATTCCATCAAACTATACCTAAGTCTCCAGCACCTCATTCGCCCTCAGCAACATATCCTCAATACAGGACATTACCAAGAGTTGAGAAATCATGTTCTAATTTGTCCAGTTGCTCTGATTAATGTGGTTCGCAATCAAAGCGTGATCTATAAAGAACACACATGGCCAGAATTTCATTACAAATTATTCTGCTTCTCATTATTGAAAAAAAATATTCTGCCAATTTATAGTGATGGCTTAGGTTAGGGTAAAGATTTTGAATTTGGACAGCACATCACACAATGGCCTACTCTTCTCAAAATGGACTGTGACCCCTTTATTTGTCCAACAGAATGGTGCAGAGGTTTGGCCCACACTCAACCTGCCAGCCTACACTTACCTTTGAGCTTTCCGGTTCGATTTTCGATTGAACTATAAACTGACTGATTGGTGCTCTAGATGCAGGGTGGTGCATCACAAAGTGTGCCATCCCTTGCATGGACGTTAATCTGGGTTTACTATCTTCTAGCATTAGCTGGGTGGACGTTAAAGAACCCACACTGTGTCTTTCACGAAGAGTAGACGAGTTTCGCCGACACCTTGAACCAATTACAATTTCCTGCCCAAATCAGTTGCAGTTGAACGTCAACCCTGGCCAGATGGTTCATGAAAGGCCAAACTCCCCCCTCTGCCAACCACATAAGCTGGGCCATTGAATAAGTAATAGTAGAAGTGAGGAATATTTATTGTCTATACAAGCAAATGCAAGCAGACAGGAATGGAAGAATGATAGAGCATTGAAGCAAGAGCAGACAGTATCTCATACTTTCACATTGCAATAATGCTTGCAATGGAATATCCTGGTTTCCAAATTCGCTCCACAATTGCCCAGACCATAATGGTGACATCGACTGAATGTAATAGCACAAAAAAACCTTTGACTGTTGGGTATAAGGTCAGATATTTGTCATTTTATGGCATGGACACACGCATCCTTATTGTTCAGACTGCAGACAGATTTCAATGGAAAGTTGCAACACTGCAATGTGAAACTGCTGGTGTCAAAACACTTGTGGAAACAGGACTGTCTGATTGCAAGATGAGGACATAGTGGCATGAAGCTGCATCTATATTATAATAGCCGTAGATGATTCTGTCTGTCTGTCTGTCTATCTGTTGGGTGTCTGTCCGGGGTGTGGCTTACTCGGTTTGCAGAGTAGCTCCACCCATAGCTCCACCCATTCTGGGAGTGGCTATAAACAAATATCCACCATTTTATTAACTCGCATAGCTTTGAGTCCTGTTTTGTAGGCCCGTGGTGTCTTGCTCTCCCCCAGTTTTATTTCAAATCAAATTCGATAAATCATTTCATTTTTCACAGTCGCTAACATAGTTTTAGACTCGGTTGAAAAAAAACGGGAAGAAAATCCGATGAAAGTTGCCGTTTATAGAACGAAATGAATTCTCAAAGGCCTGTAACTTCAAGGCCATTGAGTCTCTCTCACGCCTTTATCTCCAATCTAACTCACCATATGATTTCATTTTTATCGATGGTTTTACTTTTAGACTCGGTGTCAGCAATAATTGAGAACAATCCACACACGCGGGAAAATGCAGAGATATATTTTTTAAAATCGCGTCATGGTGTATCATACACCGCCCAACATGACACCGCCGGCAATGTGTCGATATATATTAAAAATTCGCTTTTGCTTTTCCGTTATGATATATTACTATTTCGTTTGATGATAGTCGTCACAAAAACGTCAACAATGATGCCGACATATATTTCTTCGTTTTTATTTCATTCAACATATTAGCCGGAAGTAAAATATGTTTCAGGAAATTACCGAGAGATATTTCTTCGTTTTTTTTATTAGTTATGTGCGCATACACTTTAAATAGGTTTATTTGAAATCTTTAATTTTCCACAAACATTCCACACACGCGGGAAAATACAGAGATATATTTTTTAAAATCGCGTCATGGTGTATCATACACCGCCCAACATGACACCGACGGCAATGTGTCGATATCTATTTTAAATTCGATATATCATTTCATTTTTCACAGTCGCTAACATAGTTTTAGACTCGGTTGAAAAAAAACGAGAAGAAAATCCGATGAAAGTTGCCGTTTATAGAACGAAATGAATTCTCAAATGCCTGTAACTTCAAGGCCATTGAGTCTCTCTCACGCCTTTATCTCCAATCTAACTCACCATATGATTTCATTTTTATCGATGGTTTTAGAGTCGGTGTCAGCAATAATTGAGAACATTCCACACACGCGGGAAAATGCAGATATATTTTTTAAAATCGCGCCATGGTGTATCATACACCGCCTAACATGACACCGACGGCAACGTGTCGATACATATTAAAAATTCGATATATCATTTCATTTTTCACAGTCGCTAACATAGTTTTCGACTCGGTTGAAAAAAAACGGGAAGGAAATCCAATGAAAGTTGCCGTTTATAGAACGAAATGAATTCTCAAACGCCTGTAACTTCAACTTCAAGGCCATTGAGTCTCTCTCACGCCTTTATCTCCAATCTAACTCACCATATGATTTCATTTTTATCGATGGTTTTGGACTCGGTGTCAGCAATAATTGAGAACATTCCACACACGCGGGAAAATGCAGAGATATGTTTTTAAAAATCGCGTCATGGTGTATCATACACCGCCCAACATGACACCGACGGCAACGTGTCGATATATATTAAAAATTCGCTTTTGCTTTTCCGTTAAGATATATTACTTTTTCGTTTGATGACAGTCGTCAC
This sequence comes from Myxine glutinosa, assembly GCF_964187855.1. Lineage (NCBI taxonomy): Eukaryota > Metazoa > Chordata > Myxini > Myxiniformes > Myxinidae > Myxine > Myxine glutinosa. The sequence goes on along the minus strand of NC_136263.1, from coordinate 117,996,867 downwards.
AAAAACGTCAACAATGATGCCGACATATATTTCTTCGTTTTTATTTAATTCAACATTATTAGCCGGAAGTAAAATATGTTTCAGGAAATTACCGAGAGATATTTCTTCGTTTTTTAAAATTAGTTATGTGCGAATACACTTTAAATAGGTTTATTTGAAATCTTTAATTTTCCACAATATAATTTACTTGCCATTTATCATTTGATGATTACGAGACAAATTCCTCTTGAGGATCGTGACAATTCATGCGCTGCGTGGAAACTTCTATTTCCAAAATGAATGAGACGATCGATGAAGAACGCAGACTTGAACAGGATGCAGCAAGAAAACGAATGAGACGGGCGAACGAGTCCATCGACGAACGTCAATGCAAACTTGCGGGGTCACCCGTGGGAATCCCACGGGCATGGATGTGTGTGACATTTCGACATATTGAGTTAGATGCTGCACATTCATTTTTACAAAATGGTTACTGGCAAGTCATCAGATCCAGAAATGGTGTAAAAACCACCGTTTAGAGGCCATTTTTCCCCGCAAAGCGGGGGTTGGCCTTTTCGGGGACCGTGGTAGTTGTTGTTTTTTTGTCCCCTTTTTGAAGCAATGTTTTACGGCCGGATGCCCTTCCTGACGCCAACCCTTTTTGCCGCCTTCAACGACAAACAGGGAATTACCAGTGAACTGGTACTCAATTAGCCGACCTCGGAAGGATGACAGGCTGAGTCAACCCCCCTGGCATTAATTCGGCGATCGACCGAGATTCGAACCCAGGATCCTAAGCCGGCACCCTAGCCGCTAGCCCAACACCAGAAATGGTGTCATGAACACAATTTATTTACGCACAAGCACAAAAGCAAGACGGGCCGATTTCCGATTCCGACGGGCCGACGGGCGAGACGGGCCGATTTCCGATTCCGACGGGCCGATTTGGAGCAAGAAAAAGAACGAGACGGGAGAAAAAGGAGAGAAACGAGACGGGGAAAGCCGATTGGAGAGGCGAGTGAGGCGCGATTGGAGAGGAGTGTGAGGCGCGATTGGAGAGGAGTGTGAGGCACGATTGGAGAGGAGTGTGAGGCGTGATTGGAGAGGAGTGTGAGGCACGATTGGAGAGGAGTGATTGGAGGGGAGTGTGAGGCACGATTGGAGAGGAGTGTGAGGCACGATTGGAGAGGAGTGTGAGGCGCGATTGGAGAGGAGTGTGAGGCGCGATTGGAGAGGAGTGTGAGGCGCGATTGGAGAGGCGTGTGAAGGATTGGAGAGGAGAGGAGTGTGAGGGATTGGAGAGGTGATGGATTGGAAAGGAGAGGGATGTGAGGGTTTGGAGAGGAGAGGAGTGCTAGGTGGAGAGAGGAGAGTGTCAGGTGGAGACAGGAGAGTGTCAGGTGGAGACAGGAGAGTGTCAGGTGGAGAGGAGTGAGGGGTCACATATTATGTGAAATAACTAAATTCACACCATTTCTGGATCTGATGACTTGCCAGTAACCATTTTGTAAAAATGAATGTGCAGCATATAACTCAATATGTCGAAATGTCACACACATCCATGCCCGTGGGATTCCCACGGGTGACCCCGCTAGTCTCACTATAATTCACCAAATGTCCGTCCGTCCATTCGAAGGTACCGCAAAAACGGCTCAACCGATCGCAACGATATTTTGGGTGGGTATTCCTGGGACCCCTGGGAGTTAAATAGGCTACATTGTTTTTCCAATTTTTCAAGTTTTCCAATTTTCCAGTTTTTCCAAACACGATGGAATAATATTTACTGATATGAACAGTGATGTGGCTTTTATTGAAATTCTACAAATACTGTTTAGATTTTGATGACAATTATGAACCTGCCGCGAATGCTGTGACGGTTTCTACTTTCTAAACGTGAATTCGCGGATCGCCATATGCAGATTCGCCATTGACTGGGTATGGAACAAACGTACCCGTTTGTTTGCCAACGGGTACATTTTTCATGGAAGTCCTTCACGAACTTTCTGTCCATGTCTGACGTGCGACTGAAGGTGCTACAGGAATGTGGAATTTATTGGTTTCATGCCTTAGCATTCGCCGTTTCTGCATTGCCTGTTAGCTTCTGGCCCCCCACCCGTGCGTAGCATGGGTACCTCACTAGTTTTTCAAATGGAGGTACACATGCATATCAGACGTACATATTGGTAGGGGTTTTCAAAATAATGGTTGGAAGTAACAGTCACGCAAACTGTTTATATTTTCCTCTGCAATGACAAAGGCTCAACAAGGAGCTTAGCAATATACAGAGTGATCGCCAAGTTTGTGGTTCGATTGAAAATGTCAATGACTGACATTTAACCTATGAAACAGATTTCTACTTTGTACACCTGGCTTAACATCACTCCAAAGTGATGGTACACTCTGTGAGGCGATTTCCTGATGTCAAAGAACAGGGATATCAGTTTATAGTCTGCCCAGAAATTAAACCCAGACTACACAGCTCAAAGGTGCATATAGGTTAGATGACTTTTTTTCTTTCCCTGAGAGCTATATGGGAGCTCAGACTTTTTCTCTTAACTCCCCAATCCTCAAGTCTCCTCTCATAATGACAAGCTCTTCGTAGGACAATCATCACGCTGTTAAGTGCCATCAGATGTTCCACGATGCTGAAACGAGCATCACAGCGGCAGTGCCAACTCCACTCCGCCTCTGGCAGATGTGACATCACCCTTTGGCTCTGCATCAGTCAAATATTGCTACAGGATTTCATTATGCCATTATGGTATTGTAGAAGAACGTCGAAGGTTTAAGCATCAGCTCTTAGTACATTAGACTCTAGAGTAAGTCAGGCCTTAGTATAGTTCCAACAATGGTCTATATTGAGAGCAGAACAAAGAAAATTATTCGTTGGTGTGTAAGGATCCTATCACAATTGAAATGGCTCATTATTGTCTGTAAACAAGATAACCTCTCCACCTGACTACCTAAGCACAGCTATATATATATATATATATATATATATATATATATATATATATATATATATATATATATATATATATATATATATATATATATACAGTCACGTGAAAAAGTAAGTACACCCCATGTAAAGTTTTGACTTTTTCAAGATATTTCAACATACAGCTATTTGATCTTCATTTCAACAATATTGACAGATAAAAGTGATATAATATAACAAATATCATGAAACATTTACATTTTGTAGTCCATTGCATAATTAAGCCTTGTGTTGGCTTAGCGGTTAGGGTGCCAGCTTGGGATCCGAGGATCCTGGGCTCGAACCCGGTCGATCGCTGAATTAACGCAAGGGGGGTTGACTCAGCCTGTCATCCTTCTGAGGTCGGCAAATTGAGTACCAGCTTGCTGGGATGAATGATCATGGTGTGTACCGCGATTTAGAATAGGTACACTGTATCCCTGCGCATCGTTAGAGCGTGGCCAAGGGTTGGCATCAGGAAGGGCATCCGGCCATAAAAACATTGCCTCAAACAGGGAACCATGATTGTCATGGGGCCCGCAAGGCTAGCCCGCTCTAACGGGGAAAATGGCCTTAAAACGATCATTCATTCATTCAGTCCATTGCATAATTTAAATAAACATAAATGCAAATTTCGCATGTGGAAAAAATAAGTACATCCTTGGCTCTAATAGGTGGTATTTCCCCCTGTGGCATAAACAACCTCAAGTAGGCGTTTCTTATAACTGTCTACCAGTCTCTGAAATCGACTGGGATAAATTTTTGCCCACTCCTCCATGCAGAATTCTTTCACCTGTGCGATGTTTGAGGGGTTTCTTGCATGCACAGCTCGTTTCAAATCCCCCCACAACATCTCGATGGGATTTAGATCCGGGCTTTGACTTGGCCATTCCAGAACCCTCCATTTCTTTCTTTTCAGCCATTCCTTGGTGGATTTACTGGTATGTTTCGGGTCATTGTCATGTTGCAAGGTCCACCTTCGGTTGAGCTTCAACTTTCTGACAGATGGCCTCACATTATCCTCAAGCACCCTCTGGTACAATGAAGAATTCATAGTGGATTCTATGATGGTGAGCTGCCCAGGCCCTGATACAGCAAAGCTGCCTCAAACCATAATATTTCCACCACCATGCTTTATAGTTGGTATCAGGTTCTTGTGGTCAAATGCTGTCTTTGGTTTTCGCCAAACATGTCTTCTGGTACTGTGGCCAAATAGCTCTACCTTTGACTCATCTGTCCAGAGCACATTGTTCCAGAAGTGCTGGTATTTGCCAAGGTGTTCATTGGCAAACTTTAGTCTTGCCCTGATGTTCTTTCTGGACAGCAAAGGTTTCCTCCTGGCACACCTCCCATGTAGATCAAATTTGTGCAGCCTCTTTCTAATGGTAGACTCGTGCACTTTGACATCAACAGTGGCAATAGCTACCTGTAGGTCCCGTGATTACATTCTGGGGTTCCTTGAGATTTCAGCATCTTGCGGTCTGCTCTTGGGCTGAACTTGCTGGGGCGGCCTGGCCTGAACAAGTTGGCAGTTGTTTGGAATCTTCTCCACTTGTACATGATCTTCCAGACAGTCGAATGATTCATTTCAAATTGTTTGGAGATATTTTTAAATCCCTTCCCAGACTCGTAGGCATCTATAACCTTCATTTCTGAAGGCCTCAGAGAGCTCTTTTGATCTAGGCATGGTGACGCCGCACACTTCAACAACAAAGAGCAAACCAAACTAAATGTCTGAGGCTTAAATAAGACAGGTTCCTCCAAGATCCTCTCTAACCATGTTCTAATCACTTGCACCTGAGCTGGTGCACCTGATTCTAATTTTAGGTATTTGAAGTAGTGATAAATGTTGGGGTGTACTTACTTTTTCCACATGCGAAATTTGCATTTATGTTGTTTTAAATTATACAATGGACTACAAAATGTAAATGTTTCATGATATTTATTATATTATATCACCTTTATCTATCAATATTGTTGAAATGAAGATCAAATAGCTGTATGTTGAAATATGTTGAAAAAGTCAAAACTTTACACGGGGTGTACTTACTTTTTCACATGCTGGTCACATTTATAATTCACCTAAGTCTTTATAAGTTCATCAAATACTGACACCGCGATTGACATTCACTGAGGTAAATGTTGATATCTCTTCTGAGGTAAAAAATAAATAAATAAAATAAAACAGTTTTAAAGCATTATACATATCAAACGATACATTTTATGAAATGGGGAAACCTAATACACACTTTGGTGTTTTTTAAATGCCAGAACATGTCTTTATTAGAAAAAAATTTTTTTACATTGAAGACGCTGCTAAAAAATACACCGCTCTAATGCATAACCACGAGTTTAAACTACATTTACAACAAATATGAAAACTATTTTCATATCACAATGTTAAATATAGAATATATAGAAGATAATGTTAAAAAGAATGAGCCCCATCTTTCAATGGTAAAAAATCCTTCAAAAAATTCCTGGATCCAGAATAATATCCTGAGCTTCACCAAAAACTAATCAATTCTTCCTTATCCCAAGGGCAATCATCCCACCAACTTTCATCCAAATCCGTTCAGTACTTTTCCAGATATCTTGTTCACAAACACACGAACACACACACACACACACGGACGGACACAATCGAATGCATTACTCCCTGGCGGGAGTAATAATAATTAATAATAACAAGCGTTACGCCTTGGTCCCCCGTCGGTGAAGTGATGTGAGTTGACAAAGTGGAGGATGCAAGGCGGCCATCTTGGATTTTGACGTGGGTTGAACCCACACACCAAATTATAATTCGGTCCTTCGCTTATGCATGCACGCACGCACGCACGTATGCACGCACGGACGGACGCACGCACGGACAGAGGGGAAATCCATCGTCCCCCTTTCGTTCCGCGGTGCGACGGGGGACAATAAAGGTTTATTTCAAATCCATTTCCATCGCGGCCAAAGGCTTTCAAGGATTGAGGTAAGTTATACAGTTGATGAATTTAACAAGTAAAATATAATAATGCAATAAGGTGGCAATAAATTACAAAATATAAAATACAATAAAATGAAAACGAATACAACAAATGACAATAAAAGGAAGGAAATGTCACAGGCATTTTATGAATTGGTATGGTAGTGAATAATTTGTGTTGGATTAAGCAAAATAATTGATTGACTGATAGATAGATTTTCGCAAGTTTCATGCTTTGATACAAAACGACTTCAGAATTAGAAACAATGTCTAAATTTTGCATTACGTGCTCTGATTCGTTGCTCATGTGGCCAAATGGCGAATTATTTCATCCCAGCACTTAACGTCCTAGAATTACAAAAGTAGTAAGGACTTGGGGCGGAACGAGACAGAGTAAATGTTGTTAACTAAATGCTGAATAGGCAAAATGCTAGCTCGGCATTTACACGATGTTCGTACAACTTAAACATATCATCTGATGATTGATTGGGACTGAACCAGAGAGCTGAAACTTGGTACAGATTTCGATCAGATAAATGTTACTTATGTGTAGCTTTCAATGCACTGGATCGTTGTCACTTGATGAAATATCCACTGCAATGTGGGGGTATTTTAGTTTTAGCAATGGATTTCTTGTGGAACCATATTTTGAACCCATTCATCTAATATATAAAAGGACACTCTTTCATTACCTCCACCACCAAAGGTAGATGGAGGTTATGTTTTCATCCCTTGGAGTTTTCACCCCCTGTCTGTTTGTTTTCTTGTTTGTCTGTGAACAAGATATCTCAAAAAGTTGTGGACGGATTCGAATGAAATTTGGCGGAGATGTAGCGTATGTGACAAGGACGAAACGATTAGATTTTGGTGAAGATTCTGATCGGGCTGGTATAATTTTTTAAGTCATTCTTCACCATTGGGAGATAGGGCCAAAAACGATATATAGCAGGATATCTCAAAAATGTGTGGACGGATTTGGACGAAACTTGGTGGACACGTTGGGTGTGTGACAAGGACAATTCGATTTTGGTAAAGATCTGAATATGGATTCGGATATGAAAATTATTTAATTTTTCAAGTGATTCTTCACCATTGAGTGATAGGTCTAAAACCAACATATAGCAGGATATCTCAAAAAGTAATGGACGGATTTGGACGAAACTTAGTGGACACGTTGTGTGTCTGACAAGGAATAATCAATTCAATTTTGGTGAAGATCCGGATCCGGATCCGGCCAGTAGAATTTGTGGCCAAGTGTCATCAAAGCAACAGACATGCAGCTTGTGGCCAAGTTTCATCAAAGTCGTGTGTGTGGTTTCAGAGGAGAGAGCAAATACCTATTTTGGAAGGTCAACCCCCTCCACCCCCCATATACTCCCTCAATGAGCGCAGATTTTGATACGATCAATACACCTTCGTTAGGCATCAGATATGAAGCTTGTGGCCAAGTTTCATCAAAACTGTGTGTTTGGTTCAAACGATAATAACTGAAGTGTTTACAGACTCACTCACTCACTCACTGACTACTGACTGACTTACTCACTCACTGACACTGCTCGATTGCATAACCTCACTGGACTAAAGTCCAGTTGAGCAAAAAATGGTGACAGACAGACACACACGCCTCTAATAGTATTGATGATGATTTGTCGTAGCAGGATTGTAATCCTAGCTAAGAAACTGCTTCAGCAGTACGGACTCTCTGTATAGAACACGGGCCATGATCTGATCTGATTATTGTCACTTGATGCAAAGAAAAAAAGATTTTGTTTGATCTGGGGTGATGCACGTTATTGACAAGACATGTAAATTCATCATAGACTGGAATATTGAATGAATGGTCTACCTGAAATACATGTTAGATTCCAATTACATCACGCTTGACACAGAATGCAAAACACATTCTTCTTTTTATGGAGGAGCACATTGTTTGATTCAAAATTTATTTATCAACAAAATTAATGAGAATGCAACAAAGTAAGTTTCTCACTCTAAGTAAACCATGTTCACTTTCAAGTTGTGTCGCAAAGAAGTAAGACAACAGCAACGAGATTCCAGCAAGAATCATAGCAGTTATTCACAAAATAGGATGAAGGCCGCAATATTGTTTCGGACAGTAAACTCTACTTGGTTAGTTCCCGGGGTTCTAACTAGCATAAACCCTATCACATGCATAACTTTCATCTCAGTTATGGTGACTGGTGGGGAGGTTGGTTTTTCGTGTCATGATGGTAAATCCGATTATCACGGTAATGCTGAGAGCCAGGGAGAGTCTGCCATTACAAACAGGAATGACATGCAGGAAAACAAGTTTAGGTATTATAAGTATGAATAACAGTAGTAACCAGTGGTTTTACGACTAGAACCATACACATTCAAAGAAAGGTTCACACAACCACTCAACTACATATATGCGTGGACACATAATGGCTTCTTTTGCAAATGTCTGTTTTTATTTACTTCGCTTCCATTGTAAACCTTACCTATCCTTTGCCATCTCCAGGCGCTGCATAACGTCATTGCCGGGCACCCAAGGGGGCTCGGCAAAGACGCACGCTGAAAGGGAGTACTCAGTTTTCACTCTGGTTGTTTGTTTGCTTTCTTGCTTGATTTCTTGTTTGTCCGGGCGATATCTCAGCCATCATTTGAGCTAGAAAGCTGAAATTTGGGCACAATAGTGAGTAAGTACTTTCTCAAAAACTGTATTTTTTGTTTTTTTGATTAATCAATTAATTGATTAGTTACTGAATTATTACAGATTAATTAAGTATTTATATATTTCCTTTCTCTTCTGGGCATTATCTCGGGCACCTTTTGAGCTGGAAAGCTGATATTTGGACATGAAAATGACCAAGTGATTTGGCTGTAAAGGCTATTTTTGATTTATTGATTAATCAATGAATCGATTAATTGTTTAATTATTCCATTAATGACTTATTTAATTATTTTTTAAGTTACAGATTCGGATTTTTTGTTTTTTGATTAATCAATTAATTGAGGAGTTATTTAATTATTAGCGATTAATTAAGTACTTATATAATTAATCAAATTTCCTTTCCCTTCTGACCATTAACTCAGGCACCTTTTGAGTTAGGAAGCTGATATTTGGACATGCCAATGACCAGGTGATTTGGCTGCAAAGACTATTTTTGATTGATGAATTAATCAATTAATCAATTAATTATTTAATTATTCGATGAATGACTAAAGAAAATTTTTTTTTTAAGTTACAGATTCTGATGAAATGGTGGTGGTTTATGTGTTCTATGACCGAATTGATTAATAATTTAATTTTTTAATGATTATTATTTCTTTATTTTAATTATTAATCATTTATTTATTTTCTTTCTCATTTGGCCAATATCTCAGGCACCTTTTGAGCTCGGAAGCTAATATTTGGACATGAGTGACCAAGTGATGTGGCTATCAAGGATATTTTTGATTTATTGTACACCGCACCTTTCCTATGCCATCTCCAGGCATTGCAAATCATCATTGCCGGGCACCGAAGGGGGCTCGGCAGTGACGCATTCTGAAAGGGAGTACTCAGTTTTCACTCTGGTTGTTTTCTTTCTTGTTTGTTCTCTTGATTGTTTGTCCGGGTGATATATCTCAGCCATCCTTTGAGCTAGGAAGCTGAAATTTCGGCACAATAGTGAGCAAGTCCTTTGTCAAAAACGTTACTTTTTGTTTTTTGATTAATCAATTAATTGAGGAGTTATTTAATTATTAGCGATTAATTAAGTGATTATTTAATTAATTAAATATCCTTTCTCTTCTGACCATCAACTCAGGCACCTTTTGAGTTAGGAAGCTGATATATGGACATGCCAATGACCAGGTGATTTGGCTGCAAAGGCTCTTTTTGATTTATTAATTATCAATTTCATCAATTCATCGATTAATTATTTAATTATTCGATTAATTAGTAAAAAACAAAAAAAAAATCAGTTACAGATTCTGATGAAATGATGGTGGTTTATGTGTTCTGTGACCGAATTGATTATTAATTTAAATTTTTAATGATTATTATTTATTTATTTTCATTATTAATCATTTATTTATTTTCTTTCTCATTTGGCCAATATCTCAGGCACCTTTTGAGCTGGGAAGCTAATATTTGGACATGACAGTGACCAAGTGATGTGGCTATGAAGGATATTTTTGATTTATTGATTAATCATTTAATCGAATAATTATTTATTGATTAATCAATTAATTATTTCTTGATTAATCAATTAATTATTTATTTTTTTATTAATGACTTATTTAATTACATTTCTAAAAGATACATTTTCAGATGAAGCACGAGTGGTTTAGTTATGCTATTAGCCAATTGATTAAGAAAATATTTTGTGATAATCTTTTATTGATTTTAATTATACAATTAATCAATCAATTAGTGTACATCTCTCCCTCCCAATGCAGCCTCTATGAGCTGCACTGCGGTACTGCCGGGCGCCTCAGGCGCCCCGGCAATGCCGCGCTGTAGGATATTTAATTATTTGGCATGAGGGCGGTGTACTTTGAATGTATCTGTACTTGTTGATTAATCATTTAATCGATTAATTATTTATTGATTAATCAATTAATTGTTTAATTTTTTATTAATGACTTATTTAATTAAATTTCTAAAAGATACATCTTCAGATGAAACACTAGTGGTTTAGTTATGCCATTAGCGAATTGATTAAGAAAATATTTTGTGATAATCTTTGATTGATTTTAATTATAAAATTAATCAATCAATTATTGTACACTTTGTACAAGACTTCCGCTTCCGGTCCGGTCTGGAGAGGACGCTGGCGTTACTTGTTCGCCGCTTCTCCGACTGGGCCATTGTACATAGTTTGCTTTTCTGGTGGTCGTGGTGGATTTTTGACCGTTGGGTCTGCCCTCTGCTCGGTCCCGGCTCTGCTCCTGGCTTCGCCTGCCCGGCTCCTCCACTGTTTCCTCAGGCCCGCTCCCGTTGTTTGTGGCCGTTGTTTGCGGCGGTGGCTGTTTGCCGCTGTGGTCTTGATTAGCGGCTGCAGTCGTTTGCCGCTGCGTTTGCCGCTGCGTTTGCCGCTTTGCCTCCTCGACCTTGGCCTCATACTCGTCCCTTCGCTCCTGCCTGGCATGGCTCTGAAGTACTCCGCCGCAAGGCTTCTTCTGCTCAATACCCGCTCCACCCCATCATGCATCTCTGCCATCAAATCAAATGGACTCCTCCGACGACCCAGGTACATTCACCGTGGCTCCGGTCGTAAGTTTGTTTATTTGCAATTAGGTCACTCCATCCCCGTCCTCTGGTCGGCTCAGCGCACTCTCACTCTTCGTCCCAGCGCACCTGGTCACAGCAACCCACACGATCGCACCTCCTGCCTACGAACCCTGGCTAAATCACCTGAATTCATCCCTGCTGTTCAAAACAACATCAAGCTCACCCTGTTCAACACCCGGTCCCTCAACAACAAATGCCTCATCCTGAACGAATACATCCTGGATAACAAACTGGACTTTCTCTGTCTCACCGAAACCTGGCAACAACCTCTGGACTACTACACACTTAACCTCACCACACCCAATGGATATTCCTACGTCAATAAACCACGCTCGGAGGGCCGAGGTGGTGGAATTGCCGTTATCCACCGTCAAGACATCAAGACCAACCTCATCTCCATCTCATCTGCTCCATCATTTGAACACCTGGCTTTAAAACTCTCTGGTCACACGCAGTCAGTCATGGCTGTCGTCTACCGCCCTCCCAAACCACACCCATCATTCCTGTCTGACTTCTCCTACTTTCTGACCCAGCTATGTTCCCTCTCCCCCTCAATCCTCCTCCTTGGTGATTTCAATATCCACATGGACTCCACTGACTCCACAATAACCACTGACTTCACTGATTTACTCACCTGCTTTAACCTCACTCAACATGTCGACTTTCCTACCCATATCCGTGGTCACATTTTGGACCTTGTCTGCTCCACTGGATTAAATTTGCACCATCACTATGGCTCCGACCTCACCCTCTCTGACCACTTAGCCATCACTCTGACCATCAACATCCCCGCCCCAACACCAAGGCATTATCGCACAATCAACTTCCGTAAGCTAAACGCTCTTTCACCTACCTCATTCTCATCCACCCTCTCTGAAAAAATGTCCACTTCTCCCTTCATTGACCTCCACACCCCTTCCGACCTCACTGACTACTACAACCACACTCTCTCCTCCTGCCTTGACCAGCTTGCGCCTGTAAAAACCAAAACAGTTTCTTTCACCCATTCTGCTCCCTGGTTTACCCCTGAACTCCACCTGATGAAAACTCGTGCTCGCCAACTTGAAAGACTCCGCAATAAAACGGGTCTCACAGTTCACTCCCAAGCCTACAAGGACCACATACAACACTACAAAGATGCCCTCTCCCGCGCCCGCTCTGCCTACTACTCTCAAATTATCCACTCTGGCTCCGGAAACCCAAAAGCACTCTTCTCGAAAATAAACAAACTCCTCCGCCCCCTGAACACCACCACCCAGTCATTCACAGTAGACAACTGCATCTCCTTCCTCTCTTTCTTCCAACGCAAAATTGACAACATCTACAACAGCTTGACCACCGCCGCACCCGCTCCCCCTCCAACCACCTGCCCCCCCTTGTCCTGCCATCCCCTGTCTCGGTTCTCCCCAATCTCCCCTACTGACCTCTCTGAACTCCTCATAGGAATGAAAACTGCCACCTGCACTCTTGACCCCATCCCCTCCAGCTTTGTCAAAGCCTCCCTCCCTGCTCTCTCTCCACTTATCATTGCAACAATAAACTCCTCCCTGTCTACAGGCATCGTCCCACCTTCCCTCAAAATTGCTGCTGTTACCCCCATTCTAAAAAAACCTGGTCTAAACCCTGACACCCTAAACAACTTCAGACCCATCTCCAACCTACCCTTTCTGTCAAAAGTTTTGGAACGCGCTGTAGCCACTCAACTCAAACATCATCTCTCTGCCAATAACCTGTATGAAACATTCCAATCCGGATTCCGCTCCAACCACAGTACTGAAACTGCTCTCCTCAAAATCACCAACGACCTTCTCCTCTCCTCTGACGCTGGCAACCTCAACATTCTCGTCCTCCTCGACCTCAGCGCTGCCTTTGACACCATCGATCACACTATCCTCCTCACCCGACTTGAATCCACCTTTAACGTTACCGGCACTGCCCTCTCTTGGATTAAATCATACCTCTCTGACAGATGCCAGTTCATCTCCATCAATAACTGCAAATCCCCCACTGCTCCCCTCCCCCAAGGTGTCCCCCAAGGTTCAGTTCTTGGCCCCCTCCTCTTCATCCTTTACCTGTCCCCGCTCGGTCACTTAATCCGCCGTCATGGTCTCCAATTCCACTGCTTCGCCGATGACATCCAGCTTTTCATCTCCACCAAGTCCGTCTCCACCGACACCCACTCTATCCTGACAAACTGCATCACTGAAATAAAATCCTGGCTTCAAATCAACTTCCTCAAGCTTAACTGTGATAAATCTGAAATAATCATCATTGGCCCAAAAACGCTCACAAAATCCACCCATAACTTTGCCCTCAACATCGACGGTATCCCAGTATCCACCTCCCCTCACATCCGGAATCTTGGCGTCATCTTTGACCAAACCCTTTCCTTCGACAAATACACTAAACAGATCACAAAGTCAGCCTTCTTTCACCTGAAAAACATTGCCCGTCTCCGCTCATCCCTCTCCTCCACGGCTGCAGAAACCCTCATCCACGCCTTCATCACCTCCCGTCTGGACTACTGCAATAGCCTCCTCTATGGTTCACCCTCAAAAATCACCAATAAACTCCAATACATTCAGAACTCCGCTGCCCGTCTACTCACCCATTCCCGGACCCGTGACCACATCACCCCCGTCCTTTACAAGCTTCACTGGCTCCCCATCCCCCAGAGAATCCAGTACAAAATCCTCCTCTTGACATACAAAGCCCTCCATAACCTGGCCCCATCCTACCTGGCTGACCTCCTCTCCAGACACACTCCCACCCGCAACCTCCGCTCTGCTGGTACCAACCTCCTGACTCCCTCCATCCGGACCAAATTCAGATCCTGGGGGGACAGGGCCTTCTCCATCGCTGCTCCCACCCTCTGGAACTCACTACCTCACACCATCAGAGACTCCTCCTCACTCACCACATTCAAAACATCACTAAAGACCCACCTGTTCAACACTGCATTCAACATTCAACCCACAGCATTTAACCCCTGACTATCTCTTCTCCTTCTCCCTCCTTTTGCTTTAAATATTTCCCTATTGATTCTTGTCTTTTTGCAATTGTTGTTTTCATGTATTGTTATGCATTATGTTTGCCACTCTGTCAAAGCGCCTTTGGGCTTCTGGAAAAGCGCTATACAAAATAAATGAATTATTATTATTATTATTACACCTCTCCCTCCCAATGCAGTCTCTATGAGCTGCACTGCGGTATTGCCGGGCACCTGAGGCGCCCCGGGAATGCCGCGCTGTAGGATATTTAATTATTTGGCATGGGGGCGGTGTAGTTTGAATGTATCTGTACTTGTTTTCTTGTTTGTTTGTTTGTCCAGGCGATATCTCAGCCATCCTTTGAGCTAGGAAGCTGAAATTTCGGCACAATAGTGAGCCAGTACTTTGTCAAAAACGGTATTTTTTGTTTTTTGATTAATCAATAAATTGATGAGTTATTTAATTATTAGCGATTAATTAAGTACTTATACATTTATTTTCTCTTCTGAGCATTATCTCAGGCACCTTTTGAGTTCGGAAGCTGACATTTGGACATGCCAATGACCAAGTGATTTGGCTGCAAAGGCTATTTTTGATTTATTGATTCATCAATTAATCAATCAATTATTTAATTATTTGATTAATGACTAATTGTTTTTTTGTTTTTTTTTTAGTTACAGATTCGGATGAAATGGTGGTGTGGTTTATGTATTCTATGAGCTAATTGATTCACCATTTAATTTTTTATGATTATTATTTATTTATTTTCTTTCTCATCTTGGCAATATCTCAGGCACCTTTTGAGCTCGGAAGCTAATATTTGGACATGACAGTGACCAGGTGATGTGGCCATAAAGGATAGTTTTGATTTATTGATTAATCATTTAATCGATTAATTATTTATTGATTAATCAATTAATTATTTAATTTTTTATTAATGACTTGTTTAATTAAATTTCTAAAAGATACATCTTCGGATGAAGCACTCGTGGTTTAGTTATGTTATTAGCCAATTGATTAAGAAAATATTTTATGATAATCTTTTCTTGATTTTAATTATGCAATTAGTCAATCCATTATTGTACACCTCTCCCTCTCAATGCAGGCTCTATGAGCTGCACTGTGGTATTGGCGGGCACCTGAGGCGCCCCGGGAATGCCGCGCAGTAGGATATTTAATTATTTGGCATGGGGGCGGTGTACTTTGAATGTATCTGTACTTGTTTGTTTGTTTGTCCGGGCGATATCTCAGTCATCATTTGAGCTATGAAGCTGAAATTTGGGCACAATAGTGAGTAACTACTTTCTCAAAAACTGTATTTTTTGTTTTTTGAATCATCAATTTATTAACTAGTTACTGAATTATTATTGATTAATTATGTACTTATATATTTACTTTCTCTTCTGGGCATTATCTCAGGCACCTTTTGAGTTGGGAAGCTGATATTTGGACATGACAATGACCAAGGGATTTGGCTGTAAAAGCTATTTTTGATTTATTGATTAATCAATTAATCAATTAATTATTTAATTTTTTCATTAATGACTTAATTTTTTTTTTTTTTTAGTTGCAGATTCGGATGAAATGGTGGTGGTTTATGTGTTCTATTAGCCAATTGATTCATTATTTAATTTTTTAATGATTATTATTTATTTATTTTCATTAATAATCGTTTGTTTATTTTCTTTCTCATCTGGGCAATATCTCAGGCACCTTTTGAGCTAGGAAGCTGATATTTGGATATGACAATGGCCAAGTAATTTGGCTGTAATGGGTATTTTTGATTTATTGATTCATCAATTAATCGATTATTTATTTAATTCTCAGATTCATGACTTGATTAATTTAAAAAAATTAAGTTACAGATTTGAATCAAACGGTGGTGGTTTAGATATTATATTATCCAATTGATTAATAATTTAATTACCTTACAATTATTGTTTTTTTTATTTTCGTTAATAAGCACATTTATTTTCTTTCTCATTGGGGCAATATCTCAGGCACCTTTTGAGCTCGGAAGCTGATATTCGGACACGACAGTGACCAAGTGATGTGGCTATAAAGGATATTTTTGATTTATTGATTAATCAATTAATTATTATTTCTTTTCAATTAATGACATTTATTTATTTTTTCAAAAGGTTACAGCTTCATATGAAACACTGGTGGTTGAGGTGTGCTATTAGCCAATTTATAAAGAAATTCCTGTACGATTATCATTTATTGATTTTAATTAAGCAATTAATCAATCAATTTTTGTACACCTCTCCCTTCCAATACCGTCTCTATGTTCTGCACGGAGGTATCGCCGGGCGCCTAAGGCAAAACCGCGCTGGAGAATATTTATTAATTTGGCATGGTGGCTGTGTACTTTGAATCTATCTGTACTTGTTTCTTCTACTATGAGCCATGGAGTGCAACATCATGGGGAATGTGTTGTATAATTGTCATGTGTAGAAAGTAGGAATGCTTATTTGTATTAATATGGTTTATCTATTTTTTATGGCATTATTCTTGTCTTTGGTTTATTTTATGGGTGGAAGATGTGAAGTAGATTTGACCAGTAAAATTGTGTGTTAGCACAGAATTCTGGTTCGAGGGAGAGCGAGAGGAGAAAAGAGAGAGAAAGAGAGATGAAGGAGAAGAGAGATGAGGGAGAATAGAGATGAGGGAGAAAAGAGATGAGGGAGAGGAGAGACTAGGGAGAGGAGAGCAGAGAATAAGGATAGGAGAGATGAGTGAGAAGAGAGTCGCGAGGTGGTTGGGGGGGGGGAGAGACATGAGGGAGAGCAGAGACGAGGGAGAAAAGAGGGAGAGGAGAGATGATCAGGAAGAGGGGAGATAAGGGATAGGAGAGACGAGTGAAAAGCGAGACGAGGGGGAGGAGAGATGAGAGAGAGGAGAGACAAGGGAGAGGAGAGGTGGAGGAGAAGAGAGGGAGGGAAGAGACGAGATAGAGCAGAGATGAGGGAGAGGAATAATGGAGTAAAGAGGGAGAGGTTAAATGGAGAAAAGATGGAGAGGAGAGACGAGGAAGAGGAGATGAGATTTGAGTGAGAGGCGAAAGGAGAGGAGGGAAAGACAAAGAACCTGAGTGCATGTTGTGAGAATAGAAGGTGTTGCTGAGAAGCCAGATATATGGTCCAATAGCCATTTCCACCTCTTGCGGATCCTGGAGATTCATGAGCTATTGGAATATGAGCCACGACTTTGTGCAGCCTGTTTGCTCAACCTGTGCAAATATCCCTGCAGCTGTGAACAAGTTTGGCTGAAAACAAAAATATTGCATCTGCTCAGTGGTACAGAACTGCAAGACTGAACTTAGTTCTTCTCTTCATCATCTCTATTCATGCTATCCAAAACAGACACGGAACAACCTTGCACAAATATACCAGCTAAGGCCTAATCTCGCTCTCATTTCCCTTTTGGAATTGTCCATGTACTTAAGTTTGAAGCTTTAATGCTTTGCAGAAATTCTGTACGTAATAATTATTTATGGTCTTGAAACCATGAGATCTGTTTCATTTGTTGGATTTTCAAAATCTGTCGACTGTTCAGGAGTCATCCATTTGCATGGTGAATTTAAATTGCATGTACGAAATTTCAAGTTTACCTATTGCATAACCAGTCTTTCTTGTGGCTCTTTGCTTGCAAATCCATGCAGAGGAAGTGCCTTTTATAATGGTCCACATGCAAAAGAGGAACTACTTGTGGCACCATATCAGTTATTCATTGTCCCTCAAAATACCGAAATGGTGATAATGGCACATGGTGATAATTTGGGTTTTGTTTGGCCATTTTCATTGTCCACTGTAGATGGTGTGGTGGTGGCATGAACACTGATGAAGTGCAGGGGTACGAGCATGCCAATAAGAGGAGTAAAAGGCTGTCATATATTTGGCTAACTGATCTTCTGGAGTGTAAGTGCTGGCATGTGAGTTAGGGGATATGGCAATCACATAATGGACACAACATGACAAAATTGGGCCTGGACATCTGGAGGAATTTCATTTGTGGAGTGAGCAGTGAGGATAACAGCCCTACAAGTGAATCTAGTCATCTCCAGTAGTGAGTGCAAGTTTAAAAAAAAGGTATGGCAAATTGTTTTGTGTAAATTTAATTATCACAAGCTAAAGGACATCACCTTGAAGGACTTCTATTCTTTGCTTCAGACTGATGGCACTTTGGATGCCACAGCTGGATTATTTGTTTCAGCTGGGTCCACAGCTTCTTTTTTTCCTGTCTCTCTCTTTCTTTTTCTTTGTGTCTATGGTAATAAGGGGCTTTATGAAATATTTTGGAAATTCCGTTACCGGGTGTACAAAAGTGCCACATTTTTCCATGAATGTTCCTCACATTATAATGACTAATTTCAGGTTAGCCACCCAGAAATAGTACAATGAGACCTGGTCAGTAGGGATACTGTAATTCAACATAGGATATTACCCACAGATATGACATACATGTATGTTCTCAGTAGGTCTTTTTATAACAACAGTAAATAGAAAAAAAAAATTAACACCAAAGTCAAAAATGCATCGATTGAAACTGATATTTTCTATTTTTGATGACTACCCTTCTGAAATTAATCATAGTGCCCTAAAAAAATATGTGGAAAATTTGGTGCTTTTGTCCGGCCTGTAGCGGTATTTCCTATAAGCCACCTTACAATGGAGAGGTGAATTCTTGGAAATGGTTTTTGTAAGGCTCACTTGGCTGCACCTTGATGGGTTTGAGGGAGTAGGAGTAGCAGCCGAAATCCAAATCCTAACTGGTTCCTCCTGATGACTCCATCTTTGCTTATCCGGGTTCCTCCTGATGACTCCATCTTTGCTTATCTGGGTTACTCCTGATGACTCCATCTTTGCTTATCTGGGTTCCTCCTGATGACTCCATCTTTGCTTATCCAGGTTCCTCCTGATGACTCCATCTTTGCTTATCTGGGTTCCCCCTGATGACT
The DNA here is from genome assembly GCF_964187855.1 of Myxine glutinosa. Classification (NCBI taxonomy): domain Eukaryota; kingdom Metazoa; phylum Chordata; class Myxini; order Myxiniformes; family Myxinidae; genus Myxine; species Myxine glutinosa. Next base: position 117,977,724 of record NC_136263.1, on the reverse strand, counting down.
CCATCTTTGCTTATCCGGGTTCCTCCTGATGACTCAATCTTTGCTTATCCGGGTTCCTCCTGATGACTCCATCTTTGCTTATCCGGGTTCCTCCTGATGACTCAATCTTTGCTTATCCGGGTTCCTCCTGATGACTCCATCTTTGCTTATCCGGGTTCCTCCTGATGACTCCATCTTTGCTTATCCGGGTTCCTCCTGATGACTCCATCTTTGCTTATCTGGGTTACTCCCGATGACTCCATACTTGCTGATCCTGGTTCCTCCTGATGACTCCAGTGTTGTATTTGGTCTTTTATTTGATTATGGGGGGTTAGCAACCTGAACGGTAAGTCTGGTTATTGACAGGTGGAAATTGATCATGCAAGTCATGAAAAGATTTAATTTTCTAATTGGCAAGGGATTGTGGCAATTCAAGGTGATGCCATTTGATGTGTGCAGTGTACCAACCACCTTTTAATTATTTATGGATAAAGTTATAGGAGTAATACTTTTGCAAGACTGTTTGATGTATTTAGATGGTATTTTTGATACATACCAAGATACAATGGAACCTCTTTTATCCGAAATGGTCGGGACCAAGGGTGTTCCAGATTTTAAAAATATTATTTCCAGTTAATGGATGTCATCATTGAGGGACAAATAAGTAAATAAAAGTTTTTTTAATGGATGACGTTTAAAAAAATGGATGTTGAACTTGCTTCAATGAAGCCTTATCCACACCCACAATAATGATTAATAAGCACAGATATTATACACTTTATACTTACACTTGTACTGTATATAAAAACAAACAAATCAAATAAATATACTGTATAGTACTGTATAATAAAGCATTGTACTGTATATACAGACTTGGCATTTAATATGGAATATTTTTTTGGTGGGGGTGAACTTACTTTTCAAGATGTCTTAGAACCAAAAGTTCATTGGAATTATGTTGAAATTATTCTAGATTTTGTTAATGTGACCTTTAAAAGAAACAAAAACCACATTTGACATTTCGAAACAAATAAATTGATCCTTGAAAGTGATGTAAACTGATATCGAAATCAAGAAATGGACAGTACTGTGTTAAACTTCTGCACGTTTTCCAGAAGTATCTCTATATTTTGAACATTAACCAAATTTTTTTTCAATAAAAACAGAAGTTAAACTAGAATCCGGGCACTCGGTAGAGCGCATACCTTCGCCGCAGCTACTGTTCTGTACTTGGCATGGGAGTGTATGCGATGTGAAACTTTATGTGAAATGCGATCGATTTTTAAAAATCAGAATTTGAGCAAATCTGTTTCATTCGTCTGTTAATATGCCTCCCCGATTGACAAATCTGCAATTTGAATTTCATTTGAGGTTGAAATGATTGCGGGAGATCGCGTTATAGTGATGACGTCTTGGATGGACATCCTCTTCTTCCGTCGCTCATAACTTTGAGTGAAATACGATCGAGTTAAAAATAGTCAGAATTTGAGCAAATCTGTTTCATTCGTTTGTTAATATGCCTCATCTCTTGACAAATCTGCAATTATAATTTTTTTTGAGGTTGAAATGATCGCGGGAGATCGCGTTATAGTGATGACGTCCTGGATGGACATCTTCTTCTTCAGTCGCTCATAACTTTGAGTGAAATACGATCGAGTTAAAAATAGTCAGAATTTGAGCAAATCTGTTTCCCAAAATCTAATCAAATGTGTCCCGTATAATAACCAATCATCCCACCAAATTTCATGCAATTCGGTTGAATACTTTTTGAGTTATGCGATTAACATACACACACACAGACATACAAATAAATACACAGCGATCAAAACATAACCTTCCGCTTTTGCGAAGGTAATTACGACTGGGATTACGGTAAAATTACAGTTCAGTACTTCGTGTAACCCCCACGAGCATTCAGGAGAGCACGTACACGTTGAGGCATGCTGTTCACGAGATTTGCCAAGGTTTGGACAAGAATCGCTTGCCATGCAGTGACAATAGCCTGCTGCAATTCACGCACAGAGGTCGGCTGCTGGTCCAAGTGGTCGATTTGACGCGTTATTTCTGCCCACAAGTTCTCTATCGGATTCATATCCGGGGACATGGCAGGCCACTCCATATGCACGACACCATGGTCAGCAAGAAAGTGTTGGATCATGCGAGCACGATGAGGCCGTGCATTGTCATCTTGGAAGACAAAGTTTCCTCGAAAGGCTGCACGAGCAAATGGAAGCAATGTTTCTTCCAGAATGGCCCAGTACTTGAACTGGTTCAGGTTTCCATTCAGAACAACCAGGTCAGTTTTGCCCCCTGCATGAAAAGCAGCCCAAACAGTCACCCCACCACCTCCAGCTTGGACTCTTGGCACTACACAATATTTGTTGTAGGCTTCATGCACTTGTCTGCGGACTCAGACGCGGCCATCTTGATGATAGACCAGAAATCTAGACTCGTCACTGAAGATCACGTGAATCCAGTGTCCTGGCTGCCATTGACGGTGCTCTCTGGCCCACTGCAATCGGTGCTGGTGGTGTTGTCTGGTCAGGCGTGGCTTTCTCAGGGGACGCCTGGCACGATAGCCTGCTTGAAACATTCGTTGGTTGACTAGCCTTCTGGATACAGGCACATTTGCCAGTTGCTGACATTCAGCCCTCAGCCGATTAGCTGACTTGGTACGGCCATTGTGGACTAACCGGTGCAGCTGGCGATCATCCCTCCTTGTGGTTCTGCGGGGACGTCCTGGCCTCGGTATCGGAGTAGTGACACCCCTCTGAGCATTTCGTTTCAGGATCTTTGACACCTGACCTTGAGTGATGCCATACTGCCGAGCAATAGCATGATGTTTCATGCCGTAATTTCGTAAAGCCACCACTCCATGACAAACAGCATTGTCGAGTTGACGGACCATCTCCAGAGGAAGCGGCAATAACTTTGGGAGATGTGCAGCAGTTGTTTTCCACTAATACAGAACGCAACAACCCTTGTATACCCGACTGTGAAGCCAATCATCAAATGCACCTGTCCGTACATTTTGCCACGCCACCTGTGATATAATCCTGTTGTTGACTTCTTGCTGCGACAGACAATCAGTGACATGGTTCTTTTAACAAATAAATCACCAAAGTGTAAAAGAAATCACCAGATTGATATACTGAGTGAAGAAATTAAACCCAAGTCAAGAAAAAAAAATATTCCATATTAAATGCCAAGTCTGTATTATCGGCATATAATTGTGAGAAAGGAATTTTAAAAGCTTCTACGTACAGTACTTCCCAAGAAATCCTCTTTGTATCTGCTTCCAAAAAGAAGATCCTTATGTGATGTGAAGGCCACTTGATGGAGTTTTATTTTTTGAATAACTCCACTTTTTGCTGGATACTTAGCACATTCCGCTGCTATTTCGAAACATTGCTTAATTTCTCAGCACACATCTTGGCCCCAACGCTTTCACTACTCTTGGCAGATAATCATATTTTATGACTCTTAATGGTGCGACCATCATTGCGACCATCACTCGTTACCTCCACAACCGAAGGTGGATCGAGGTTACATTTTCACACATCTGCTTGTCTGCCTATCTGTGAACACGATATCTCAAAAAGTTATGGACAGATTTGGATGAAACTTGGTGGACATGTTGCGTTTGTAACAAGGATGAATTTATTCGATTTTGGTGAAGATCCAGATCTGGATCCGAGAATTTTAAAAGTGATTCTTCACCATTGAGTGACAAGGCCAAAAACTATATTTAGCGTATCTCAAAAATTGTCTGTCTGCCTGTGAGCATGATATCTCAAAACGTTATGGATGGATTCAGATGAACCTTAGTGGACAGATTGGGTGTAAGGACGAACGCATTCAATTTTGGTGAAGATCCTTATCTGGATCCGATAATTAAATTTTTTTTTAAAGTATTTCTTCACCATTGAGAGATGGAGCCCAAAACAATACACTGAAAAAATGCATGATATTTTGAAAGTTGTCGACGGGTTATTACAAAACTTGGTGAATGAGTTGGGTAGGTGATGAGAACAGGCCGATTAGATTTTGGGAAAGGTCTGGATGCAGATCTGACCTATCAGTGGGATACAAAATGTACTCTGTTCAGCCTGGTGGAGGTATGCACAGGTATGCAGTGCCGTTCTAGTTTTTAAGTTGTTTTCCTTCATAGGATTTTCTGGAAAATTTTCTGGAAAAAAATAGTGTTTTCATGTGCATCTGTTTTATGCCCTTCACATAGACAGTGGAAAAATATTAGTTCCTGGTGAGCGTGACGTGGTCACCAGGGTGAAATTTCCCCGACATCAGACTTTTTGCTGCATCGCAGGAAGAGACTGCGAAGACGTATGTGGAAAAGCCCAAATGGAACGACAGGGAAACTGATTATTAGCAAATGGTCACCTTTGTGTTCACGACATTTCGACCATGATCAGATCAAGTCTGATTTAACCAAAGTATTTTGCTTGGCACAACCAGGGGAACATGTGATTCACTGCAGCAATGGAGCTATCTCATCAAATGGTCCATGCCACTGCAACTCAGCAGCCACTACTCTCGCCGATCTTATTCTCATAACTCACACCCTCCCTTGTAGATCTGAGCCGGAATGCAGCACCTAAATTGACAACTGCGACCTCACAACTGAAAATTTACCTGGTCGAAGGATCATGAATCGGATTTATATTGGTGGATGATTTATATTGGCATAAAATGCAAATTCGATTTGGTGCAGAATGGTGCAGCTTAGCACTGAGGTGATTGAGACATGCAGAAAGTGTGAATGTGGGTAGAGAATTGGAGCTATCCCATTGGCAATCACCAAGGAAGGCCACTCCGTTCCGATTCTGCTGGAATTTGTGATGAGCGTGTGGAAGCTCAGAGAGCGAGTCAAGGTAGATAGAAAGAAGCTTGAGGGATCCATAGTGAACACCAAGGTGGTGTGAGACATCTGTGAGGAGCCAGAGATGCAGGTTCGGAGCCAAGAGGCAAAGTTTAAAGATGAGACGTTGGTCCTGCCTCTTGGGGATCCCGGTGAAGTGAGATGCTAGGGTGGAGCCACAACTCATTGCAACCAGTTGCTCATCCTCTGCAACTGAGCATGCTCGGTTGGAAGCCAAAATATTGCTGCTGCTCAGGGCTACATAATCCTTTTCATATCCCTTTTTCTGGCGAGAAACCTCATGCCAAATGACAGGCTTGGGAACTTTATAATATACTATCCTCAACGTGAGAAGCTGAGACTGAAAAATCATTCTCTATCAATTTCTTATTTTGTTCATGTGCTCCAGTCACTAAATTTCATGCTTTGTTGAATTTCCCTGTACATATTAATAGTTGTTTGTAACCTTGCTACTTATCGTGCAGGGTAACTTTCAGTTGGTGGATTATAAAACTTATAAAATTGTGTATGTTTGTGGTGTTGGTTGCTATCTCATTAGGGGGGTTTCAGAAGGTGGAACAGAGTCCCCCCAGGTCTCGAAGTATCCACTGTGTGTGTATCCCCTGAATAATTATACTGAATATAGTAAAATCTGATTTAAAAAAAAAAAATTTAAAGTTTATATTTTGCATAATTGGTCATTCTTGTAGATCCTTGCATCCATAATTGGCTATATTGCGCTTACTGATTGCAAATGGAACTAGAGCAGCACTCGGTGGAGACCATACCGCAGCCAGACTGAACAGTTTACATTTTGTATCCCACCGATAGGCCAGATCTGGATCCAGGCCTGAACCAAAATCGAATCTGTTCATTCTTGTCACCTAACCAACCTTGTTTTGTCATAAGTCGTCCACAACCTTTTGAAATATCATGCTATATATAGTTTTTGGCCCCATTTCTCAATGGTGAAGAATTACTTAAGAAATTAAAGAATTCTGGTATCCGGATCCAGATTCACCAAAATCTAATAATTTCGTCCTCGTCACACTCAACCTGTCCACCAAATTTCGTCCAAATCTGTCTATAACTTTTTGAGATATCCTGCTCACAAACAAACAGACAAACAGACAGAGGTGAAAACAAAACCTATGCCCACCTTCGGGGGCGGAGGGTAACTACCGCGTGATTATTCTTCCGACAGAGTTACAGGGAGTCTGATCAATCACACTCGGTTGGTAAGACTATTTTTGTATCGAGTTTTGCATTTTACATTACCAAGATGATGTAGTAAGCTGTCCAAGCACTTTGATGTGCCACATGAATGTTTGCCTCGTGTTGCAGTGAAATGGATGTCGGCCTTCACACTGAACAATTCCTTATAGTACATCGGTCATTTCCATATCATACAATGGTGGTTCATCAACATTCCCCTCAACAATGTTTCTTGACTGTCTCTGGCTTTGATCCAACAGTACAGCGATTCAACATCCTCCCCTCCATGACCCCACTACCCCCTCTCCCAGTCTCCCATTGCCATGCGTTTTATGCCCGTATACGAAGACAAACAAGAAAAAGAGCAATCGGAGATTGCAAACCCTCGCGAGGATGTATTTTCAGTGTTTTTTAAGGCTTTTGTGTAAAAACAAATATGGCGGCCCAACCACGTGACCGATGACGTCATCATTATTTTTTTTCTAAACTAATTTATTCCTAGATTATGCTCAAGAAATTTCATCTTGATTGGATGAAGTTTTGTACTTGTCGAATTATGATGTCATAATGGAGGCACCTATGACATCATCATTCACATATTTTATTCCCCATGGAGAGTTCTTTACAATGAGCCATGTCTCAATTTTTTCTATTTAGCGCTTTCCGAGATATAGAGGTGCAAATTTTTCGGTTTTTGCCAAGATGGCGGCCGAACCACGTGACCGATGACGTCATCATTATTTTTTTTTCTCCACCAGTTTATGCCGACATGGCGCTCAAGAAATTTCAACTTGATTGGATGAAGTTTTGTACTTGTCGAATTATGACATCATAATGGAGGCACCTATGACATCATCATTCACATATTTTATTCCCCATGGAGAGTTCTTTACAATGAGCCATGACTCAATTTTTTTATTCAGCGCTTTCCGAGATATAGAGGTGCAAATTTTTTCGGTTTTTCCAAGATGGCGGCTGAACCACGTGACCTGTGGCGTCATAATTCTCATTAAAAATTATACAGGTAGAGTTGCACCTATGGTGAAAATTTCCTGTCAATCGGACCAACGGTTGCAGAGAAAATCCTATTTATTCTGTGCGGACAAACAGACAGACAAACAGACTCAAATGCAATACCCTCTCCTCTGGCGTGGGTAATAAGTGCATTTATACTTCTATATATCCGTACAACGTCCCTCCTGACATGTTACATAAAAGGAGATGTATATCAAATCTGCAGTGGTAACATTCACCAGTAAAATGACTTTTTACTAATTAATTGGTTAGTCAAGAGTGACATCAATTCTGGTACTGATGAACATTACATTGAATATATTTCACCAGTATAGCCCTCGATCGCCCCATCCCAATCGCTAGGAAAGCCCCGAATGGCCATATTTTCGGATTTTTATTTTTCTGGTACCTACAGTAACATTTCGTTGCACGATTCAATGGAATCACTTTATCGGGGAAAAGGGTCCGCATATTCATGATGTACACACTTGGAGGTAGTACGGCAGATCGGTGAAATATTTGGGAGAATTGTGACTTTGATGATACAAGCACGAGAGTTGGCACACAGTTAGAGTATGCCCTAAGGAAGATATTTGGCTATAGGGCCATCGCAGATTTGTCCTGTGACAACAATGGCGGCCATTTTTCAAAAAAGGACAAATCTGCAATGGCCCTATAGCCAAATATCTTTCTTAGGATGTACTCTGACTGTGTGCCAAATGCCATGCTTGTATCATCAAAGGCACAATTCCTGCACCTATCTGCCATACTAAGGCAAGGATTGTTCAATTGAGGAAATGAAGAATGACAAAAGGAAGGGAAGGTAGGATGACAGAAGAGAGGAGGGGTATTAAGGAATTGCGAGGGAAGGGAAATAATTTTGAGGAAGTTTATAAAAGGTACGAAAGATAACGTGATGTAAGAAGGGGGGGGGGGGGGGGGGGGCTCAGTAGGTTTGTCAAATTTGCGTATGTAATAGATATATGGCAAATAGATAACCGATATCAGTGAAATGCACTTCGATATGTAAATGCAAGGCCGATACAACCGGTGAACTCTCAACATGTTGTGCAAGGTGGAAGGACCCATGATATCGGTGGGGTGCATCAAATCAACAAAATCCACCAAAAGGCAGTGTAATGCACTTTCTATCCACTCACACCCGTTTACGTTTGATACCCCGCAGTACGTGTGTACCTGGGGCTTCATAATATCATTGTCGTGCAATTGGACAAAAGTACTAAGCATTTTCCCGATTGCAAGAGTTTTGAAAATACCCTCAGAATTGACACCAATTTGCTTGGTTTTCATTTGATTTCTATCGTCGATGCCAATAATAATTGGAATTCTTGCAGCTTGTGGCCATGCGTAGCATGTACATGCTAGTCTTAGCTGGTGACAAATTACCTGGGCTCATCTCGGTCGCTGCCACTAACAGGTGCAACTATAGATTCCTTGTCGCTGCTTGCATCTGGACCGGTTGCTCTTTCTTTCTTTTTGGCAATCTTCGATCCCAAAACAGCGACAGGGATACGAGTAGCCAATACCTTACATCGACGTTCATTTTTGGTTTCATCAGATGCACTTGTTCAAGCCATTCCTATGTGTGTTTGTCATCCTTTTGCTATTGCCTGATGGCTAGCATCGGCCTAGAATTGTCTTTAGCAATGTTATAACACAAGTTTGTCAACAATTATAATCCGAAATAGCATCCTTCAAAACCACCTGCATTCAATATGCAATCACATGTTATTCATTCGTTATTCATTCTATTGATAATTTGAGAATAAAGCGGTTAACGTTATCCACCATAAAATATCTCACGTTTCGGGCCGTGCCCTTTGTAGGAGCCAAAAGGATGATGAAGGCCTGAAACGCCAGTGCTTTGTGATCTTTTATGGCACTTGACTTTACAACCATTATATTCCCATGTGCCATTGACACAGACTGCTAGTTACCTCCGCCACCAACGGTGTATGGAGGTTGTGTTTTCACCCCTATCTGTCTGTTACTTGGCAAAAATAAATAAATATTTTTTGCAAGTATGTTGATCACTCCGGTGTGTGTGTGTGTGTGTGTGTGTGTGTGTGTGTGTGTGTGTGTGTGTGTGTTTGTCTGTCTGTCTGTTCACTTATACTTGCCTACAGGTCACAATTTTAAACCGATCTTCACGAACCTTCATCAAATGATAGAGTTCGTGGTCCAACAAAATCCTATATATTTTTGAGGTCAAAAGGTCAAAAGGTCAACCACTTTTTTCATATTTCTAAAATCCTCAATTTTAATCCGATTGACTTGAAATTTAAATAGGATTTACATGAACAGGAACATGACAGGAACAGGAACATGACAGGAACAACCACTAAGGAAGACAGGAACTCTTTTTTAGATCAGCATAGGCCAAAAGGTCAACCACTTTTTTTGAATTTCTAAAATCCTCAATTTTCATGTGATTGACTTGAAATTTGAAAAGGATTTACATATCGGACAAATGAATTCAATCACCAACTATTTTTGAGATCAGCATAGGCCAAAAGGTCATAGGCCGAAGGTCAACAACAATTTCAAATTTCTAAAATCCTCAATTTTCATCCGATTGACTTGAAATTTGTATAGGATTTACATATCGGACAAATGAATTCAACCACCAACTATTTTTGAGATCAGCGTAGGCCAAGAAGTCAACATAGGCCAAAGGTCAACCATTATTTTGAATTTCTAAAATCCACAATTTTCATGCGATTATCTTGAAATTTGAAAAGGATTTACATATCGGCCAACTGAATTCAAACACTAACTATTTTTGAGATCAGCATAGGCCAAAAGGTCAACGTATGCCAAAGGTCAACAACAACTTCAAATTTCTAAAATCCTCAATTTTAATCCGATTGACTTGAAATTTGAATAGGATTTACATATCGGCTAACTGAATTCAACCACCAACTATTTTTGAGATCACCATAGGCCAAAAGAGCAACATAGGCCAAAGGTCAACCAATTTTTTCAAATTGGTAAAAGCCTCAAGTTTCATCCGATTGACTTGAAATTTGATTTGGATTTTCATGTCAGATAACTGGATTCAATCACCAATTGTTTGTGAGGTCAAAAGGATGCTTAACTGAGTCCCATTCTGCTTTGTTCTCTTTTGCCAAGTGTCGTCTTATGAGTGATTTTTCATTTGTTTGTTTGTCACCAGCCTACAGGTTACAATTGTAAACCAATCATCACGAAACTTCACCAAGTTGTAGCGATCGTCACAACTGAGAAGCCTATTGATTTTGAGGTCAAGGGTCAAAGGTCACCTGGTGGTCAAATTTCTAAAATCGCCATTTTTAATCCTAATGACTTTAAAAATTGAACAGCATTTGTATGTTGTCACTAAATTTGGAAACCAACTATTTTGAGGTCAAAAGGTCAAAGGTCAACTCAAGGTCAAATTTCCAAAATCATCAATTTTCATATGAAATACCGTCAATTTTCAACCGATTGACTTGAAAGTAGAACAGTATTTGCATATTGCCTCATTGAATTGGGAAACGTACTATTTTTAGGTCAAAAGGTCAACTCAAGGTCAAACTCCCAAAATCATCCATTTTCATCTGAGAAACCATCTACTGTATTTTCATCCAATTGACTTGTAAATTGAACAGCATTTGCACATTGAGTCATCAAATAGGGAAACCAACTATTTTTGAGGTAAAAGGGTCAAAGGTCAACTCAAGGTCAAACTTCCAAAATCATCAATTTTCATCCGATTGACTTGCAACTTTAACAGCATTTGCATATTGCCTCATTGAATTGGGAAACCAACTATTTTTAAGGTTAAAAGATCAAAGGTCAACTCAAGGTGAAACTTCTAAAATAATCAGATTTCATCTGAAAAATCATCACTTTTCATCCTATTAACCCGAGCTTTGATCGAGATCGTAAATTTTAATCTGGATGAAATGGACAATTTGATGGATCAATGGCATCCTTTTGGGAAGGGGGGAGTGGGGAGGGAGTGGATTTTGCAAGTATCGTGCTATGCATGACGTCTTCTTGTTTGTGTGTTTGTCCATCCGCTCACTTATACCTGCCTACAGGTCACAATTTTAAACCGATCTTCACAACACTTCACCAAATGGTAGAGATCGTGGTCCGAAAAAATCCTATATATTTTTGAGGTCAAAAGGATGCTCTGCTTTGTTCTCTTTTGCCAAGTGTCACTCTACGAGTGATTTTTCATCTGTCTGTTTGTCTGTCCATTTGTCTGTCCGTTTGTGAACAAGATATCTCGAAAAGTTGTTGACGGATTCGAACGAAATTTGGTAGAGAGGTCGTGTATGTGACAAGGACGAAATGACTAGATTTTGGTGAAGATCCGGATTCGGATCCGGCTACTATAATTTTTAAGTGATTCTTCACCATTGGGAGATCGGGTCAAAAACGATACATAGCAGGATATCTCAAAAAGTTATGGACGGATTTGGACGAAACTTGGTGGACCGGTTGGGTGTCTGGCAAGGACAAAGCGATTCGATTTTGGTGAGGATCTGAATATGCATTCGGATATGAGAATTATTTGATAACTCCAAGGGCCTCTCACTCACTCACCGCAGGCAGGTTGGTGGTCTTTCCGTCTTCTACCGACTCCTCTCTGGCCTTGCCCCTCCAGCTCTCTCTGGGCTCTGTCCCCCAAATATTCCTACAGGTCGCACAAGATCTGCCTGCAACCCTCTTATGGTTAAACTGCCAAAATCAAGACTCTGCTCACCTTCACTCCTTCATTCCTCTTTTCTCCCGCCTCTGGAACAAACTCCCTCACTCTCTTCAATCCCACTCCACTCTCCAGGTCTTTAAAACAGCTGTTCACCGCCATCTCTTATCTTCCCCCATCCAAAATCTTGATCTTTTCTATCCCCGCTAATTTCACCCCAATTCCACTTTTTTGAAATGCCAACTTCTGTCCTGGAAGTCCTTGGTGTCCTTGTGTTTTATACTTCTCCCACCCCCCCCCCCCACCCCCTTCCCACGCCTCCTTCCCCCAAGCCCTCTCCTTTCCACACATCTCCCTGCTCTCAAATGTTGTGTTTGTGTGCTTCCCCTTCTCTCCCCATCTTGTCTTCCGCTCCCTCTTTTTAGCCGCGTCGCAAGACGCTGGTCATAGAGTGCCCTCTGCTGTTGTTCTTGTTCAACTTGTTCTTCTTGCAGAGAAGACAAAACCTCAAAGCTCCACCCATTCTGGGAACCATAGCTCCACCCATTGTGGGAGAGGCTTCATATAAACAAATATCCACCATTTTATTAACTCGCATAGCTTTGAGGCCTGTTTTGTAGGCCCGTGGTGTCTTCCTCTCACACAGTTTTATTTCAAATCAAATTCGATATATCATTTCATTTTTCACAGTCGCTAACATAGTTTTAGACTCGGTTGAAAAAAAACGGGAAGAAATTCCGATGAAAGTTGCCCTTTATAGAACGAAATGAATTCTCAAAGGCCTGTAACTTCAAGTCCATTGAGATATTTTTTTTAAAATCGCGGCATGGTCAGTCATACACCGCCCGAAATAACAGACAGGAAAATGCCGAGATATATTAAAAATTCGTCCATTTGATGACAATCGTCACGATGAAATATTTAATGTATACGTCATCACAATAATGTGGAGAGAGAAGCATAGCTTCGTTAATTTTTTAAAATCGCGGCATGGTCAGTCATACACCGCCCGAAATAACAGACGGGAAAATGCCGAGATATATATATTTTGTTTAAATAGCGGCATGCTCAGTCATACCCCGCCCGAAATAACAGACGGAAAATGCCGAGATATATTAAAAATTCGTCGATTTGATGACAATCGTCACGATGAAATATTTAATTTATATGTCGTCACAATAATGTGGAGAGAGGAGCATAGCTTGGTTCATGTGTCGCCACATACGGGAAATTGCCGAGATATATATTTTTTAAATCGCGGCATGGTCAGGCATACACCGCCTGAAATAACAGACGGGAAAATGCCGAGATATATTAAAAATTCGTCCATTTGATGACAATCGTCACGATGAAATATTTAATTTATACGTCGTCACAATAATGTGGAGAGAGGAGCATAGCTTCGTTCACGTGTCGCCACACACGGGAAATTGCCGAGATATATTTTTTTTAAATCGCGGCATGGTCAGTCATACACCGCCTGAAATAACAGACGGGAAAATGCCGAGATATATTAAAAATTCGTCGCCACACACGGGAAATTGCCGAGATATATTTTCACTTTGCACAAAAATAACATCAAGTAATCGAATCAATTGGAATGTCCTGTGCCTATAACATCGACGTTATAGGCACAGCTGCATCTAGGCATTGTGTGACATCGACGCGGCTTTTGTTTTAATTAAAACTTTTTGTACTTGTTATATATTTTGTTTGTTTGGTTGATTTGTTTGTGAAGTAAATGTTAGCTCTTTCACGAGCCTCGATTCAGTATACAAAAAAAAAAAAAAAAAAAAAAAAGTTATTCTTCACCATTGGGAGATAGGGTTAAAACCAACATATAGCAGGATAGCTGAAAAAGTTATGGATGGATTTGTACGAAACTTGTTGGACATGTTGTGTTTGTGACAAGGAAGAATCTATTCATTTTGGTGAAGATCCGGATCCGGATCCAGCTGGTAGAATGTTTTTAGTGATTCTTCACCATTGAGTGATATGACCAATATATATATATATATATATATATATATATATATATATATATTTTTTTTTATATATATATATATATATATATATATATATATATATATATATATATATATATATATATATATATATATATATATATCAGGATATCTCAAAAAGTTGTGGACGGATTTGGACGAACCTTGGTGGACAGGTTGGGTGTGTAACACGGACTAATCCTTTCTATTTTGGTGAAGATATGAATATGGAATCAGCTACAAGAATTATTTGATTTTTCAGTGATTCTTCACCATTGAGAGATCGGGTGAAAAGCGATATATAACATGATATTTTAAAAAGTTATGGACGAGGTATGACTAAACTAGATGGATGAGTTGGTTCGGTGACAAGAACAAGCCGATTAGATATTGATTCAGGTCCAAATCCAGAACCGTCCTATCAGTGGGATCCAAACCATAAACTGTTCACCAGGCGGAGGTTTGCGCTCTACCGAGTGCCGTTCTAGTCTTTGATAAAATTATAGCAACTACTTCGTACTAATACTTTGGGGAAATGGTTCCCGTTTTATCTGAGTGAAGTACGGTAAAGTTACAAGCTCAGGGCACATACGACAACGATTGCTACCATGACGACAACTAATACGACAACAACAACAACATGCCCAACTTTCCTCGCTGTGTTGCGTAATCTCCAGGCAATGCTTTTTCTCCCCCCATTCTTTCACAAACTGACGAGCCAGACTGAAGTTCGATAGAGGGGATTTGTAATTCGTTCAGGATGCCGGTGATAACTCACTTACACTTCGCGAAGGATATGTGAGGTGCACCAATTAAAACACATGGTGAAGGGCATCAAATGTAAACAACTATAAATAGATGAAATAGTTCATTCTGATGAGGATAGCAAAGTGAATTCTGGTAATTACGAGCACTGCCACCTACTGGTCTAACACAGTGTTAGCCTCTTTTTACCCTCTTTTTACCCTCGTGACCCGGTTCACTTGTCACACCTTGGACGCGTTGCGGATGAGCTCCCTGACGGTCACACGCTCCTGCTGCAGCCGCCGCTTCACCAACTTGGAGCTGCCCACGTTCACCGCGCCCACAATGTGCGAGCTCGCGAAGTCCACAAAGGGTCTGCTGTCAATGAGGAGCAGCTCCCCAGAAGCCCTCCGCAAAGCGGTGGCCAGCACCCCCGTGTCCATGCCATGCACCTTGGCCCCCGCCATGGCGCCGTCACCTCACAAAGCCCCACGTAGCCACCCCGGCATGTCGCTGGGTCGGGTGGTCAGCGTCGGGTGCCCACGGGTATCCTGGGCAGGGGTCGCTGCGGCATCCTGAGCCGTCTGGTCCTGCGGTTATGGAACACAAGCGGGATTGGGAGGGTTCATATCAACGTCTATTCTTGCACGGAATCCTCACTCTCAGATCCCCCCTCTCTCATGGCACTGGGAGGAGGGAGGGAGTACTTTGCACCAGGAATACCGAAGCGCGATGGTCATACCATTGGGCCACACATAGTAGGCGATGATCTGTACTCATGTGTGTGGACCAGGTCTGTCACTGTGACAAGACCGATTCACTTACAGACGTCAACCTAGGATGTTTATATTAAGCGACAACAGGGGGGGTCCTCCAGTTTGTGCACCCTCTTTCCCCTTTTGCACATTTACCCACCAACCCCATACAGTAGCTACTCCAATGACCTTCCCATTGGTTCACCTCACATCTTCCGGTGATCATTAAAACAGGGCTGCCAATTGATGAATGAATAAGATTGAATAACCGAACAAATCTGTGAGTTCCATTGCAATCGGCGGGAAACACGATGCGCGACCCTCTCGGACCCTCACCTCCCCCCCCCCCCCCCCCTTACTGCCTCGTTCTCTCGGTTAGGTAAAGATAGCTCAGAAAAGGAGGAATGAGGGTGGGAGGGGAGACACGACGTGAGGGCCAGAGCCAATGCTGCAGGTTGAGCCCCCCCCCTCCCCCCTCATGTGATTATACCTGCTTCCTTGCCTTTTACACAGCAATTTGCCACTGACCAGCCGAAGGTTCCAGAGCGTTATTGAGGCCATGTGGAGGGTCGACCGATGCAATGACCCTCTCAACCTTCACCTAACAACCATTGCGAAAAGCACGGATTTTCCACCTTCGCGACATCCCCACCAATGCACGCCATGGCGTCCTGTACCTAACGCGTTCGCTCACCTTGGGGGGAAGCAAGACCGGGAGTAGCGCGGCAGCAGCACGGGCCAGGTCGGCGCTGCGGGAAAACGGATGTTACACTCAGTCTCGGAATATGGGGAAAGGCGTCGGGGCGACCTCTCGGGCGAGCTGCGGCCCCGCGTCCCTTTTAGCGGTAACCGAAGCCGGGCTGGAGCGAGCAGTGCGCGGCGAATAACAAAGCTGCGCCGAATCGAAGCCGCCGGCGCGGCGGGGCCCGTGGTGATGTCACCCCTTTAAAAATAACGCATGCCGTCATCTGCAGCCAATGGGAGCGCGGGGCGCATCCGCGCAGCGCGCGCGGGCAGGTGCGCTGCGACCCCAGGGTGATGTCGCTGCTGCCGGGGTACCCGTGAATCCGTGATGGGTCGACGATGGTGGAGGCGGACCGACGAGGGTCAAGTGGTCACCTTGGGGGAAAACATTGAGAACTCCAGCAGGATGTGCGACATTGAAGCGAATCAAAGGGTTTCGTTTCCTTATCTTCAGACGTGAATAGCTCGCCATTGAACGACAAGAGCACGGAGAGACGGATTCAGACAGGTACAATAGATTAGGATCGGAACAATTAAAGGTGAGAAGATAAATACTCAAGGATTGAGCAGGGATTCTTGGAGGTACAGGTAACAAATGTCTTCGAAAAGGACAAAGACTGAGGCAGGGAATGAAGGAAGATAATAGTGAGGATGATATTCTTTAAGGAAAAGCGAATCACAAGTAAAACATGAAGTTGAGATTCGTGGAAACCAGGTAGCCAACGATGCCGGAAAGACTGGATATACACACCTTGCCGGTTTTCCAGTTTCGGTCCGGCGTTCTTAGCTACCTAGAAAGCCTTTGTGATGATGCAATAGGGAGGAATAAAGAAAATGACGTCATCAAGTACATGACGTCACTACAACTATGGCATTAGGAATTGTCAAACGGCAAAAGTTTTTTTTTTAGTTTAAGTTTCACCTGCTACACTACAGGGACCAATTTGACTGAACATGTGGAAGATTGCACTCAAAACACACTTTTGATTATTATAAAGAACAAAAAACATCCTCTTCATTGTCTCGGTCTTTAACAATGAATTTACCTGCAAATGTATTTGTACATTTCAAAGAGGTGGGAAGGCCATAGGAAGGTGACCTTGATTGTTTTCCATGTTCCAAATGAGAAAAATTAACCTTCTGTCACAAAACCCGAAGGTTGTTTGATGAATCGATCCGACCAGCAGGTGGGTGAACCCCAACTTTGAGTTTATTACCCGAACAATATATATATACTAGCAGAAGTACCCGGCATTGCCGGGCGGGGGAGGGGAGGGGAACGGGGGGGAGCTAGCCCCTTGGCAAAGCGAGCGATTTTTTTTTTTCATAGCGTCATAGCGGCATAGCGTTCATAGCGTCATAGCGTTTCATAGCGTCATAGCGATTTTTTTTTTCATAGCGTCATAGCGTTCATAGCGTCATATCGTTCATAGCGTTTCATAGCGCCATAGCGATTTTTTTTTTCATAGCGTCATAGCGTCATAGCGTTCATAGCGTCATAGCGATTTTTTTTTTCATAGCGTCATAGCGTTCACAGCGTCATATCGTTCATAGCGTCATAGCGTCATCACGTGATCGCTCTGAGCGAATCAGCGCCCGCCTGCTCTGATTCCGTTGATTCCGTGCGCTGAAATGCGCTGAGGTAAATATGAATAAAAAATATGGATCGTCAAATATTTTGAGTTCGGCCATGTTCGTCCCAGGCTCAATGGCCATGTCTATGCCAAATATCAAGCACGTAAGCCTCTCCGTTTAGGAGTCTATCGGTAACATTACACACACACACACACACACACACACACACACACACACACACACACACACACACACACACACACACACACACACACACACACACACACACAAACTGTGTTTTATATATATAGATATACAGACTTGGCATTTAATATGGAATATATATTTTTTCTTGACTTGAGTTTACTTTCTGCAATCAGTATATCAATCTGGTGAGTTTCTTTTACCCTTCGGTGATGTCTTTGTTGAAAGAACCATGTCACTGATTGTCTTTCGCAGCAAGAAGTCAATAACAGGATAATATCACAGGTGGCGTGACAAAATGTAAGGACAGGTACATTTGACGATTGGCTTCACAATCGGGTATATAAGGGTTGTTGCGTTCTGTATTAGTGGAAAACAACTGCTGCACGTCTACAAAAGTTATTGCCGCTTCCTCTGGAGATGGTCCGTCAACTTGACAATGCTGTTTGTCATGGAGTGGTGGCTTTACGAAATTCTGGCATTAAACAGCGTGCTATTGCTCGGCAGTATGGCATCACTCAAGGTCAGGTGTCAAAGATCCTGAAACGAAATGCTCAGAGGGGTGTCCCTCCTCCAATACCGAGGCCAGGATGTCCACGCAGAACCACAAGGAGAGATGATCGCCAGCTGCACCGGTTAGTCTGCAATGGTCGTACCAAGTCAGCTAATCGGCTTTGGGCTGAGTGGCAGCAACTGACAAATGTGCCTGTATCTAGAAGGCTAGTCAACCAACGACTGGTTCAAGCAGGCTATCGTGCCAGGCGTCCCCTGAGAAAGCCATGCCTGACCAGACAACACAGCCAGCGCCGATTGCAGTGGGCCAGAGAGCATCGTCAATGGCAGCCAGGACACTGGAATCACGTGACCTTCAGTGACGAGTCTAGATTTCTGGTCTATCGTCCAGATGGCCGCGTCCGAGTGCGCAGACAAGTGCATGAAGCCCACAACGAAGATTGTATAGTGCCAAGAGTCCAAGCTGGAGGTGGTGGGGTGACCGTTTGGGCTGCTTTTCTTGCAGGGGGCAAAACTGACCTGGTTGTTCTGAATGGAAAGCTGAACCAGTTCAAGCACAGGGCCATTCTGGAAGAAACATTGCTTCCATTTACTCGTGCAGCCTTTCGAGGAAACTTTGTCTTCCAAGATGACAATGCAGGGCCTCATCGTGCTCGCATGATCCAACACTTTCTTGCTGACCGTGGTGTAGAGCATATGGATTGGCCTGCCATGTCCCCGGATATGAATCCGATAGGGAACTTGTGGGCAGAATTAACGCGTCAAATCGACAACTTGGACCAGCAGCCTAACTCTGTGCTTGAATTGCAGCAGACTCTTGTCACTGCATGGCAAGCGATTCCTGTCCAAACCTTGGCAAATCTCGTGAACAGCATGCCTCGACGTGTACGTGCTCTCCTGAATGCTCATGGGGGTTACACGAAGTACTGAACTGTAATTTTACTGTCCGTAATCCCAGTCATAATTTAGCTTTTATTTTTGTTGAAAATATTTTTGGCTAATGTGCAAAATAAAGAGATACTCTGGAAAACGCACAGAGGTTTAACACAGTACTGTACGTGAATTGAGTTCGATATCAGTTGACATCACTTTCAAGGATCAATTTATTTGCTTCGAAATGTCAAATGTGGTTTTTGTTTCTTTTAAAGGTCA
Organism: Myxine glutinosa; assembly: GCF_964187855.1. Taxonomy (NCBI): domain Eukaryota; kingdom Metazoa; phylum Chordata; class Myxini; order Myxiniformes; family Myxinidae; genus Myxine; species Myxine glutinosa. Next base: position 117,958,248 of record NC_136263.1, on the reverse strand, counting down.
CATTAACAAAATCTAGAATAATTTCAACATAATTCCAATGAACTTTTGGATCTAAGTCATCTTGAAAAGTAAGTTTACCCCCACAAAAAAAATATTCCATATTAAATGCCAAGTCTGTATATACATAGTCAAATGAAAAAGTAAGTACACCCCATGTAAAGTTTTGACTTTTTCAACATATTTCAACATACAGCTATTTGATCTTCATTTCAACAATATTGATAGATAAAGGTGATATAATATAACAAATATCATGAAACATTTACATTTTGTAGTCCATTGTATAATTTAAATAAACATAAATGCAAATTTCGCATGTGGAAAAACTAAGTACACCCTTGGCTCTAATAGGTGGTATTGCCCCCTTTGGCAGAAACAACCTCAAGTATGCATTTCTTATAACTGTCTGCCAGTCTCTGACATCGACTGGGAGAAATTTTCCCCCTCTCCATGCAGAATTCTTTCAGCTGTGCGATGTTTGAGGGGTTTCTTGCATGCACAGCTCGTTTCAAATCCCCCCACAACCTCTCGATGGGATTTCGATCCGGGCTTTGACTTGGCCATTCCAGAACCCTCCATTTCATTCTTTTCAGCCATTCCTTGGTGGATTTACTGGTATGTTTAGGGTCATTGTCATGTTGCAAGGTCCACCTTCGGTTGAGCTTCAACTTTCCGACAGATGGCCTCACATTATCCTCAAGCACCCTCTGGTACAATGAATAATTCATAGTGGATTCTATGATGGTGAGCTGCCCAGGCCCTGATGCAGCAAAGCTGCCCCAAACCGTTAATATTTCCACCACCATGCTTTACAGTTGCTATCAGGTTCTTGTGGTCAAATGCTGTCTTTGGTTTCGCCAAACATGTCTTCTGGTACTGTGGCCAAATAGCTCTCCCTTTGACTCATCTGTCCAGAGCACATTGTTCCAGAAGTGCTGGTCTTTGCCTAGGTGTTCATTGGCAAACTTTAGTCTTGCCCTGATGTTCATTTATGGACAGCAAAGGCTTCCTCCTGGCACACCTCCCATGTAGATCAAATTTGTGCAGCCTCTTTCTAATGGTAGACTTGTGCACTTTGACATCAACAGTGGCAAGAGCTACCTGTATGTGCCGGGATGACATTCTGGGGTTCTTAGAGACTTCTTTCAGCATCTTGCGGTCTGCTCTCGGGCTGAACTTGCTGGGCGGCCAGGCCTGAACAAGTTGGCAGTTGTTTGGAATCTTCTCCACTTGTAGATGATCTTCCGGACAGTCGAATGATTGATTTCAAATTGTTTGGAGATCTTTTTAAATCCCTTCCCAGACTTGTAGGCATCTATAACCTTCTTTCAGAAGGCCTCAGAGAGCTCTTTTGATCTAGGCATGGTGACGCCGCACACTTCAACAACAAAGCGCAAACCAAACTAAATGTCTGAGGTGTAAATAAGACAGGTTGCTCGAAGATCCCCTCTAATGATGTTCTAATCATTTGCACCTGAGCTGGTGCACCTGATTCTAATTTTAGGTATTTGAAGTAGTGATAAATGTAGGGGTGTACTTATTTTTGCCACATGCGAAATTTGCATTTATGTTTATTTAAATTATACAATGGACTACAAAATGTAAATGTTTCATGACATTTGTTATATTATATCACCTTTATCTATCAATATTGTTGAAAAGAAGATCAAATAGCTGTATGTTGAAATATGTTGAAAAAAGTCAAAACTTTACATGGGGTGTACTTACTTTTTCACGTGACTGTATATATATATATATATATATATATATATATATATATATATATATATATATATATATATATATATATATATATATATATATATATATATATATACACCACATGACCAAACGTATGTGGACACCCGAACATCGAACATCTCATTCCAAAATCATGGGCATTAATATGGAGTTGGTCCCCCTTTGCTGCTATAACAGCCTCCACTCTTCTAGGAAGGCTTTCCACAAGATGTTGGAATATTTATGTGGGAAATTGCCTCCATTCAGCCACAAGAGCACTATTGAGGTCGGGCACTGATGTTGGGTGATTAGGCCTGGCTCATAGTCAGCGTTCCAATTCAACCCAAAGGTGTTCGATGGGGTTGAGGTTAGGGCTCTGTGCAGGACAGTCAAGTTCTTCCACACCGATCTCGACAAACCATTTCTGTATGGACTTCGCTTTGTGCACGGGGGCATTGTCATGCTGAAACAGGAAAGGGCCTTCCCCAAACTGTTGCCACAAAGTTGGAATTTATACGACTTTTGCAATGTTTATTTGATTCAATTGAATTATATACTTGAACACTGTGGAACATAAATCACCTTCTTTGTACTTTCAAAAGCAGTACTTGGACATGTTAAATTGGGTGGTGTATATAGGGAGATGCATAAGCCTGCTTCAATAGCCTGGAAATGTTTAACGAACTTTAAGATCACTATATTATTTAAATTGAAGTACCTATAGCATTGAACACTGCACGGGGTAAAGAGTTCTATGAACTCTCTTCTGTTAATAGTTACAGTTCAGATCAAGAAACAATACTTGTGAGCTTATTATTGTCTGACAGCAGGAAGAGTTGTGCTCGTCATTGCTTGGATGTTTTGTTAGAAGGAAGCAGATGTAGAGGACATATTATGTGCATTTGTATTGTTTTCCAGGGAAGTTGAAAAAAGCTCGTAAATTATGGGGCATTTCATTTAACGTCTCTCCAACCATACTTCCTCTTTCAAACAGAATGTTGGTTTAGTCTCGGGTATGCATCACGCTCTCCATCCCAACATCGAGCTCTTACATTCTAGTCAACATGATATACATATGGTCGCTTTGTAATTAGACTGAATTATATACTATTATTTTTAATTATGACCAAAATGCTCTGACTCAGGATGTGTTAACTGTCTGAATATCCATAGTATGGTAAAATAAATCCTGTTATTCATTATTGGGGGTATAGTAATTATAATGAATTTGTTACTAAAAAGTAATGAATAAGAGAAGGTTCGAAACCTAGAGAATGCAGCAAGAGCCGACAACAATGGATGAACTGCCACAAACCATGTAGAGCAGACTCAGGAGGGCATGAAGATTATGCCCTTGCTGAAAGTCTTTAATGAACGAGCTGGTTTTTGTTTTTCCAACAACCTAATGGTAACATGATGATTCCAATGAGACAAGCTTTCAAGCTTACATTGCAATCTATAATGCTGCTTCTTTCAGCCAGATTCTACATCATACCAAGATCAATATGGCTGAGGGTTGGGGGTGTGATGATAGGACATTTACCTGTCTGCCTCTAGTTTAGTCAAAACATGACAAAACAATAATTGAAATCAATGTCACAAATGTCAGATCCCTTCGGAAGATATCGAGCCAATCTCTGAGACCTTTAACCCTGAAGTATCAGTGCAAGTGCAGCAAAATCGGGTCTCTTGTCATACTCCTATGATCTGAATTTTGAACTCTGATTCAATATCATTGCAATCTACTGTTGTGTTTGGCTGTTCATTTCTGCTCATCTTTACTCACCTAAGTAGTTTGTTCAACATACAGCCTTTGATTAATCATACTTCTATTAAATTTGTCTTGACTCATGGAAGGGGGTGAGTCGTTGGACAAACAATATTGTTAGACAGAACTCGTGCAGATCAGGGATGACTATATATATATATACACAAAGAATTAAGTTAAGCACCCCTACACAACGAATTAAGGTAAGCACCCCCTAATATATATTCTTTGTGTATATGTATACATTGGCATATATTCTAAGGTATGTGAGATCAAATAATGATTGGTATGACATTAGCAATTATCCATTGATGAAATGCAGATACACAGGGTCTATGAGACGTAGGGTTGAGTCAGTGATCCGATCACGTGGGTCCTACACACGTTATTGACGCAAAGATCGCTAGAGGTCTTCTCAGAACAATGACTGTACGTTAGAAAACATAAACGTCATCCACACTGTCCGTGATGGACCTATAGCTCCATACTTAAATTGAGGTGCAAATATGCCTAAAATTCCCAAAAAATTTCACCTTAAATTATTCAGAATAAAATATTGAAAACGGCATGATTGTTATGTTTTTATGTGACCATAATATCACTTCTCCAGAAAATATAGCAATATCATGGGTATATTACACTGTTTTGACGACAACAAACTTGTAATGTGCGAGGTTGTAAAAAAACGGGGGGGGTGCTTAACTTAATTCTTTGTGTATATATACACACACACCCACTGAGTGTTCCAAAAAGACGTGGACAACTTTGGTAGTTAATATATTTAGTACCACAAACGATACAATGATATCCTTTGTTTTATATGATATGTAAACTCATAAAGTTGTATTTATTTTCAGGTCTGGTGATTTAATGTGAAAGAAAATGGAGACTCCACAGGAGTAAGCTCAGTGCGGCGATTGGTTCTTCGAGACGAGATCTGACATGCAAGCTCAGCGTAATTTCCATCCAAGATATGGAAGGAATCCGCCAACATAGACTAGTATCGGAGAGTGGTACAAGAGGTTTAAGTAGACTGGAAGTTGTCAGAAACAGAAAAGTACCAGTCGGCCAAGCACAAGTGCAGCAGACGATGAACGAGAACATGAATCATTTCAATATCATCCCAGAAAATCAATCCGACGCATATCCAGAGAACTGGGATGACCAACCACCACAGTACACAGGATTTTGCATAAAATACTGAAATTTTATGCCTATAAGGTGCAGATTCTGCAGGAACTCCAACCAAATGATGGACCCAACGCAAGGCGTTTGCCTTGGAAATGCTCAGTCACATAGAGGATGACAAAGATTACGTGATAAAGGTCATGTTCACAGATGACGCTTGCTTTCATGTATCGAGGAAGGTCAACCAGCACAATGTGAGGATCTGGGGCTCTGGAAACCCCCACGTGGTCATTGAACACATACACCACAGACCAAATGTCAATGTGTGGTGTGCACTTCTCCATGACCGCTTGGTGGGTCCGTTTTTTTTGCGGAGAATACAGTGACCTCAACAATTTACATGAACATGTTGGAAGGATTCGCCTTCCCACAGATTAAAACCTGCAACCCAATATCATTTTTCAACAGGACGGTGCTCCCCCTCATTGGGCCTTAGTCGTTCGAGCTATCCTGAATGAAAAATTTCCAGGTCACCGGATTGGCCAAGACGGACCACGATCACCAGACATAACCCCCCTTGATTCTTTTATGTGGGGGTTTATTAAAGTTGTTTTCCACAACACCAAGGTGACAAACCTGCAAGATCCTCGTGCTCGGATCAGAACTGCATGCGCACTGGTGGATGCAGAACATGCTGAGCCAATCATGACAAGCACTCATGTACCGTCTTGACGTCCTGCACACGACAAACGGAGCTCACATTGAAGTGTATTGATGGTGTGCACAAAACCTTATGAGTTTCTGTATCATATAAATCAAAGGGAATCGTTGTGTCATTTGCAGTTCTAAATATATTTACAACCAAAGATGTCCGGGTCTTTTTGGAACACCTTGTATAGGATAATATCTATCACGGAAAAAGCCATATATTTATTACATATGCACAGGAGATGACAGAAGGTGTGTCTGTATGTATTTGTGTGTATTTGTGAGGGGTGGGGCGGTGGGGTTGGGGGTGGGGGGGGGGGGGGGTGTCATGCCACTCATGCATACATGGTGCATGCAGACTCAATCAAGCTGTTATAGTATCATCATCCCTCTACAGTTTGCAGTTTACCTTTAAATTGAAAATCTGTTAAAGCTTTAACTTGTTTTTTTTCACCACAAATCCCCTATAGGGTCCTCAATATGCATCTCACGTTTGATAGCATTGCGGCCCATAGTGCTGACGTAAATAGCTGGACCTACATATAGCGAACCATCCCTTTCTCCACAATCCAGCTATAAAACTATTATCCCCCGATTTTACTCCCCATTGTCCTCTATTATATGTGCCAAATTTGGTTGCATTCCCATAAGCAGTTACAAAGATCTCCATCGTCCCTCCGCAACCCCTCCTCCTAATCGTCCTCCCCCTACCTGCCACCCTCCATGATATTTCCCATGTGGTCTCCATTACAATGCCTTCAGAAAGTATTCACACCCCTTGCCTCTTTTCACATTTTGTTGTGTGTTACAGCCTGAATTTAAAATGCATTAAATTGAGATTTTTTGTCTCTGACCTACAAATAGTAACCAATAATGTCAAAGCGGAATGTTTTTTTTTAGAATTTTTTTTTTTACAAAATAATTAAAAACTTAAAAGCTGAAATGTCTCGAGTCGTTAAGTATTCAACCCCTTTTCTATGACACTCCAAATTGAGCTGAGATGCAGCCCATGTCATTTCATCATGCTTGAGATGTCTCCACAACTTGATTAGAGTCCATCTGTGGTCAATTCAATTGATTGGACATAATTTAGAAAAAAAACAAACCTTTCTATATAAGGTCCTGCAGTTGACAGTGCATGTCAGAGCAGATACTCTACCTTCCATGAAAACTTCCATGAAATCCAAGGAACTGCCTGTAGAACTCCAAGATAGAATTGTGAGGAGGCATAGATCTGGGGAAGGATATTTCTGGAGTGATGAAAGTTCCCAAGAGCACAGAGAGCTCCATAATTAGGAAATGGAAAGAATATGGAACTAATCAGACACTCTTCCTAGAGCTGGCGGTCTGACCAAAGTGAGCGACCGGACAAGAAGGACCTTGGTCAGGAAGATGACTATGAACCAAATAACCGCTCTGACAGAACTACAGAGTTCCTTGGCTGAGATAGGAGAACCTGTAGGAAGGACAACAATCTCTGCAGTACTTCACAAATCTAGGCTTTATGGGAGAGTGGCCAGATGGATACCACTCCGAAGAAAAAAGGCACATAACAGTCTGCCTGGAGTTTGCAAAAAGGCAGGTGAAACACTCTGAGAGCATGAGGTAAAATATTCTGTGATCTTATGAGACGAAAATTTAACTCTTTGGCCTGAATGCAAAGCGCTACGTCTTGTGGAAACCGAGTACAGCTCATCACCCACCTAACACCATCCCTATCGTGAAGCATGGTGGTGCAGCATCATGCTATGTGGATGCTTTTCAGTGGCAGGTACTGGGAGACTTGTAAGGATAGATGGAACAAAAACAGGCATATCCTTGAGGTGAACCTGTTTCAGTGTACAAAAGACGGACAGGTCAATAGGACAATTATTCAGAGCATACAGCCGAGGTAACGACGCAATGGCTTCAGAACAAGAATGTGAAAGTCCTCGAGTGGCCCTGCCAAAGCGCAGACTTGAATCCACTTGGGAATCTGTGGAAAGACTTGAAGATTGCTTTACACCGACGCTCCCCATACAACTTTACAGAGCTTGAGAAAATCTGCAAGGAATAATGGGAGAAACTCCCCAAATCCAGAGGTTCAAAGCTGATATAGACATACCCAAGAAGACTTGAAACTGTAATTGCTGCCAAAGGCGCGTCTACTAAGTATTGACTCAAGGGGTTGAATACTTATCGAAATTAGATATTTCTGTATTTCATTTTAATTATTTTGAATTTCTAAAAAATAATTCCACTTTGACATTATGGGGTATTATGTATAGATAAGTGACAAAAAATGTCAATTTATTCCATTTTAAATGCAGGCTGCAACACAACAAAATGTGAAAAAGTCAAGGGGTGTGAATACTTTCTGGAGGCATTGTATGTCTACCAAGTTTAGTGGCTTTGCAATGTTTCCTTTTCAACATATATAAGGTACAATGGAATGGACAGACAGACAAACAAAAAAATGGGTTGTGACAATGATGGAAGCTTTACGTTTGGGTCAATTTTGCCTGATGCGAGATTGACAAAAGGTTCAATAAACTAAACAAACGGGATGAGGAGGATGTGTATATTTGGAGGGAGGTCTTGTCGCACCTTATACTCTACATAAAAATAAACAGAAAAAGTGAATACACAGACACTTTTTCCATTAAATAGAAACAACGGCCTCAGAAGAGCTGTACCAGTAAAGGATTCCGCAAAGCCTCATAAATTTGAACCAGCATTCCAAGATCAGCCAAATGTGTGGATTTCCATCCCGGTGCCTAATTCAGAGACAGAGCAGGCATTTAAAGTCGTCAAGGTAACACCACAAATCATGGACACTGAATCTTTTTTATTATTGTATTTCCGTAAAACTGTTTAAATGCACAGCGGTCCACTTTTAATGAATCCCTTTTTCGAGGCGATAAGCGCATGAATGCTCATTGAAATCAGGGTCCACTGCGTGAAAAACGTCGAGGTTTGTGGGGGGTTCCTGAGAGATTACCTAGGGTAATGGCAGCATGCCTTACTGCAAATTCCCGAGCAGACCAGACAAGGAGCTGGAGCCTGTTTTTGCTACCGCTAGCAGGATTCATTTTGCCAATGACTGACAAACAATTAACAGGCAATTCAGAAAGGATAACCCGTATACTACCATCAGCTAGATCTGGATAACTTGCTTCAGCCATGCTCCTCTCGAACCTTTCTGTTTGTTATTTACGTTGTTGAGAAAAACAAGTTTAAGGCCATAAAAATAATTGGTTCTAACGATTGTCTTAGGAATTATAATAACTGGATCTCCTAAATATTGCAGTGTATTCTCCTTGAGTAGAATATTCCCCTTGAAACAATGACCACCAAATATTTCCTCAAGCTGGCAGGATAACCTATAGAGGTATTTGCATTTGTCTTTCAATTGTTCAGGATAACCTAAACCTAAACGGTGGTTTTTCAATTGTTCAGGATGGATTCGAATCACCACCTTGGTATATCTCACCCGAGTGTTTCATATTCAGGATGATGCATCAATGTACGCACATTCAATTGGAACCAGCAAGACGCATATTTAGCACTGGATGTTGGGGGAAGGTGAAAGATCTTTCCTGAAAGACACCATGTCTTTCCTGAAAAGTAGGCGAGTAATCGCCGACACCGTGAACAAAGGACACCTTCAGCTGAGTATACTGCGTCAGTGTGGGAACCCTTCCAGGATTGGATATAGCCAACAAATTACCCTTCTTTTTCGTTTCACCCTTCAAAACGTTTCTCCACTAGTTGTTCTATATATAGCCAGTGATATGCTCTATAGAGAGCATAGGCATCCCAAAAAATCGAAAAGACCTCAACTGAGCTGGCTTGCCTGTTCAGTATTGGTATTTGTCATCCCAACTGGAACTTAAAGTTCTTATAACTGGTAACGGGACCGAAACAGGATGGATGTGTCATGTGTGGCAGGCAGCATGTGTAAGTTGTTGGTCAGGATGCTTGCTGCAAGTGCTGGTGTGGCACTGGGGTGTATTATCACCCTTCCAGTTAGGTGCTAGAGGTATATACTCCCTCACGAAACAGTATGTCTGCACACTTCCTGTTGGGACTCCACTCTGGGCAGTGGGTGGCCAACTAATAAAGTTGTGACATTAACCTACATTCTGTCTCTGCGGGCTCGGATGTATGTGTTGGTATAACTATGCATTCTGACCCTGTGGGTTAAGGTGTATGTGTTTATTTGACCATCTGCTTGGGTCTTTGGGTGAAGTGTATGTATATTCTAGTTTGACAAGCTTTGTTGGACTGTGTACTTTGTGTATTTAGCAATGTGATAATGTCTGATTTTTTTTCCTTTCTTATTGCAACGGCAGACTAATGAGTCCCAAAAGTTTATACCATGATCAGGCATTCAGTCTCTGTGAGTTGTATATATTTTTTGGTATGACCATGACCGTTTGCCTTCTGGCCAAAGTGCATGTATATTAGCTAGACCAATATTTTCTAGACTTTGGTTGACTGTGTACTTAGGTCTTATGGTCCAAGTACATGTCCTAAGCTTTGTTATAATGTATGATTTGATATCTATTTTTTACATAAATAGGCTCCTCTCAGCAGAGCCAGAAATACATCCGCAGATTGATTTCTACCCCCAGGGGATGGACGAGTGATCTTACCAATGAAAGGCTTCGAAAGCCATGTAGTTTGACTGATGATGTGACAAAGCCATGTAGTTTGACTGATGATGTGATTAGCAGTGTGAAGTTCTGTGTTTTTCACAGATATGAACTGAGCAAATTTGCCCATTTAATGAACAGACTTGGTATTTAATATGGAATATTTTTTTTGTGGGGGTGAACTTACTTTTCAAGATGTCTTAGAACCAAAAGTTCATTGGAATTATGTTGAAATCATTCTAGATTTTCTTAATGTGACCTTTAAAAGAAACAAAAACCACATTTGACATTTCGAAACAAATAAATTGATCCTTGAAAGTGATGTAAACTGATATCGAACTCAATTAATGGACAGTACTGTGTTAAACTTCTGTACGTTTTCCAGAAGTATCTCTTTATTTTGCACATTAGCCAAAAAAATTTTAAACAAAAGTTAAATTACGACTGGGATTACGGACAGTAAAATTACAGTTCAGTACTTCGTGTAACCCCAACGAGCATTCAGGAGAGCATGTACACGTTGAGGCATGCTGTTCACGAGATTTGCCAAGGTTTGGACAGGAATCGCTTGCCATGCAGTGACAATAGCCTGCTGCAATTCACGCACAGCGGTCGGCTGCTGGCCCAAGTGGTCGATTTGACGCGTTAATTCTGCCCACAAGTTCTCTATCGGATTCATATCCGGGGACATGGCAGGCCACTCCATATGCTCTACACCACGGTCAGCAAGAAAGTGTTGGATCATGCGAGCACGATGAGGCCATGCATTGTCATCTTGGAAGACAAAGTTTCCTCGAAAGGCTGCACGAGCAAATGGAAGCAATGTTTCTTCCAGAATGGCCCTGTACTTGAATTGGTTCAGATTTCCATTCAGAACAACCAGGTCAGTTTTTCCTCCTGCATGAAAAGCAGCCCAAACGGTCACCCCACCACCTCCAGCTTGGACTCTTGGCACTATGCAATCTTTGTTGTAGGCTTCATGTACTTGTCTGCGCATTCGGACGCGGCCATCTTTACGATAGACCAGAAATCTAGACTCGTCACTGAAGATCACGTGATTCCAGTGTACTGGCTGCCATTGACGGTGCTCTCTGGCCCACTGCAATCGGCGCTGGCGGTGTTGTCTGGTCAGGCGTGGCTTTCTCAGGGGACGCCTGGCACGATAGCCTGCTTGAACCAGTCATTGGTTGACTAGCCTTCTGGATACAGGCACATTTGTCAGTTGCTGCCACTCATCCCTAAGCCGATTAGCTGACTTGGTACGGCCATTGTGGACTAACCAGTGCAGCTGGCGATCATCCCTCCTTGTGGTTCTGCGGGGACGTCCTGGCCTCGGTATTGGAGTAGGGACACCCCTCTGAGCATTTCGTTTCAGGATCTTTGACACCTGACCTTGAGTGATGCCATACTGCCGAGCAATAGCACACTGTTTCATGCCGTAATTTCGTAAAGCCACCACTCCATGACAAACAGCATTGTCGAGTTGACGGACCATCTCCAGAGGAAGCGGCAATAACTTTTGGAGACATGCAGCAGTTGTTTTCCACCAATACAGAATGCAACAACCCTTGTATACCCGACTGTGAAGCCAATCATCAAATGCACCTGTCCGTACATTTTGCCACGCCACCTGTGATATAATCCTGTTGTTGACTTCTTGCTGCGACAGACAATCAGTGACATGGTTCTTTCCACAAATAAATCACCAAAGTGTAAAATAAGCTCACCAGATTGATATACTGAGTTAAGAAAGTAAACCAAAGCAAGAAAAAAAAATTATTCCATATGAAATGCCAAGTCTGTATAAATATTGAAAAGGAGGCTCGGGAATCCTATGGGAAGGCTAACTGATGTGGAAGATAATAAAGAACAGCAGCTTCAATAAAACTGTTGCGATAAAGCGATTCGGATGAAACGAGACACGGACATCCTTTAATGCTCGACGGTTGGCTGTTCTTGATTTATAGTAGTGGGGCATCGAGACCATGGTTCCCTATCTGGATGAATTAATAAGCCAGGAAGGTAATGCCGGAATTGGACAAGAGGACCCTGCCAAAGTTAATTATCTCAGATGGCATCCGTGGTTGTTTAGCAACCTGTCATGCCACAGATTATCTACTCTGTTTGGAATCGCATAACATCCGGTATTTAAACAAAAGTTTTTCAGTGGCAGTAGAGAAGCTGATAAGTTGCCCTGACAATGCTCTAATCTAATGAGAGTGAAACTGGTCAGTAGCTGCAGCTTTCTTGCACTTGTGACAGTATGTGAATTTACATCTTGTTAATTATAGCGCTGCAAGATAGCTCTCCTAGGAGCCGCAAACAGTACGTGCGCCATGATGGTGATGTCGCGGCATTCATTCCAGGTCGGAGAGTGATGTAATTGGTATCATTTGCACCCAAACACATCCAGTAATGGTTCTGGATTGTGTTTGGTGAAGCGGGAGATAATGTTCCGCATGGCAGGCGGCACTTCTCACTCCCGTTTCAGAGCAGCATGGGCTGTATGGGACTCAGTGTCGGCCCTTTCATCACTCACTGTTTGGACTCGCATAACATCCTACATATATATGTATATATATATGTATATACAGTGATCCCTCGTTTATCGCGGGGGTTACGTTCCAGAACCCCCCGCGATAGACGAAAATCCGCGAAGTAGCGACCATATTTTTATTTTATTATTTATATATATTTTAAAGCTTTATGACCCTCCCCACACTCTTATTAACCTTTCCCATACTCTTATAAACACTTCCTATACTCATAAACACTTTTTACACTCTTAAACATACGTAATTTTAACAACATATAAAATTCTAATGGGTACTCACCATTGAAGATACTGTAGCGACGCATGGGTTCCCCAAGCAAGACCAGCATTAGAATCTCCTTGCTCCAGCCGGTGACGTCACCGGCGGGGATCCCCGGTGCCAGAGTGGCTGGTCACGTGACCGCCAAAGCGTGTGGCGCGCGTGCGGGTATAATCAGCTACACCTGTTGATCACGTGACCACCGAAGCGTGCGGTGGCTTTCGGTTTCTGGTTGTGCTTTATAATGCAGCCCGATAAACGGGCTTTTCAGTGTTCCCGAGTTGGTTTTGAGAATAAATATCTTCTCAGACGAGTTTGTGTCTTGCCCGTCATTTCGTCCGTATCAAGCAAGAGCCCCGGCTCTTCAATACTACAACTTGCGTGATGAAGATGATGATGAATTAGCTGTGCAGTACTGATGACGATGAAGGTGATGACGATGATGAATGTACTGCACAGCCAGAAAGAGCATTACAGTTACCCATTACGTGGGTAATTAGCGCAAGTGGAAGCTGCCGCATCTGCGTTTTCCATACGCACGACTCTGTCTCTCCTTCTACTGTACACTATGTACAGTATTTTATTTCTTGTAATATGTTTTAATAACTGTATTTTTCTTATTTTTTTACGTTTTTTAATTTTTTAGGCTAGAAAATGCTTATTTTACCACAAAAATATTTAAAATAATAGTATATAAAAATACATTTATACCGAAAAATCCGCGATATAATTTTACATATACTAACGAGAAAAACCCGCGATGTACCGAAGCCGCGAAAAGTGAACCGCGATATAGCGAGGGATGACTGTATATATACAGTATGTATATATATATATATATATATATATATATATATATATATATATATATATATATATATATATATATATATATATTGTGTTACATTTGTGGGGGATGGGGAGGGGATAGAGATCACCTCAGAACAGATAGAACTGTATAGACTTGTATGGTCCATGTATGAGTGGCTAGGCCCCCAGTTTTGTCCCTTTCCCTGTCCGTGATTGAGTATGGAGTCAGGCGCCTTAGATTTCTTTAGATTTATTTTACTTCATTGTAAATAGTTACTTATTGATTACTTGTTATGTGTTTCCCTATTTTCCTTTCCCCCATCCCGCCGTTGAATTCCCCAACATCAGAGTCCATCTTCCCTGTTGTTATTTGTTCCGGAATAAACCTGTTTGGTTGTAAAAGAAATAAGGAGCCAAGTGATTCTCCTCAGTTCTGCGCGAGCATAAAGACTGTCATAAATTGACACAGTCTGAGGGAGTTAAAGTCTGTTCGGCCCATCCGTTTAGCGGCGGTGTTAATCGTACTGCATATATATACAGACATGGCATTTAATATGGAATATTTTGTTTTTTCTTGACTTGGGTTTACTTTCTGAACTCAGTATATCAATCTGGTGAGTTTTTTTTTACCCTTCGGTGATGTCTTTGTTGAAAGAACCATGTCACTGAATGTCTTTCGCAGCAAGAAGTCAATAACAGGATTATATCACAGGTGGCATGACAAAATGTAAGGACAGGTACATTTGACGATTGGCTTCACAATCGGGTATACAAGGGTTGTTGCGTTCTGTATTAGTGGAAAACAACTGCTGCACGTCTATAAAAGTTATTGCCGCTTCCTCTGGAGATGGACCATCAACTTGACAATGCTGTTTGTCATGGAGTGGTGGCTTTACGAAATTGTGGCATGAAACAGCGTGCTATTGCTCGGCAGTTTGGCATCACTCAAGGTCAGATGTCAAAGATCCTGAAACGAAATGCTCAGAGGGGTGTCCGTACTCCAATACCGAGGCCAGGATGTCCACGCAGAACCACAAGGAGAGATGATCGCAGCTGCACCGGTTAGTCTGCAATGGCCGTACCAAGTCAGCTAATCAGCGTAGGGCTGAGTGGCATCAACTGACAAATGTGCCTGTATCCAGAAGGCTAGTCAACCAACGACTGGTTCAAGCAGGCTATTGTGCCAGGCGTCCCCTGAGAAAGCCAGGCCTGACCAGACAACACAGCCAGCTCCGATTGCAGTGGGCCAGAGAGCACCGTCAATGGCAGCCAGGACACTGGAATCACGTGACCTTCAGTGACGAGTCTAGATTTCTGGTCTATCGTCAAGATGGCCGCGTCCGAGTGCACAGACAAATGCATGAAGCCCACAACGAAGATTGTGTATTGCCAAGAGTCCAAGCTGGAGGTGGTGGGGTGACCGTTTGGGCTGCTTTTCATGCATTGGGCAAAACTGACCTGGTTGTTCTGAATGGAAACCTGAACCAGTTCAAGTACAGGGTCATTCTGGAAGAAACATTGCTTCCATTTGCTCGTGCAGCCTTTCGAGGAAACTTTGTCTTCCAAGATGACAATGCACGGCCTCATCATGCTCGCATGATCCAGCACTTTCTTGCTGAACGTGGTGTAGAGCATATGGAGTGGCCTGCAATGTCCCCGGTTATGAATCCGATAGAGAACTTGTGGGCAGAATTAACGCATCAAATCGACAACTTGGACCAGCAGCCGACCTCTGTGCGTGAATTGCAGCAGACTATTGTCACTGCATGGCAAGCGATTCCTGTCCAAACCTTGGCAAATCTCGTGAACAGCATGCCTCAACATGTACGTGCTCTCCTGAATGCTCGTGGGGGTTACACGAAGTACTGAACTGTAATTTTACTGTCCGTAATCCCAGTCATAATTTAGCTTTTGTTTTTGTTGAATTTTTTTTTGGCTAATGTGCAAAAATAAAGAGATACTTCTGGAAAACGTACAGAAGTTTAACACAGTACTGTCCATGAATTGAGTTCGATATCAGTTTACATCACTTTCGAGGATCAATTTATTTGCTTCGAAATGTCAAATGTGGTTTTTGTTTCTTTTAAACGTCACATTAACAAAATCTAGAATAATTTCAACATAATTCCAATGAACTTTTGGTTCTAAGTCATCTTGAAAAGTAAGTTCACCCCCACAAAAAAAAAATTCCATATTAAATGCCAAGTCTGTATGTATATATATATATATATATATATATATATATATATATATATATATATATATACGTATATATATATATATATATATATATATATATATATATATATATATATATATATATACACACATATATATAATATATATATATATATATTGTTGTGGATTTGAGAATCCTGTGTTTGTAAATATCACCCTCTGTAAATAATGTAATGATTCCTGTAAATACCTCCAATTGTGTAAAGGTCAAAGGTCGTCCCTTTAGCTAGTCCATCGCATACACGTAGCAAATCATAGGCTTCTCTCTATAGTTATTTCTTTATTCTATGTTAGTTTAAGGCTCTGTTTCCCATTAATTGACTCTGCATTGCACCAAATCAAATAAGATAGATCCCCTACAATATCGCCGTGGCCTCCAAAGCGGCGTTTCGCCACCGTTGCATTGGGTGGGGTTATTGGCATCATCATCGCCCCCAAACCCCATTGAACACGAGGTCATCTCGGAGCAGAAGGTGGGAGGAGTCAGCCAAGCACCAGGAACAAGGCGTGGCTTTGCCAACGCCTTATCAAGGGGCGGGATCGGTGAGCCCTCACGACCAATCAAGGCCGAGGCGAGCTCACCAATGGGCATTTCCAAAAGGCCGGCGGCTTGATCGCCACGCGCCTCATAAAAGGAGGTTGTGAGGAACTGCTTAGGCAGATGAGTGAGGAGGATGCACTGAGCAGTTCATTTGAGGAGGAGCTGAGCGTTGAGGAGGAGCTGAGAGTTGAGGAGGAGTTGAGCTTTGACGCGCAGTTTCGATCCACTGCTGCGAAGCAACGCCGCCATGGGAACCAGATTGCGGTGGCGTCGGTGGCCGTCGATTTCCAGCCCGACGTCCCGTGCGGGATCAAGCTCCAGCCAGCGTCCAGCTGAACCTTCCTCCCCTTCCAGCCATTCATTCCTGCTTCATTCCCATTCGTGTAAGTCTGACTGTCGTCTGTTGGTCTGTGTTGTCTGGGGTTTCAGTTAAGGCTGTAGATAAGGTAGAATTGCACTGTGTCTTCTTCTTCTTCTGTAAATTATTTTCGTTTTCTTTCCTTCTCCCTTGGTTTCCTTGATTGTGGAAAGAGTAGTTAATAAATCCCTGTTCTTCCTACCTTTGCCTTCTTTGCTTCACATCCGTTCGTCTTTGTGATTTCCCCCATTGAGTACCTGTGGCGCGATTTCGGCCAACGTTCAGGATCGGTTTAGTCTTTGCTAATGGTTCGAACCGCGGGCTGCTAAAACCGCTCGGCAAAATACCATCTTGTCCGTGGTTTCGAACGGAGCTATCCACCGGCTTCATGGAGAGGTTGGCGGAGATGTATGGGACTCCCTTGACCAATCACCTCGGCCAATCTCACCCCACGAAGAAGCGGGATAGTTCCAGGACCGGGGAGACGGCCAGCTTAACAGGACAAGGGGATTAACCCCCCCTTGCTAACGGGGGAGCCGTCCCCTGTTTCCGTAACAATTGGTGTCAGGAGTGGGATTCTGACCCAAAGTTCGCTTAGCACACTCAAAATTACGAGTGGCCAAAATTTTATTTAACACCACTAAATTTTAAAATCGTGCCATGGATAATCAAGGTGACTGGATGCCGATAGGGGAGATAGAAGGGGTAGAGTCGACCCAGGACCCCAGGGAAATGTATATGGGAGAGAGAGAGGAGGAGAGCAATGAGGATGTGGTAGCGGAGGTTTCGGGCGCACAAGATGGCATCCTTGCGCACGTGGTTTCAGGCGCACAAAATGACGACGCTTCGCACGTGGCTGCAGCAGCCACGCCCGCAGCACCAATGAATTTGAACCTCTTCATGGTGCAAATGCAGGCCCTCATGCTAAAGATGGGTGAGCGATTAGAAACTAAAATAGACACCCAAAAGGAAGAAACGAGGGCTCAGGGTGAGCAAATGGGAAACCAAATTGGAGAATTGGAAAACAGAATGGGGGAGCGATTAGAAAACCAAATTGGGTGATTGAGAGACGGGTTAAGTAATATGGAAAATCAAATTGGGGAATTGAGGAATGACATGGGAAATCAAATCGGGGGGCTAGAAGCCAAATTTGAGGGTTTAGACAACAAATTTGAGGGGTTGGACAACAGGTTGGAAGGGCTAGAAGGTAAATTGGGGGGCCAACTGGAGGACATGGGTATTCAAATTGGGGAAATGAAGGAGGGGTTAACGGGGTTGGAAAATAGAATGGCTGCCCAGGCGAACCAGATGGAAGGGGTGAAGAATGGGTTAGGGGGGTTAGAAAACACCATGGAAGGCAAATTGAGGGAAATAGGGGAGCAATCCGCCCGGGAAATTAAACAGATGGGGAATCAGATACAGGAGGTGAAAATCGGGTTAGAAACCAAATTGGATGCCCAGAGGAATGATTTGGAGCAGATGAGGGCGGCATCTACCAAAGAGATGGGAGAAATGGGGGGAGGAGATCAGACGAGGTGTGGGCGAAGAGGTCGCGGTGGTACGCGAAGAGGTAAAGCTAGGTGAGGAGCGTATGGAGAAAGAGGTGAGAAATAGTACGGCTAGGTTACAGGGGGGCATAGAAGATCTGACGAGGGGAGTAGAGCAGCTGACAGTGGGACAAAAATAATTAGGGGAGCAAGTGGAGAAGAATACCGCGGTAATCGGGGGGTTGAAGGCGACACAGAAAGAGATAAAAAAGGAACTTATAGCGACGAAGAGGGAATGTCAGATGGTACATGAGGGGTTGACAAAGAGATTGGATGAGGTGACAGAGGCAATGGAGACAAAAGAACGGGAAGTAAGAACGCACATAGAGACGACCAAGGTGGCCTTAGAGGAAGAAATTGCGGGGGCGCACCGGGAAATAAAAGAGGTAAAGCAAAAATTAGAGGAGGTGGAAGAGTGAGTGAGCAAAATTAAGAAGAGATGGAGGGAAACTCAGAGGGAGATAAAGGAGGAAGTGATGGATTATGTACAAGGTCTGTGCTCAAATCGTGATGATGTGCTTACTGACCAAATAAAGAGTTTGCAGGTGGTGGAGGAGGAGTGAAGACGAGGTGCCGAGGTGAGTGGCGATATAATCGGAAATGTATATGGTGTGAGGGGAGATTCAGGGGGCTTGGGTGTTGGGTTAGACCCGGGTGTTCGTGACAGACCAATGGTGAGGTGTATGACTGGTCCGGAGTGTATGGAAAGAGGAGGTGTGCAAGGAGGTCCGACTATGGGGAGTGCGAGGGGTATTGGTGAGCAAGGGTGTGCGGGTATGGAGTGGGTACCGGGTTGCGGAGGGGCGACCCAGGCATCGACACCGACAGGGGTAGTGTTTAGACTTAGAGGGACGGGGGATGCACGAGAGCCCCCCGGGAATAGTGTACTGTGGGGGCCCGAACGGTTCGGCCCCGCGCTGATCCCGCAAGGATTGACGCACGGGGTCCGGCCTTCGGGCGCCCAGAAAGTCCCACTCGCGCCGTATGACGGCAAGAGTGATCTGAGGGCGTACCTGGCGCAGTTTGAATACGTGTGTAGAGGCAACGGTTGTAATCCGGACGAAGGAGGAGTACACCTTGTGGGGGCACTGCGCGGCGCGGCGGCGGAGGTGCGGAGAGCTTTACCACCGGGTGCTCTCACCCTGCCAGCTCTCCGTGCTGCCTTAATTAATAGATTCGGTGTTGAACAGCAAAGCGAGCTTGTTAAAGCTCAGCTTGCTCAGCGCAAAGGCAAGCCCCAGGAGACCATCGGGGAACTTGCCCATGACATTCGCCGTGCAGTCGGAATCGCACACGCGGACATGGCAGCGAGTTCCCAGGAAAGCCTGGCACTGGATCACTTTATCCAGGCCCTTCCGGATCCGGAGCTCCGACAACAGCTCGCCATGTGGCGCCCGCAGACCATGAGCCAGGCGGCCGACGCTGCAGCCCGTTGGGAAGCAGCGAGGCCCCTGGCCCGGGGAGGCGAGCGCCACGCAGTGGCGGTGCGTCAGCTAGGGCCCATGATGGGTGGCGGCCCCCCTAGGGGGCCCTGACCTGGAGAGCATGGTCCGGAGGCTGGTGGATCGGCGCCTGGCGGGATCTGGACCATGGCAGGCGGCCCAAGCAGTGGCACCCGGTGGGCCACGACAAAGTACACCAATTCGGACATTCAGGGGGGGGAATTTGGAATACCGGAGGCAAGCACCTTACCAGGTGAGGTGCTATAATTGTGCTCGGCTGGGTCACCATGCATGGGAGTGTCGAGCTCCGCGCCGGGACGGTCCCCGCCAGCCGATGCCCTCAACTCCGCCCCGTATCGATCGGCCTAGCCGACCTCAGACACCCCCCCGCCAGAGCCCGGGAAACTAGAATGTGCCGGGCATGCAGGGCGGTGTTCGGCAGTAGGGGATGGAGAGGAGCACTCATTGACGAGACAGGTCATTCATTGTGGCCAAATTGGTACTGGTAGTTTAACAATTCAATGCAAAATTGCCGGCGTGGGGGTAGACGCCGTTGTGGACACGGGAGCCAGCGCCACGATCATCAGCCCCGTGATCCTTAATTCGAGTGCAGACGGCTGGGTTAAAATACAGCGTCTGGAAAATCATAGTTTGGAGCTGGCTACCGGGGCAACGGCTCCGATCATAGGGCGTGGTTTTGTGACCCTCAAGTTGGGATCGGTAAAGAAGGAGATAGAGGTTTGGGTGGCGGAGGTGTGCAACCCATGCTTAATAGGGTTGGATTTGTTGACTGCCAGCGGTTGTAAAATCGACTTGAGCCGGGGGATCCTGCAAGTGGGAATGGAAGAGCTACCATTGGAGGGGGTGAGCACGGCTGAGAGGGTGGAGCTGGAGGCTCCTGAGGCTGTGACCATCCCTCCGGGGGCCGAGGCCATAGTGCCGGCCTGATGGTCAGCTCGCCCGATATGGCAGGAGTCCTGTGGCCTGGTCGAACCGGTGGCAGCGCGATCCATACCTGGTTTAATCGTGGGCCGCACCCTTGTAAAAACGGACGGGCCGGTGGTGGCCGTCCGAGTAATTCATATTAGCACGGAACCACGCACTATAGTGAGGGGCACAAAGGTAGCTGGCTGCACCCCAGTTAGAGAAGTCGCGTCAGTGAGGGGCGAGAACATCCAGCCGAGCCGGCCCCAGGGGGAGCCTTCAATAAATAGTAGGAATTGGCCCGATCCCATTTGTGAGATGGTAAATCGTAGTCGTGTAGAGTTGGGAGGTACCCAGAGGGATGCCTTACACAAACTGGTTGGATCCCATTTGGATCTCTTCTCCTTGTGCCCCGAGGATATTGGACGTACGGGCCTGGTGAAACATCAGATCCACACCGGTGAGGCCCGGCCTATTCGTCAGCCCACCCGACGGCTCCCTTGGAGCAAGAGGGAGGAAGCTGACGAGCAGGTAGAAAAATGCTCGATGCAGGCGTCATCGAGCCCTCGGGAAGTCCTTGGATGTCGCCCGTTGTGCTGGTCAAAAAGAAAGATGGGACCACGCGGTTCTGCGTGGACTATCGCCAGCTAAACAACGTGACACTCAAGGACTCATATCGCCTGCCAAGAATTGATGACACCCTCGATGCCGTTGCTGGTTCAAATTGGTTTTCAACTTTAGACCTCAAGAGTGGGTATTGGCAGGTGGAGATGGATAGGGCAGGGAAGGAGAAAACGGCATTTTCCACAGGTAAGGGGCTGTATCAGTTCACTGTGATGCCCTTTGGTTTGTGTAACGCCCCCGCCACCTTTGAGAGATTAATGGAACATGTACTAGGTGGCATGCCATGGCAATCATGCCTGGTATACCTGGATGACGTCCTAGTACATACCAAGACCTTCCCCCAGGGTTTAGCTAATTTCTACCAGGTGTTCGGGTGGCTCAGACAGGCAGGGTTGAAGCTGAGCCCGAGTAAGTGCACCTTGTTTGCAAGAGAGGTGGCCTATCTAGGTCACGTTATCGGCCGTGAGGGGGTAAAAACGGACCCAGGCAAAAACAGCAGTAGAGGAGTTCCATGTACCATCAAGGAGGTGCGGGGATTTTTGGGACTCTGCTCCTACTACCGGTGCTTTGTGGCGAAATTTGCGGAGTTGGCCCGTCCCCTCCACCGGCTTACGGAGAAGGGGACGCGATTTAATTGGACAAGGGAGTGCCAAGAGGCCTTCCTAAAATTGAAGGGGTGTTTGACATCTGCACCCCTTCTAGCTTACCCCATTAGCGACGGGAAATTTACCCTGGACACGGATGCGAGCCAGGAAGGATTGGCGCAGTTTTGTCTCAGACACAGGAGGGCGTGGAGACAGTGATTGGTTATTATAGTCGGGCCTTAAGTAGGCCTGAACAAAATTATTGCACAACCCGCAAGGAACTATTGGCTATGGTGGCTGCCATGAACCATTTCCATCCGTACCTGTACGGGCGGAAATTTTTGGTTCAAACTGACCATTCCTCCTTGCAATGGCTCCTTCGGTTCAAGGGGAAAACTGCAAATTTTGTGCGAGACATGAGGAGAGGGAGCAATTGGGCGATTCTGCCCCGATTCTCGTCGTCCGGGCAACCCGGGTGAAAGGGCCAATTTTGCCACTAACCGCAGATGAAGAATTCGGAACTTTGACATGGAGCACGGCCCAGCAGGAGGATCCCGTACTGGGACCGGTGTATGAATGGGTCAAATTGGGGCAAAGACCAAAGGGGGAAGAGGTCACCCCCCTCGGGGCGCAAACCAAGGTGTATTGGGCTCAGTGGCAGACCCTGGAATTGAAGGATAACATCTTATATCGCAAGTGGGTGGAGGTTCCCTCTGAGAGAACTCCCTGGCTGGTGATAGTCCCTGACAAATTTAAGAACGTCATATTACAACAGGTGCATGGTACCCGCTCCGGCGGCCATTTGGGCAGGACAAAGACTACATCTCGGGTCCGCCGGAGGTTCTATTTGGTTAATATGGGGCGCGACATAGGGGAGAACGGGATAAATACGGACACAGATTTTTAAACCTCTGTATCTGCACAACGAGTAGTATAACTCTCAAATTAACATGGTAGCAGATACATATCAGGCATCCCCTCAATATGAGATAGATACATACCTAAAACGTTTTTCTATATTTAAGTTATCTTTAAGAAACCATTTTTGTAAGTGTCCGCAATTCCCCGCCCACTAGCGGGGAAAACCAGACACCTGGTGGGGCAACTACGGACAAGTGAAGAAGTCGACTTTTAGGGTCTTGCATAAGCCCCCTCACATTTTCAAACAGGCTAAACGACCTTTTAAGACACCAGAGATGCTAAGTAGTTATCTTCTCAATAGGCCTACAATGAAATGTTCCCAATAGGCCTACAATGAAATATTTTCGTCTATAGATTAACATTGAAATTTGTAATATTTGTTTGTCGTATATTGTTATTTTTTTTAATGAAGTGATCACTCGAGTTACAAGTCCTGCACTAATGACTGTTTCCTTTCTTTAACTTGATGAAGTTATTGGACAAGGTCTTTTCAACCAATACACATAAACAATTTTAATAAGCCTTCATCACACACCAAAATAAAATGCAACTTTAGAAAACAAATGACAATCGTAACACAAAACAAACGAGATTTGTGAAACACTTTCATTCTTGATCTGGAACCCATCAATGTTCCAGTCAGACAATTGGTGAGTTGGTAGCTACATGTTTCTGCAAAAGGACAATTTTAACTGTAAGACGCACAAATACAAGGAAGTTATCAGGGGTGAATGTGTTAAATTAAATTAACATTAAAAATTAAATGTGCAATTAACATTAAATGCATTAGAATTCAATATAGACCGCAGAAAACATGAATGGGGCAATAGCGGACACCCGTCCGCAATTACCCCACATTGACCTTTGACACACGATACTTTCCTCCACACAACACTGTCTCATTACATCAATTGACACTGTATGTACGTAAACCATGCTTCAAACTGAATACACGTTTCTAATAAAATCGATGATTAACCAAAACGACTGACAGCAATAAACCCAAACAGAAAAATCTAGGAACACATTTTAGGGGGTGCAATTAACTCTCTGACTGAGTACTTCTCTTTAAATGAGGCAAATAATAGAAGTTAGCTGGTATTTACCTTGTTACCTGCTAGGCCACTCACGAGTGATGACGGAACAGCGCCAGCTATCGCGAAATTCCTGTAACAGCCTTGTCTGCAATTACCCCATGTCCGTATTTACCCCGTTCTCCCCTACAGGACTGGTGTCGGAGATGCGACGCCTGTTCTGCCAAAAAGGGACCAGCACGGAGGATGAGGGCCCCCCTTCAATTACACCAGGTGGGGGCCCCCCTTGAGCGGGTGGCTATGGACATCCTAGGACCACTACCCCGCACCCGCCAAGGTAATAAGTACATCCTCGTTGTAATGGACTATTTCACCAAGTGGCCGGAGGCCTACGTCCTCCCCAACCAAGAAGCCGGGGTGGTAGCGCAGGCCTTCGTGGAAGGATTTGTATGTCGACACGGGGTTCCACAGGAGCTGCACACTGACCAGGGACGAAATTTTGAAAGTCAATTACTAAAAGATGTGTGCAGACTCCTGTCAATTAGGAAAACACGGACCACGCCCTTGCGGCCACAATCTGACGAGTTCAATTGGTTCAATCGAACATTGGTCCAACAACTGGCCTTGTTCACCACCACCCGTCAGGATGACTGGGACGAACATCTCCCGTACTTGTTAATGGCCTACCGAACCAGCCAGCACGGGGCCCCCGCATGCAGTCCAGCGTTGCTTATGTATGGGCGGGAGTTGCGGGCTCCCGCCGACTTGCTATGCGGTCCCGTGCCAGAGACCACAGATATCCCGCCGAGGGAGGGTTACGCACGTCACCTGGAGGAAGGCATGGAGAGGGTCCATGCCTTCGCCTGCCGCCAGCTCCATCTGGCGGGGGCCAAGATGAAGCGCAGGTACGACCACCGGAGCCAGGGGAGCCAGTACGCTCCGGGGATGAAGATTTGGTTCTTTAATCCCCAGAGGCGGAAGGGTAGGTGCCCAAAACTCACCTCCCCCTGGCAAGGCCCGGGAGTCGTCCTGTCGCAAGTCTGTGAGGGTGGTCGTAAAGATCAAAATGGGCCACGGGCCCTCCCTCGGATCGTCCATGCCGACCGGATAAGACCTTATGCCAGCGAGCAGGCGCCCTCATGGATCGCCTCGGCTCTAGATGCCGAGGCAGGACCCAGTACCTCTTGCGAAGGGGGCTCGTAGTGTCAGAGGACTGGGGGGTGATAGTGGGACATGCCCCATGTGGTGGGATGGCAACTCTGCCATCCCTCACTCCCGGGGCACATGAGCACTAGTTATGGGGTTATGGCAGCGAAAATCAAGCCAGGGAGGGTTTGGATAATGTATAGGGATCTAGAGAAATGACCATAGGTGACAGGAGAGGTAAGTAGCGACATTGTACAGGTAGTCGGGGACGTAGAGAGGTTAGAATGGTTATTAATGACGTGGTATGTGCTTAGTTTAAAGGGAAGACGGGGAGCACCAAGTTAGAAGGGCACCAGGTAGATCAGATGATGCCGTTTGTGTGAGAATCTTGATATTGAGCAAATGAGGAATTTCTAGGCAATGCTCGGGAGAGATGTGTGTATGAGCGTGGGAGAATTTGGGTGCCTGAGGCAATGGTTTGGAGAGTTAGAAGTGTATTGTGAAAAGTGTGAGGTGATTGTGAGTTGTATTGAGTGTGGAAGTGTATGGAGCAGCGTATGAGGAATAATTGTGATTGTGCGTTGTATTGTATTGAATGAAGAAGCCTGGGAGGAAGGAGGGTGCAGGAGGCACAAGGTGTGCAAGTGAACAGGTGTATGGAGCAGTGTATGACTGAGTAATGGTGATTGTGTGTTGTGTTGAGCAAATGGTCCTGGAGGAAGGAGGGTTTTTGATTTGGTGAAGCACCAGGTGTAGGAGTGATGGCACAGGTGTGCAAAGACAGGTGAGCATGGTTGTATGGAATAAATGGTCTGGAATACATGGAGTATGGAATGAATGGTGTTGAGTGAGTATGGTGGAAACTGTGGAGTGGAGTGGATGGTGCGAAGGTGTGTATGGGGAGGACGGACCCCATCACGAATACCCGGGGAGGGTAGTTTAAGAGTTAGGTCGAGGGTATAGGTAAATTGTGGTTGGATATTGGCATCTGTGGTGCGTGTGGAAGAATGGTGTTTGGATGGGTGCATTAGTCACGTGGAAATGGCTGGGCGTGTGGCCTGTTAGTGTGTGTAGTTAAATGGGCACTCCGCCACTGTGAGGATGTCGGCCAGGTGAGGCCGCAGGTGGGCTCTGGGAGCCGGTAGAGTTCAATGGGGCCCGAGGATCCAGAGGAAGGACCCGGGTAGCCCAGTGCCAGAGAGGGCACTGAGGGGGTAAGCGCCAAGGAGGGCCTTCCCCAGGTAGATAGGTTAGGTAAGGAGCAGGTAAGCTCGGAGGCAACTGCAGTGGTGGAGGTGTGCAGGTGGGTAGAACTGCTGGGAGAGCCACACGACTCAGCCCAGAAATTGTGCGAAGGCACAGGGAGTTGAATCGGGGGAGTGAGACCCCATATTGATGGGCACCACAGTTTGGTCAATGGGAGTTTGGTTCTTAAAACCGCATAGAGTGTAAGGTGGCCAATGGATTGGCAGGGAAAGACCCCGGGTAGTGTAAAGTGTGTTAATGTCATTTAGGAAGTAGTTAGGATTGAAATCTCCTCGCACCATCTACATCCACTCACCTGAGGTGATGAAACTCCACACCGTGCCATGGTTTGTTGTTTTTATTTTTGTGTGCAAATGTTTGGATTGTGAGACGCATCATGACGTGGGTGTGACATTGTGCTTGATGCTCCATCTCTTCCTCCTTATGAGGAATTGATGAGGAATTTGAATTTGTGGCAAATTTGGTTAGAGGGATTGTGGTGACGAATTTGGTATCGGGGAGATATGGGGAAGACGTGACATTCGTGACGAATTGGTAAGTGTGTAGATTTTGTAAATACGGGGGTAAGGGGGCAAGGGTGGAACAGGTGACGGGTGGGGTGACGTACGATAGTGACGAGCTTTTCTCCGCTCAGTCTCCAGGCGCACCTCACCTTGCATAACTTTCGTTTATGTGTACCCCTGTGACCTTACCCCTCGCTAACCTGTCATCTCTGTCTTCCTTCCCCGACCCGAGGATCGTGCTCTCTGGGCATTGAGGGGGAGCGTGCGGGAGGCCGCGTCTGTGTGCCCGAAATTCTCGCAACCAGCTGCCTGCATCCACGCACCACTTATGGACCACATGTCTGTGGCTGAGCACCACTCATGGACCCCACGGGTTGGGGCATGGCCCCTCTGCTGGGACCGGCCACGATGGCCCAAGATCTTGCTTGCGGACCGGGTGAGGTGGCACCAAGCCCACAGGTGAACCACCCATAGTCGGCCCCTGTGGGCCATAAATAAAAATGGACACGGTTTGTGCTTCTTATTTATTATCATTGCAACTAGGCAGCAAGCCATCAAGAATGACAACATCTGGAAGAACATCGGCCAGCAGAGGGAGCCGAAGAGCAAGACCACCAACAGTGTGTTTGTTTTATTGAACTGAGGTGACGGTGCACTGCGGTGCGTTTTGGTGATTATTGGTGCTGGTGCGTCGATGCAGTGCATGCTGTCTCCTCCCCTCCCACAGGATTTTCTTTTTGTTTCCCCCAAAAGAAATCGCAGGTCCTGGGTTGCGTTTTGTAAATACAATTAACGTCACTTGTAAATAATGCTCCCCACCATTCATGTGTAGTTTGAGAATCAATTCCGCAATTCGGTTAATTGTGGGCATGAATCTGTTAGGCAGGGTGCAATGCAACAGCGGGACATACTTATTTGTGTTTTAAAATTGTCGCACTCAGGGTCAGATTAATTGTAGAGGGAATTACACCTACGTGCCACATTAAGTAACGTTTTATAGGCCCGGGACGTGCCTGGAGGAAGAAGGGTGCCGTGTTGCGGATTTGAGAATCCTGTGTTTGTAAATATCACCCTCTGTAAATAATGTTATGATTCCTGTAAATACCTCCAATTGTGTAAAGGTCAAAGGTCGTCCCTTTAGCTAGTCCATCGCATACACGTAGCAAATCATAGGCTTCTCTCTATAGTTATTTCTTTATTCTATGTTAGTTTAAGGCTCTGTTTCCCATTAATTGACTCTGCATTGCACCAAATCAAATAAGATAGATCCCCTACAATATCGCCGTGGCCTCCAAAGCGGCGTTTCGCCACCGTTGCATTGGGTGGGGTTATTGGCATCATCATCGCCCCCAAACCCCATTGCACACGAGGTCATCTCAGAGCAGAAGGTGGGAGGAGTCAGCCAAGCGCCAAGAACAAGGCGTGGCTTTCCCAACGCCTCATCAAGGGGCGGGATCGGTGAGCCCTCGCGACCAATCAAGGCCGAGGCGAGCTCACCAATGGGCGTTTCCAAAAGTCCGGCGGCTTGATCGCCACGCGCCTCATAAAAGGAGGTTGGGAGGAACTGCTTAGGCAGATGAGTGAGGAGGATGCACTGAGCAGTTCATTCAAGGAGGAGCTGAGCGTTGAGGAGGAGCTGAGAGTTGAGGAGGAGTTGAGTTTGACGTGCAGTTTCGATCTGCTGCTGCAAAGCAACGCCGCTGTGGGAACCAGATTGCGGTGGCGTCGGTGGCCGTCGATTTCCAGCCCGATGTCCCATGCGGGATCAAGCTCCAGCCAGCGTCCAGCTGAACCTTCCTCCCCTTCCAGCCATTCATTCCTGCTCCATTGCCATTCGTGTAAGTCTGACTGTCGTCTGTTCTGTCTGTGTTGTCTGGGGTTTAAGTTAAGCCTGTAGATAAGGTAGAATTGCACTGTCTTTTGTATACTGAATCGAGGCTCGTGAAAGTCTTCTTCTTCTTTAAATTATTTTCGTTGTCTTTCCTTCTCCCTTGGTTTCTTTGATTGTGTAAATAGTAGTTAATAACTCCCTCTTCTTCCTACCTTTGCCTTCTTTCCTTCACATCCGTTCGTCTTTGTGATTTCCCCCATTGAGTACCTGTGGCGCGATTTCGGCCAACGTTCAGGATCGGGTTAGTCTTTGCTCATGGTTCGAACCGCGGGCTGCTAAAACAGCTCGGCAAAATACCATCTTGTCCGTGGTTTCGAACGGAGCTATCCACCGGCTTCGTGGAGAGGTTGGCGGAGGTGTACGGGACTCCCTTGACCAATCACCTCGGCCGATCTCACCCCACGAAGAAGCGGGATAGTTCCAGGACCGGGGAGACGGCCAGCTTAAGAGGACAAGGGAATTAACCCCCCCTTGCTAACGGGAGAGCCGTCCCCCCATTTCCGTAACAATATATATATAATATATATATATATATATATACAGTGGAACCTTGACTTACGAGTTTAATCCGTTCCGTGACCGAGCTCGTAACTCAAATTGCTCGTATCTCAAATCAAATTTCCCCATTGAAATGCATTGAAATGCTATTAATCCGTTCCAGCCCGCCAAAAACCACACCAATTTTTTTTAAAATATACAGTATATATAAAAATATCTCGCGCTTTATATTTCACCTGTATTGTATGCAGCATACAAGTTGGCAGGATGGCCTGGACTGGAGGTACGCACACTTGACTCTAAAGTCTAAACTGTCCAGCCTGGGTTTGAATCCCGACCCAGCTATAACCTGTCATGGGTGAATCACAGGCAGGGTGATTCATCAATGTGTGTACCGCTAAACTGGGCGCCCCGTTTGCGTCCCATTAGTTGTTGGATGTTAAGGATCTCACCGTGTTTTCCACAAAGAGAAGGCGAGCTATCGCCGGCACTATGAACAAGTTGACGGCAGAGATACTGTACTTGCACGGCATGATAACCACGTGTCGCACGATCTCTTGTCATGGTCCACAAGATTATCACAGAGAGGTGCAGCTTCCAGCGTTTCGAGATCTGATCCAGGCCTATCCAACGAGACCGGTCCCAGCGTTCTAGGCCCGGTGGTTGTCTCAGACGGACCCGACAACGGCAGTGTTCGTTTTAACTCGATTCGATTCGAGCGCCGAAGTGCCGGCGAACAAAACCGGTCATATATTTTGAACGCGTGGCTCGATTTTTACAAAATAAACTTTTTCTTGAAGGCCTGAACCGTGCGCTCAAAACGATACCGAGTTTGACCCTGAGAGAGCCGTTTTGCGCCGGCAAAGGCGCCTTGTGTGACGTGAGGACCACGTCGTGCTGCATAGATTATCATAAATTATCATATCATTATCGGCGGCGTTATATATCATTAGCGCTATACGACAGAGATACTGTACGTGCACGGCAAGATAACCACGTGACCGGGTGGCGAAAGCTCGTAACTCGGATCTCGGCTCGCATCTCAAAGCAATAAACTGCCAGAGTGACGGCTCGTATCTCGAAAAACTCGTAAGTTGGGGCACTCGTAAGTCGAGGTTCCACTGTATATATATATATACACAGACTTGGCATTTAATATGGAATTTTTTTTTTCTTGACTTGGGTTTACTTTCTTAACTCAGTATATCAATCTGGTGAGTTTCTTTTAGACTTTGGTGATTTATTTGTTAAAAGAACCATGTCACTGATTGTCTGTCGCAGCAAGAAGTCAACAACAGGATTATATCACAGGTGGCGTGGCAAAATGTACGGACAGGTGCATTTGATGATTGGCTTCACAGTCGGGTATACAAGGGTTGTTGCATTCTGTATTAGTGGAAAACAACTGCTGCACGTCTCCAAAAGTTATTGCCGCTTCCTCTGGAGATGGTTCGCCAACTAGACAATGCTGTTTGTCATGGAGTGGTGGCTTTACGAAATTACGGCATGAAACAGCATGCTATTGCTCGGCAGTATGGCATCACTCAAGGTCAGGTGTCAAAGATCCTGAAACGAAATGCTCAGAGGGGTGTCCCTACTCCAATACCGAGGCCAGGACTTCCCCGCAGAACCACAAGGAGGGATGATCGCCAGCTGCTCCGGTTAGCCCGCAATGACCATACCAAATCAGCTAATCGGCTTAGGGCTGAGTGGCAGCAACTGACAAATGTGCCTGTATCCAGAAGGCTAGTCAACCAACGACTGGTTCAAGCAGGCTATCGTGCCAGGCGTCCCCTGAGAAAGCCACGCCTGACCTGACAACACTGCCAGCGCCGATTGCAGTGGGCCAGAGAGCACCATCAATGGCAGCCAGGACACTGGAATCACGTGATCTTTAGTGACGAGTCTAAATTTCTGGTCTATCGTCAAGATGGCCGCGTCCGAGTGCGCAGACAAGTGCATGAAGCCTACAACAAAGATTGTATAGTGCCAAGAGTCCAAGCTGGAGGTGGTGGGGTGACTGTTTGGGCTGCTTTTCATGCAGGGGGCAAAACTGACCTGGTTGTGCTGAATGGAAACCTGAACCAGTTCAAGTACAGGGCCATTCTGGAAGAAACATTGCTTCCATTTGCTCGTGCAGCCTTTTGAGGAAATTTTGTCTTCCAAGATGACAATGCACGGCCTCATCGTGCCCGCATGGTCCAACACTTTCTTGCTGACCGTGGTGTAGAGCATATGGAGTGGCCTGCCATGTCCCCGGATATGATTCCGATAGAGAACTTGTGGGCATAATTAACGCGTCAAATCGACCACTTGGACCAGCAGCCGATCTCTGTGCATGAATTGCAGCAGGCTATTGTCACTGCATGGCAAGCGATTCCTGTCCAAACCTTGGCAAATCTCGTGAACAGCATGCCTCAACGTGTATGTGTTCTCCTGAATGCTCGTGGGGGTTACACGAAGTACTGAACTGTAATTTTACTGTCCGTAATCCCAGTCGTAATTTAACATTTGTTTTTGTTAAAAAATTTTTTGGCTAATGTGCAAAATAAAGACATACTTCTGGAAAACGTACAGAAGTTTAACACAGTACTGTCCGTGAATTGAGTTCGATATCAGTTTACATCACTTTCAAGGATCAATTTATTTGTTTTGAAATGTCAAATGTGGTTTTTGCTTCTTTTAAAGGTCACATTAACAAAATCTAGAATAATTTCAACATAATTCCAATGAACTTTTGGTTCTAAGTCATCTTGAAAAGTAAGTTCACCCCCACAAAAAAAAAATTCCATATTAAATGCCAAGTCTGTATATATATATTATATATTGTTACGGTTCTTGCGCGACCCTCCTGAACTTACCAGGGGAGATTAAGCCCCTTGTTATTTTTGGGTCGGCGCAACCGAGAGACTTGAATCGCCCCTCCCGAGCAAACGCAGGGTAGGGTTCCGGGACGATGTTTGCACGTACCTAAGTACCTGCGCCGCCGCGGAAGGAGGGAATCAAGCCTCGCACGAGCCACGCGTAATTTGAGTACACCGAGCGGATTGCGTACCACGTGGTCCGTGCAGTTACCTTTGGTATTGGAACCCGATTTGAGCGGTTTTATTCGTACCATGCTTAGTCAATAGATGGAAGGGACGAGATGGTCGAATAAAAGGAAGAACACAGGTTTAATAATTATTATGTACAAGTTTAGTCACGCTATTATGTACAAGGATCGGTAGAAAGCTGAGACACAGAGCAGTCTTATACAGTCTTAACTAAATCCCAGACACAGGCCCGATCACACTCACAGGGGGAAATGAAGAGAGGATGATGTTCACGCGCTGACTTGGTCATCCAGGAACGGCTTCGTCCGGCATGGCTCTCCCTGGTCACAGCACGTCCCTCGATGAAGGCAAGCAGGCGGCGGGAGGGATCCTTGCAGCGCGTCTCTCGAACAAAGGGCAGAGTAGACAGGCGGGAAAATGTACGCGTCTCTCGCCAGGCTTGGCGGTTTCTCACAGCGTAATTAAATAACGGCGCGCTCCCACTCGCGTAACTCAATAGAGGTTCTGCCTCAAGCTCAACCGAGCATTTAACTTGTAAGAGCGCCTTATAACTTGGTTCATGCGTGTCTTCTCTCTCTCTTTGGTTCAGCGCACCTCCCTCAGAACTTGGTTGGGCTCACCTCGTCACAGAACTGCTGTGGGGGGCTTTGCACAACAAGTGATATTGCCAACCCCCCTTCGCTCGCTCGAATGTTCTAACCACGCCTTCTGACGCAGTGCTAAGCCACTCCCTTGATCCCTGATTGGCAGCTCGTGCTTACCATCCCTCCCACTCTCCCTGCTCCACTTTCCTTCGGCCTGGATCGACTTGCCAGGCCCGACCTCGTGGTATTTCATGCCAAAACTACCGCAATCAAGGCATCATTACCATTGGAAGGACCTAACTCTCCTTGTCGTACTCAATGCAAAACTAACACAGGAAAAGGACTATGCTTACATTTACTAAGACATAACTGAATAATCACGAGGCTACGTGTTGTAGTGTGACTAAACTATGAGGGGGAAATTAACCTTTATTTGTAACAACTCAAAACCGCAACAATATATATACTTTCGTACTTACTTTTTCCACATGCGGCATTTGCATTTATGTTTATATAAATTATACAATGGACTACAAAATGTAAATGTTTCATGATATTTGTTATATTATATCACCTTCATCTATCAATATTGTTGAAATGAAGATCAAATAGCTGTATGTTGAAATATGTTGAAAAACTCAAAACTTTACATGGGGTGTACTTACTTTTTCACGTGACTATATATATATATATTGTTACAGCCCGCGGATAAGATGTTGTGTTTGCCGAGCGGATGGCCCCGCGGTCGTACAGTTACCCCGACTAACCCGATTCCCGAACATTGGCCGGATCGCGCCACAGATATTCAATAGGGAAAAGACTAAGGCGACACGGATGTGAAGAAGAAGCAGACAAAAAGGTTGGAAATACGAATATAATATATTTGCTATTTACAGGCTCAAAAAAACCAAGGAGAAGGAAAGATATAATAAATATTAGATATAATAAAATAATATACAGAAGATATTAGAGACACAGTGCAAATTCCTTATACAAGCTTAATTAAATCCCCAGGGACAAAACAAACAGAACAAACTCACGTATACAAAAAGGATGGACAGGCAGGAGGTGGATGGCTGGAGGGAGAGGAAGGTCCAAGGGGGTCCTGCAACACGATCGGCGCGTTTAGCAGCCGCCGTTCCTTCGCGGCCCTGCTCAAAACCGCCGTCCAGGCCCCAAGCAGCTGTTGTCTGCTGCTGCGGCGGTGGACGTCGCACGCTTTTCCAGGACTACAACAGGCTTCTTGCTGTTAACTACTGCTCAGTCCAACGTTGGCGAGCAAGGCGACGAATAGCAGGCTTTGTGCTTTCCGGGGTGTCCTCTCCTTGGATGTTCTCTATGTTCTCTTTCTTGGTCCAACCACTCTTTCTCTCTCTTGGTCCAATCACTCCTCACCACCGACCCCTCAACGCCACAACACTGCTTCTTGCGCGCGCGCCTTTATAACGCCTCCGGTGATCAAGCCGCCGGCCTTCAGGACACGCCCATCGGTGTGCTCACCTCGGCCCTGGTTGGTCGCGCGACCCTCTGGCTCCGCCCTTGATGACGACGGGCGGGCACGCCCGTCTTCCCCGACCCGAGCACATGTTCAATGGTGGTTTTGGAGGGGATGTAATTTGCAATCGAGGCTTGGCAATGATGAAAGGGGAAATGGAGGTTTTGGGAATGGGAATGATGAATGAAGGGAATCTATCTATTTCACTTGGTGCAATGGAGGGTCATCTTAATGGGAGACAAGGCCTTACCCTAATACACATAATAAAGATATAACTATCGAACAGGGGTATTCTATGATTGGCTGACGTGTATGCTTTATGGACTAATTATGGGACGCCCTTTGACCTTTACACTACGGAGGTATTTACAAGGCATCATTACATTTTACAGAGGGTGATATTTACAACAGTTTACTATACAATACAACACAATAAAAAAAACACAATCCTCATATCCGCAACACTATATATATATATATATATATATATATATATATATATATATATATATATATATATATATGGCATCTGAGAGGGTATCAATAAAGCCTTCATCACCTAAACTGCTGCTCAACGTCATCTTATTACAGTGGATCGGGGTGGTTTTTTAGACTGCTTCAGTAGTCCTGAACTTGTGGATTTTAAAACTTTAAAATCATTTTTTCTGAATTTAAAGTCAGATCTTTAAAGTCACAATTTTATTAACATTTAAGTATATACTTGAAAACTGCATGAATTCTCCAGTTTTTTTTTAAAGTAATTTTTCACCATTGAGGGATGTCACCCCCTCAATGTCACCAAACATTTAAGTATATACTTGAAAACTGCATGAATTCTCCAGTTTTTTTAAAAAGTAATTTTTCACCATTGAGGGATTGGGCCAAAAACGATAAACAGTGTAGCACAATATTTCAAAAACTTGTGGATGGATTATGACAAAACTGGTGGATGATTTGGGTCGGTGACAAGAACAAGCCATTTAGATGTTGGTTCAGGTCCGGATCCAGATCCGACCTGTCAGTGGGAAACAAAACGTGAACTGTTCAGCCTGGCGGAGGTAGGTATGCTCTTTACCGAGTGCCATTCTAGTTATAACAGCCCTAACATGAATGAATGATCGTTTTAAGGCCATTTTCCCCGCTAGAGCAGGGGTTAGCCTTGCGGGCCCCATGACAATCATGGTTCCCTGTTTGAGGCAACGTTTTTATGGCCGGATGCCCTTCCTGGCGCCAACCCTTGGTTGCCTCTTACGATGCGCAGGGATACGGTGTACCTATTCTAAATCGGGGTACACACCATGATCATTCATCCCAGCAAGCTGGTACTCAATTTGCCGACCTCAGAAGGATGAACAGGCTGAGTCAACCCTCCTGGTGTTAATTTAGCGATCGACCGGGATTCGAACCCAGGATCCTAGGATCCCAAGCCAGCACCCAAACCGCTAAGCCAACAGCCCTAACATATACTTAAGAAATAATTGGCGCTATACTATCGATTAATTTAGCCCCAAGGATAATTTCAGCAAGAATACTTAGCAAGAAAAAGTCGAATGATTATTTTTTTGTTATACATTACTATTTTTATATATTATCTCGTTATACTTTTGGGGTTGTCTTGGACTATTGCATCTTGTTTATAGAACATTTTGAAGACCCCAGGTAAATAGATTGGCCGCTTTTCAAGAACCTAGAATGGAGGCTTGACGTCGCCATGATGGATTGAGCGTCCGTGTCTTGTGTCTGTTTTTCTTTTTTCGAATTTGTTTTTCTGTCCTTGTAGAGCTTCCTTCAGTGCCAAGATCAGCACGACAGCTCGTCACCAAGTAAAGGATGTCAACCATTAAAAATAACTCCTGACCAATGACTGCAAAAATAGCAGTTTGTCAGCGGCGTAAGGGGAGGACCACCTTGCGTAAGCTCAGTTAGTGATTAATGATTCCGAGTTGTAGATCATGGATCTATTTTTTGCTTTGCATTACACGAATTGTCACTTGAGGTTGTTTGAACCATTAACTTTGGTGTTTCCCTTTCTTTTGAGAAATTGGTCATCTGAGGTCCTTTTCTATTTGCTGTTCACCTTCCATTTTGATACCTGCTGTACTATTTGTTGTTGACTTAAAGTTCACTTTTCTTGACAACAAACTTCTTCTTCCAACAAAATAATTTATTAAAGCTGTTACATAAGGATTGGACTGTTATACATCAATATGTCTTTAAGTGTTCTTTCTTTTTTAATCCACATTTTGCTTAGTGAGGACAAATTTAATCTTCATTGTGTACGATTCCATTCTCCGTGCAGTGGGTTTCCCCGGTTGGAAGCCAGGTATTCCAAATAGTAAATTCAAATACGCGTTCCACTGTTCAAGGAAGGTCACCCCAACCACATGAAATTGACACGCTGGAGAAATAAATAGTCTCTGCATGACGCCATGTCCTATAGACCTTTGCATCAAAAAGTTTGAGGAGTTGCTCATTCCAGCACAAAACTTGCAGTCTGCATTGGGTAAAACAAGTGATAAAACATAAAACATTGAGGATAAAACATGAATACGAGAACGGCTTTCGGTATAGAGAGTATACTTCCATCAGGATGAACAGTTTACATTTTCTATTTTTTTTTTTTTTTTTTTGGATACAAGATTGAGGCTCGTGTAAGAGCTAACATTGATCACAAAAAGACAAACTGACACATAAAACATATGATAAAGGGAGTGGGAGAACAAGATGGAGAGCAGGGACATCGGGAGATCTGTGGGAGGGAGAGGGCTTGGGGGGAGGGGACATGGGAAGGGGGGGGGGGGGGGGTTGGAGAGGTAAAAAAACACATGGACACTGCTAGGACTTCCAGGAAAAATCCCACTGATAGTCCCACAGTGAATATCCCACTGATAGGCCGGATCCGGATCTTCAACAAAATCTAATCAATTCCTCCTTGTCACACACCCAAACTCTCCACCAAGGTTCGTTGAAATCCGTCCACAACGTTTTGAAATATCATGATATATATCATTTTTGACCCCATCTCTCAATGGTGAAGAATCAGTTATGAATTTTTAAAAATTATAATATCTGGATCCAGATCTTCACTGAAATAAAATCAATTGGTCCTTGTCGCACAACCAACCTGTCCACCAAGTTTAGTCTGAATCCGTTTTGATATCCCAGATTGTTTGAGATATCCCAGATCAACATTTGGAGATATCCCCGATTGAGCTTACAGACAGACAAACAGACAGACAAACAGGGGTGAAAACATGACCTCCATCCACCTTCGCTGGCACAGGTAAAACGATTTCAATTAACCGTTGTGAAGGATCACAAAGTGGTGAATTTTCAGGAAAACCCCTCCAGTGGAGCAAAATAAAAAAAGGAAAATATACATGAAAGCTGCGCTGCTCAAACAACCATACTTTGTAGGACATAGGAACGAGGTATCGAGTAGCTGAAAAAGAAGGGACGAACTATGACAACCAGTTTCCTTGATCACACACCCAACATCATCATGATAATCATCATCATCAATGGACCATCATCATCATCATTAATGGATCATCATCAATAATGGACCATAATCATCATCATCAATGGACCATCATCATCATCATTGGACATCATCATCATCATTAATGGATCATCATCAATAATGGACCATAATCATCATCATCAATGGACCATCATCATCATCAATGGACCATCATCATCATCATCATCAATGGATCATCATCAATAATGGACCATCATCATCATCAATGGACCATCATCATCATCAATATTGGACCATAATCATCATCATCATCATCATCATCAATGTAGCATCATCATCATTCATCATCATCATCATCAATAATGGACCATAATCATCATCATCAATGGACCATCATCATCATCATTGGACATCATCATCATCATTAATGGATCATCATCAATAATGGACCATAATCAATAATCATCATCATCAATGGACCATCATCATCATCAATGGACCATTATCATCATCATCAATAATGGACCATCATCATCATCATCAATGGACCATCATCATCATCAATATTGGACCATAATCATCATCATCATCATCATCAATGTAGCATCATCATTCATCATCATCATCATCAATAATGGACCATAATCATCATCATCAACGGACCATCATCATCATCATTGGACATCATCATCATCATTAATGGATCATCATCAATAATGGACCATAATCAATAATCATCATCATCAATGGACCATCATCATCAATGGACCATCATCATCATCATCAATAATGGACCATCATCATCATCATCAATGGACCATCATCATCATCAAAGGATCATCATCAATATTGGACCATAATTATCATCATCATCATCAATGGAGCATCATCATCATTCATCATCATCATCAATGGACTATTCCCTTTACAGAACACCCGTGGTTCCAAATTTGTGTCATGGGGTCTTGGCACTGGTTGTTCTGGGTGTGTTGTCGTTCATTTTTCCAGCAATCATTCGGGGCAGCAATTTGTAATTTGTTCCGCATGCCGGCGATATCTCGCCGACTCTTCAGAAAAGATACCGTGGGGTCTTCAACGTCTACCAACAACCAGTATTAGAAGACGGATCCATCCCCTTAAAATGTTTTTCCCACACATGGATGCATTGCTGTCCATGACTAACACCAGGATAGCAGTTTACAGCTAAATTGAAATCCGAACCCAGGCTAGACAGGTCAAAGGTGAGCGAGCATACCTCTATGGCCTACACTATCGTGCTAGCCTTTCGTTTACTTGATAAGAGAGTTTTTAAAATTTAAATTAAATCCGTCGAAACAAAGTGAAGCAGACATGTTCGATGAAGAATCGAAGCTGTATTGTACCTTGAATGAATAACCATAAAGTTTTGCGAGTGTAAAGAAGCATGGTGTTGGCTTAACGGTTAAAGGTGGCCAGTTTGAGATCTCAGGGTCCTGAGTTCAAGCCCCTGTCATGTCGTTGAATTAACACCAGGTGGGATTGACTCAGCCTGTCATCCTTCCGAGATCAGCAAAATGAGTACCAGCTTGCTGGGATGAATGAGCTATTCAGGTATCCTGCGTCAGAGTGGCAGCCATATGCATCTGGAGATGGAAAAGGAGCTAGTGGTCTTCTCCAATGTGAGTGTAGTGTAACCCATCACTTACAGAAACATTAAATTTGATGATTTATAAACTAGTACATCCGTGCACTATGGTATGGCAGGAAAGGGTCATTCCTCTCTAGGGTGTATAGATTACAGTAGACCTTGGGTTGGTCCTCAATAATATCGGGGTGGGTTAATTTACCAAGTTTCTTGTAGAGTGCTCGCCAAGTGGTTGAAGCATTCGAGCAAGCATACCATTCAAACCCGTTGATAAGGAACGGCTGGCTGGGCAAACGCTATCTAGCTGCTTGGTAACTGAACACCTCCCCTGGGTTTTCTCCCTTTCAGTTTAGTGTTAAACAGCTTTAGCGACTGTTTCGAAAGGTAATCATACGTGTTTGTGGTTTATAATATTTTTACTTCTAGAAGAGGCCGTTGCTCCCACGAAAACAACACGATAAGCTATTCATACATGTTGACACGTCGTTTGTTAAAGGGGAAAAAACCCCTTGGGGACGGGGGATTTTATTTGTACTGTATTAATATAGTTTTGTAATAACATTCATATTATGGTGGGAAGGGGTGGGAATGGTGAGGGAGGGGGTGGGAAGGGTGAGGGAGGGGATGGGGAAAGGAAGGGGAAGGAGGGAAGGAAGGTGGAGGAGGGGAGGGGGGAAGGAAGAGAGAGGAGAGGGGGGGGAAGGAATGGAGGGTAGGGGGGAAGGAATGGGGAGGGGGGAAGGGAGGGGAGGGAGGGGAGGGGGGAAGGAG
This sequence comes from Myxine glutinosa, assembly GCF_964187855.1. NCBI lineage: Eukaryota > Metazoa > Chordata > Myxini > Myxiniformes > Myxinidae > Myxine > Myxine glutinosa. The sequence goes on along the minus strand of NC_136263.1, from coordinate 117,918,116 downwards.
GGAAGGGAGCAGAGGGGAGGGGGGAAGAAAGTGGGAGGGAGGGGAGAAGGGTAGGAAGGGGGAGGGAGGGGAGAAGGGTAGGAAGGGGGAGGGAGGGGGAAGGAAGGGGGAGGGAGGGGGAAGGAAGGGTGAGGGATGGGAGGGAGGGGGGAGGGAGAGAAGGGGGGAAGGAAGGGGGAGCGAGGGAAGGGGGAGGAGGCAAATGGGGAAGGGGGAGGAGGGAATGGGGAGGCGGAGGAGGGAATGGGGAGGGAGAGGAGGAAAGGAAGGGGGCACTCACTTTTTTTTTGCCTAAAACACTCCCAGGCACTTACTGATGAACCTCTGAAAGTTTGACGAAGATCCGTTCAGCCATCTCTGAGAAAAATGGCGACACACAGACAGACAGACACACACAAACAGACCAACATTTCTCTTATATAGTAGATATGTAGAAGTATACTATATCTATCTATATACATATATATACATATATATTCATATAATTAATATATATATATATATACAACATGCATTTTAAGGCCATTTTCCCTGCAAGAGCGGGGGTTAGCCTTGTGGTCCCCATGACAATCTTCTCCATTGTGCCCTATTTTCTGCATCTCTCCTTGTTAACCCCCTTGCCCGCATTTCTTCTTCCACCAACTTTAGGCAAGTCTTTCTCGGTCTTCCCCGTCCTCTACTTCCTTCTACATTCATTTCCATCACTCTTCTCAACCAGTCACTTTCATCCTTCCTCAACACATGACCAAACCATCTCAAGCTGTTCCTCTTCACAACATCAATCACAGCCTCTATTCCCATCATCTTTCGCAATTCATCATTTGGCTTCCTCTCTCTCAACGATACTCCGCACATCCACCGAACCATTCGCATTTCCACCCTTTCCAGCCTTCGTTGCTGCTTCACGTTCATTACCCATGTCTCGCTCCCATAAATCATAACACTTCTCACACATGCAGCATACACCTTTCCCTTCAGCTTCAACGACACTCCCCTCCTCGTCAGCACGCCACTCAGTTCCCGAAACTTCTTCCATACATCACCCGACAACCATCACTGCAACACTCAACCGATCTGGGCGATATGGCAGAGTGGCAAGACGGAAGCCAAACAGTTCAATCTTGGTTTCATCAAACAACAGAATCTTGTGTCTCACAGTTTGAGAGTCCCTTTGGTGCTTTTCTGCAAACTTCAAGCGGGCTTTCATGTGTCTTTCACTGAGGAGAGGCTTCCGTCTGGCCACTCTGCCATAAAGCCCAGATCGGTGGAGTGTTGCAGTGATGGTTGTCCTTCTAGAAGTTTCTCCCATCTCCACACAGGATCTCTGGAGCTCAGCCAGAGTGACCATCGGGTTCTTGGTCATCTCTCTTACCAAGGCCCTTCTCCCACGATTGCTCAGTTTGGCCGGGCGGCCAGCTCTAGGAAGAGTCCTGGTTGTTCCAAACTTCTTCCATTTAAGAATTATGGAGGCCACTGTGCTCTTGGGATCGTTCAATGTAGCAGAGATTTTTTTGAAGGCTTCCCCAGATCTGTGCCTCGACACAATTCTGTCTCTGAGCTCTGCAGGCATTTCCTTCGACCTCATGGCTTGGTTTTTGCTCTGATATGCATTGTCAGCTGTGAGACCTGATATAGACAGGTGTGTGCCTTTCCAAATCATGTCCAATCAATTTAATTTACCACAGGTGGACTCCAATCAAGGTGTAGAAACATCTCAAAGATGATCAAGAGAAATGGGAGGCACCTGAGCAAAATTTCAAGTGTCATAGCAAAGGGGATGAATACTTATGTCAATGTGATATTTCAGTTTTTTCTTTTTAATATATCTGCAAAACTTTCTAAAATCCTGTTTTCTCTCTGTCATTATGGGGTATTGAGTGTAGATTGATGAGGGAAAAAATGAATTTAAACGATTTCAGCATAAGGCTGGATCATAACAAAATGTGAAAAAAGTGAAGGGGTCTGAATACTTTCTGAATGCACTGTATATATAAATACATACGACATATGTATTTCTTTGGCTTGCAGTGGAACAAAACAAAAAAAGCTGAAAAAATTACTAAATCTTAGCTTATTCCACACAGAAATCCTAAAATGGCCCGGCCAATATTATTTGCACCTTTTAGAAGTTGTTAGAAATAATTAGATTTCAAGCAGGTGATTTTCCTTTACTTTGGAATTGAACTCACCTGTGGTGAGTTGCAGGTGTCTGCAATATAAAAACCACTCATTCCACCTGTTTTAATAGCGAAAAGGAGTCATTCTGCTGCTTTTTGTCACCGTGTGTACCTCAATGAGTACGGAGAAAAGAAAAAAAAACAGAGAATTGTCTGAGGAGGTCAGACACAAGATTGTATCCAAGCATGCACAATCCCAAGGCTACAAGTCCATCTCCAGAGACCTTGATGTTCTTGAGTCCACCATATGCAATGTTATCAGGAAGTTTAAGGCCCATGGCACTGTAGCCAACCTCCCTGGAAATGACCCCAAGAAAAAACTTGATGGAAGATTGCAGCGAAGGATTGTTCGAATGGTGAAGAAAGCCCATCGATCAACTGCCAAACAGATTCAAGCTGACCTTCAGACACAACGTACGACAGTTTCAACTCGCACTATCCATCACCAACTCAATAAAAGGGGGTTATATGGTAGGAGACCTAGGAGGACCCCACTGCTAAGAGAAAGACATAGGAACGCCCGACTGGAGTTTGCCAAAACACACCTGAACAAGCCAAAACCCTTTTTTTTCCTTTTTTTTTGGGATACAAGATCGAGGCTCGTGAAAGAGCTAACATTAATCACACGAAAAGTCAAACCGACACATAAAACACAAAAAATAAGGGGAGCGGTAGACAGGATGGGGAGAAAGGGGGAAGGACACAAACACAACATTTGAGAGCAGGGACATCGGGAGAAATGTGGGAGGGGGAGGGCTTGGGGGGAGGTGGGAGAGGTATAAAACATATGAACACTGCAAGGACTTCCAGGAATGAAGTTGGAATTTCCCCAAAAAAAAAAAGTGTATCTGGGGTGAATTAGCGGGGGTAGAAAAGATCAAGGTTTTGGATGGGGGAAGATAAGAGATGGTGGTGAACAGCTGTTTTAAAAACCTGGAGGGAGGAGTGGGATTGAAGGGAGTGGGGGAGTTTGGTCCAGAGGTGGGAGAAAACGGGAATGAAAGAGTGAAGGTGAGCAGAGAGCCTAGAATTTGGCAGTTTAACCATAAGAGGGTTGCAGGCAGATCTTCTGCGACCTGAAAGAGTATTGGAGGGACAGAGCACAGAGAGAGCTGGGGGAGCAAGGCCGGAGAGGAGTCGGTAGAAGACAGAAAGACCATCAACCTGCTTGCGGTGAGTGAGTGAAAGGCCCTCGGAGTTAACTTCATCGCAGGAGATTCCAATGATTCTGAAAGCTTTGGTTTCAACAGCGTGAAGCCGAGCTAGGTGTGAGGCAGGAGCACCAGCCCAGAGGGGGGAACAGTATTCCATTGAGCTGCGGATGAAAGCCTTGTATGTGGTGAGGAGCTCAGGTGTGCCAAGGAAGGACTTTGCACGACGGAGGATGCCCAGTCGGCGACTGGCTTTGGAGGCCAGCTTGGAAATGTGGTTTTCCCAAGAAAGATCATGGCAGATAGTGAGACCCAAAAGCTTGAGCGACAGAACTTCTTGGAGAGGATTGTTGAGAAAGTAGATGGGAGGGTTTTCCAGTCGGTCCTTTCGGAGAGACATTGTAAGAGTGTGAGTTTTGTCAGGATTGAAAGACATGTTCCACTTGTTTGACCAGTCTGTGATTTTGTCCAGGTCTGCAGAGAGTGAGGAGGCTGCAGACTGCCGATCTGAGGGATGAGGAATGGAGCGGCAGATAGTGGAGTCATCAGCAAAGAGATAGAGAGGATTTTCCAGAGAGTCGGAGAGATCATTGATGAAGACCAGAAATAGCACAGGGCCCAGAACACTACCTTGGGGAACTCCAGGCAGAACAGAGAGGGGAGATGAGAGAAATCCATTCAGGGCCACACGTTGTCTACAACCAGAGAGGAAGTCCGCAAGCCATGAGTGGAGATTTCCATGGATACCATAGGAGGAGAGTTTAGTGAGCAGAGCTGGGTGCCAGACCGTATCGAAGGCACGTGATATGTCAAGTGAGACAGCTCTGATTTCCTGTTTTGTACTGAGGACCTCCATCCATTGTTGAGACAGCAGAAGCAACATGTCCAGAGTAGAATGACCTGGTCTGAATCCAAATTGATGATCAGAGATCAAGCCATTGGAGAAGAGGAAGGATTTGATATCTGAAGCAATGATGGATTCCATGACTTTGCTGATAATTGGAAGCAGGCTGATTGGTCTGTAGTTGCAAGGATCTGTTTTTGCACCTTTTTGTGCAAAGCGGTAATGTTTTCTGATTTCCAAGATGCTGGCAGATGACCTTGAGCAAAAGAGAGGGTGAAAAGAACAGAGTGGGTGAGATAGAGCGGCAGAGCAGGATTTTAGGACCCGTGGGCTGATGCCGTCTGGTCCATTTGCAGAATCAGAGTCGAGGTTTGACAAAAACTTCTCCGCCTTGTCAGGAGAGAAGGACACAGAGTCCTGGAGCAGTTGGGTTCGACTGGGAAAGGTGGGAACAGAGAGAGATGGGTTTGGGACACAAGATTTTGAGGCAAACACAGAGTTGAGGCATTCGGCTTTGTCACATGCGGTGTCCACTGTGGAGCCATTTGAGGTAAGGGAGGGGATGGAGGGGGAACAAACACCAGAAACGGATTTGACCAGACGCCACCAGGATTTGGAGGAAGGAGACAGGTTTGAGAGTTCAATCTTGAGTGTGGAGAGATAGTGCTTCCTGGCACACCTGAGGGTAGACACACACTTGTTCCGAGCTTGGTGGAAGGAACTGAGATTGCCTTCAGTTGGATTTGCCTTCCAAGAGGCAAAGGCAAGTTGTTTCAGGGCAACTGCCCCACCACAAGATTCAGTGTACCATGGACGGCAGGAAGGGTAAGACAACTGAAGACGAGATGGGATAAATCTGTGCATGAGAGAGAGCAGTTTGCTTTGGAAGAATTCCCAGGAAGAATTTATGTCAGAGGCAGTAGAGATGGGAGACCAGTCCAGAAGATTGATGGCTGCTTGCAGACCGTGCCAGGCAGCCTGAGTGAAATGCCAGACTCGTCGGCTCTGAGGAGGCTCTCTGAGAATGGCCAGAGAGATGTCCACTTTAACAAGCACATGATCAGAAGAACCGATTGGAGCAGAAGAAGAGCAGCAGACATTTGCAGGGAAGTTAGTCATAACCAAGTCCAGAAGAGAAGATACTCCATTGACTGAGATCCGGGTCGGGAAATTGACAGATTGTGTCAGTCCCAATGAGTCGCAGAAGTCCTTTGCTGAGGTGCCATGTCTGGTGAGAGATGAACCCACACCCAGCCAGCTGGCATGATGACAGTTGAAGTCGCCACATATGAGGAAGAGAGAGTTTGGATGAGTTGATAGAAGTTGGTCCATGTTGTCCGACAGCGAAATGTAAATGGAGTCATCACTGTTTGGTGATGGGATCATCATCACCTTCTGGGAGAATGTCCTGTGGACAGATGAGACCAAATTAGAGCTTTTTGGTAAAGCACATCATCTCTATGTTTACAGAAAACAAAATGAAGTCTTCAAATAAAAGAACACCTTCGCTATAGTCAAACATGGAGGAGGTTCAGTGATGTTTGGGGTTTCTGTGCTTCCTTTGGCATCGGGTGCCTTGAATGTGTGCATGGCATCATGAAATCATGGGATTACCAAGGCATTTTGGAGCCCAATGTTGAACCCAGTGTCAGAAAGCTGCAACTCCTTCGAAGGTCATGGGTCTTGCAGCAGAACAATGACCCCAAAAACACTTCAAAAAGCACCCAGGAATGGTTCAATACAAAACTCTGGACTGTGCTGAAGTGGCCAGCAATAAGTCCAGATATAAATCCCATTGAACACCTGTGGGAGATCTGCAAACAGCAGTTGGGAGAAGGCCACCTTCAAATCTGGGAGAACTGGAGCAGTTTTCACAAGAAGAGTGGGCCAAACTGCCAGTAGAGTGGTGTAGGAAGCTCATTCATGGCTAAAGGAAGCGCTTGACTGCAGTTATTTTGTCCAAAGGCTGTGATACCAAATATTAAGTCCAGGGTGTCAATAATTTTGTCAATGAGATTTCTTTTTATTTTCTTAATTTAAAAGGATATATTAAGTTCTGAATCAAAAATAAAGGTTCTGTAATATTAACAAAGAAATAAAGAATTGTGGAGACCAAATAGTTTTGTCAATTTAAACTTATTTTTCGAGAACATTTTGAGTTATTTGAAAAAAGTGCAAGGGTGCCAATATTTTTGGCCTCGACTGTAAGATGATATATGCCGGAAAGGGCAAGGAGGGCTTTATGGGCTTTATGAGATGATATGGGCTTTATCGTTTCGTTTTCCTATTCCACTACGTACTTTCCCCTTTTTCACAATTCATGTCCTTGGCCTATATTGCTCTCGCTTTTTCAGCCATTCTTTCATTCCAATGAAGCCATCAAGACCAAATAGCCTCCATTCCAAGAGCGATTGTTCCATCACGTGACTTCCATTGACAAAACGAATAACACAATGACATTCATATTGTTTACTTTTTTCCCGGATAACTTTGGTGGAAGGGATGGCAAGGTGTCGCTGTTCACGTCTCTTCGAAAGTTCTCGTTTACATACATGACTTATCGATCACGTCTGATAGGCTTGCTACCTTTGGATGATTGTACTGCCTTTGAAGTCTCCATGTCGTTACTGGATTTTCTTGTTGGTAAAGTGACGCTGACTTCTTGGAAAAAATGCCGATTCATGATGTCAGTTGTATCAATATACATAAAGTAAGACGATATATAAAACGCATGTTGGTGTGTTACTTTATGTCATGAAAAGACCATGTTTGTAGCTGTGGTGCTGAGAGACCACACCGTGGACCCCGAGGCCGAGGCTTATTATTAATGTTCAATGATAACTCTCAAGGATGTATTTTAAAATAGCATTATGCGGAATCAAAAGTGGCATCAAACCGAGACGTTTGGGACCATCTATTTATTACGTATACAAATATGTCAGAAATCCTGATCACCCACCTGCCCTTTTACACTGTATTTTTTTTTTTTTTTTTTTCTTACTGAATCGAGGCTCGTGAAAGAGCTAACATTTATTTCACAAACAAATCAACCAGACAAACAAAATATACAAAAAGAGGGGGCGGAAGACAAGATGGGGAGAGAAGGGGAAGCACACAACCACAACATTTGAGAGCAGGGAGAAGTGTGGGAGGGAAAGGGCTTGGGGGGAGGAGCGTGGGAAGGGGGGATGGGGGGGGGGGAGAGGTATAAAACACAAGGGGACCGAAATTAGCGGGGGTAGAAAAGATCTATGTATAATTTATAATGTATAATGTATACATGTATAATGTATAATGTATATACCTCTCCATATAATGTTATAGTGGGGTATGTTTACACATTGTAAGTGATAACGAACCGTGCTTCATAGGTATAGGTGCATAATAAATAGAAGCTTTATTATTATCGGCAAGCATCATCGACCTGCTGCTATATATCGAGTTTTTTATGCCTCCGCGCCCGAAGGTGGCCGGAGGCATGATGTTTACGGGTTGTCCGTCGGTCCGTCCGTTCGTACGGGTTAGACCTCGTTTTTCTCAGCAACCACATGTCCGATTGAGACGAAACTTTCAGGGTAGGAGCGACACCCATGTAGAACGTTCTTATGATAATTGTAACGTCATAGGTCATGTGGTATGGCAGCCATGTTGAATTAAGAGCAAATAATTAAAAAATTATTTCTCGGAAACCGCCGAATGGAAAAATTTGAAACTTGGCCCATTGTCAAGCACACCCAATGGGGAACAGAAGCATGATAATGATGACATCATCAGTGAAGTGGTATACCATCAGCCATCAATGTTTTAATCGAATGCCTTATCCTAAAATTCTGAAATTGCATGCACATGATCTATGACCCATTTGTATTGAAATATTAAATTTATGACATCATAAGTCGATTCAGCCATTTGGCAGCCATATTGGATCCATAAATATTGGATTGGATTGTATAAATTGCAATTGGATTTTTTGGAATTATTTATTTATTTATTTATTTGGAATTATTTGGATATTTTGGAATTGGATATTGGACTGGATATTACAGTATTGCATAAATATTGGATAGGATATTGGATTGGAGCCACAGCCTAAAACCTTTTAAAAAACATCTTCTTCCAAACCACCAAAGCGATCGACTCAAAACTTTAGGTGTGTCATTAACTAGGCATGACGAGTAAAAGTTGATCACGAAAACATCATCGGTTGGTCACATGGTGCGGCAGCCATATTGGATTGAAAGAAAATATTAAATAATTATATCTCAGAAACTGCGATGCGAAACTTTACAAATGCCATCTAACGTCATTGCTGCATATAGTTTGAAAATGATGACGTCGTTGGTCATGTGGTTTGGCAGCCATCATGGATAGAAAAATGAACCTTATCCGATCAACATGAAACTTCACAAACGTGATCCCCTCCCCATACATATAAAGAGTGTACATTGTTGATGTCATATGTTACATGGTTTGGCAGCCATATTAGAAAAATCCAATATTTAAAAAAAACCCTTCTCCAAAACCGCTTCACCGATCAATGTGAAACATGTCCTGTCTGGTAAAAATGTGATACTTCAGAACAGCTGAAGGGATTTAAATAAAACTTGTTTCTTTTTAGGACAGTCAACAAGGGCATCTACCCATTGTCACAAGCAGGGTCTAGGGCTCTAGGCGGAGGCATATTGGCAACGCAGTCACATTGCTCTAGTTTTTTTTTTTTCAGGACATGTTTATGGGTTTTTAATGTAAATTTTCATTGAGGTTTTTATTCCACAGTTTACAGTTATAGAAATTGCAATACAGTTTACAGTTATAAAAATTACAATTTTCAAATGCAAGATATCGATTGAGGTTTGTTCTTTTTAACGGACTCATTTATGTTTTTTTACGTACATTTTCATTTATAGATGCTTTCCACCGGTTCTTTGATTTTTTCCTGGTGTATCAGTTTCTATGTCCGTCGGCACGCCAAATTTCTACTTTCTATGATACCCAGAAGGTACCGAACATTAATATCAGTCAGCAAGTCAGTGGTTAGAAAATTAAAAGCTTGTAGTTGTTGTGGTTAGAGCTTTCAAAATTAGATATAAGAAGAGAAATACATTGGTCGAAACTCCCCCCATCACCTCCCATCTGTGCATACGTAATAAATGGATGTCTCTTTTGCCACTGATATTATCATTACGGAATTGAATCCTCATTGCGTTAGGTCTTACACGAATAACACTTTCATTATTTTTTATCTATTTAATTTTTTAAGTACATCTATTTCTTCCTCTCTCCCTACTCTTTGGGTAGCATTACATTTTGCCACTCTTTAGCCATGGTTGAAAGGGAGAGGCTGTTGTGGTGTGTGTGTGTGTGTGTGTGTGTGTGTGTGTGTGTGTGTGTGTGTTTGTGAATATATAGACGAGTTCTCGCACTTGTCAAATTTTGCATAGTGCCCCCGCGTGGCCTACTTTAATATAGCACCTAGTGTGTGGAAGAGGTCGCCTTGACAAATACCCTAGCAAGGTTCTGCATCGTTATATGTTCCATCTTGATCACCATTGGAACATGTTGAGGTACAAAACATTGGAGAATGATGAAATTACTGACGAGAGCACTAATATAGCCTGAATACATGATACATTCAATAATATTGCTTTTGTAAAATTTGGCAAAGGTATGCACACTATGACATCAGATGTACCTGGTGTTGCATAGTATAATGCGCAATGCGATATGGTAAGGATATTGGAAAGTACAATTTTGGACTTTCTCGTCAATTAATTGTTTATGTAATTACTGTAGTGTCGTATGTCGAGGGGTGTTTGGCATACTTTCCACACTTGCACGGTGCGGATTGGAAGAGTGAGCAGCGATGGGAATCGAACCTACCCCGACATTGGGGAGAAGAATCAAGCCTTTAACCACTCAACCAAACAGCCAGCAACAGCACATCAAAGGACCAGTGTACTAAAATACTGTTTCATTACTACACTTTTCATTATTTCATTCACTACACCTTTCTTGTTACCCTCGCATAAAACAGGGTATTGCATTTGAGTCTTTGTTACTTGCAAAAAAATACATTTTTTTTTGCAAGTATGTTGCTCACTCCGGTTTGTGTGTTTGTTTGTGTGTGTGTTTGTTTGTTTGTCTGTCCGCTCACTTATACTTGCCTACAGGACACACTTTTAAACCGATCTTCACGAAACGTCATCAAATGGTAGAGTTCGTGGCCGACAAAATCCTATATATTATTGGGGTCAAAAGGTCAAAAGCTCAACATAGGCCAAAGGTCAACCACTTTACTCAAATTTCTAAAATCCTCAATTTTCATCCGATTGACTTGAAATTTGAATAGGATATACATATCGGCAAAGTGAGTTCAACCACTAACTATTTTTGAGATCAGCATAGGCCAAAAGGTCAACATAGGCCAAAGGTCAACCACCTTTTTCAGATTTCTAAAATCCTCAATTTTCATCCGATTGACTTGAAATTTGAAAAGGATTTACATATCGGCGAACTGAATTCAACCACCAACTATTTTTGAGATCAACATAGGCCAAAAGGTCAACATAAGCCAAAGGTCAACCACTTTTTTTCAAGTTTCTAAAATCCTTATTTTTCATCCGATTGACTTGAAATTTGAATAGGATTTTCATGTCAGCCAAATGAATTCAAACACCAACTATTTTTGAGATCAGCATAGGCCAAAAGGTCAACATAGGCCAAAAGTCAACAACAATTTCAAATTTCTGAAATCCTCAATTTTCATCCGATTCACTTGAAATTTGAATGGGATTTACATATCCGTGAACTGAATTCAAAGAACAACTATTTTTGAGATCAGCAAGGCCAAAAGGCCAACAAAGGCCAAAGGTCAACAACAATTTAAAATTTCTAAAATCCTCTATTTTCATCCGATTGACTTGAAATTTGAAAAGGATTTACATATCGGCGAACTGAATTCAACCACCAACTATTTTTGAGATCAACATAGGCTAAAAGGAGAACATAGGCCAAAGGTCAACCCCTTTTTTCAAGTTTCTAAAATCCTTAATTTTCATCCAATTGACTTGAAATTTGAATAGGATTTTCATTTCAGCTAACTGAATTCAACCACCAATATTTTTGAGATCAGCATAGGCCATAAGGTCAACATAGGCCAAAGGTCAACAACAATTTCAAATTTCTGAAATCCTCAATTTTCATCCGATTCACTTGAAATTTGAATGGGATTTACATATCAGTTGACTGAATTCAACCGACAACTATTTTGAAGAGATCAGCATAGGCCAAAAGGTCACTAAATACATAGTCACTAAAAACATGGTCACTAAATAGGCCAAAGGTCAACCACTTTTTTCAAATTTCTAAAATCCTCCATTTTCATCCGATTGACTTGAAATTTGAATAGGATTTTATTTCAGCTAACTGAATTCAACCACCAATATTTTTGAGATCAGCATAGGCCATAAGGTCAACATAGGCCAAAGGTCAACAACAATTTCAAATTTCTGAAATCCTCAATTTTCATCCGATTCACTTGAAATTTGAATGGGATTTACATATCAGTTAACTGAATTCAACCGACAACTATTTTGAGATCAGCATAGGCCAAAAGGTCACTAAATACATAGTCACTAAAAACATGGTCACTAAATAGGCCAAAGGTCAACCACTTTTTTCAAATTTCTAAAATCCTCAATTTTCATCCGATTGACTTGGAATTTGAATAGGATTTTCATGTCGGAAAACTGAATTCAACCACTAACTATTTTTAAGATCAACATCGGTCATAAGGTCAACATAGGCCGAAGGTCAACCACTTTTTTCAAATTCCTAAAATCCTCAATTTTCATCAGATTGGCTTGAAATTTGAAAAGGATTTTCATATCACCTTACTGAAAGCAACCACCAACAATTTTTACGGTCAACATAGGCCGAATTTCCAAAATTGTCAAATTTTCATCCGATTAACTTAAACTTTGAAGATGGTTTGCATATCAGGTCACTGAATTCAACCACTAATTATTTTTGAAGTCAAAAGAATGCTCCACTGAGTGCCATGCTACTTTGTTCTGTTTTGCCAAGCGTCACTCTATGAGTGATTTTTCATCTGTTTGTTATTTGCAAAATCGAAGATTTTTCAAGTATATTGGTTGGTTGCGTTTGTGGTTCTGTATGTCTGTCTGTTTGTCTGTCACCGGCCTACATGTCACAATTAAAAACCGATCGTCACGAAACTACACCAAGTTGTATAGGTCGTCCCAATTGAAGCCTATTGATTTTGAGGTCAAAGGTCATCTGGAGGTCAAATTTCTAATATCGCCATTTTAAATCTGATTGACTTGAAAATTGAATAGCATTTGTATATTGAGTCACTAAATTGGGAAACTATTTTTGAGGTCAAAAGGTCAAAGGTCAACTCAAGGTCAAACTTCCACAATTTTTTTTTTTTTTTTTTTTTGTATACAAGATCGAGGCTCGTGAAAGAGCGAACATTAATCACACAGAAAGACAAACCGACACATAAAACATATAACATCGGGAGCGGTAGACAAGATGGGGAGAGAGGGGGAAGGACACAAACACAACATTTGAGAGCAGGGACCGAGAGACATGGAGACATCGAGAGATCTGAGAGAGGGCGAGGGCTTTGGGGGGGGGGGGGGGGCATGGGAAGGGGGCGGTGGGAGAGGTATAAAACATATGGACACTGCCAGGACTTCCAGGAAAGAAGTTGGAATTTCAAACAAGGTGGATCTGGGGTGAATTAGCGGGGGTAGAAAAGATCAAGGTTTTGGATGGGGGAAGATAAGAGATGGTGGTGAACAGCTGTTTTAAAGACCTGGAGGGAGGAGTGGGATTGAAGGGAGTGTGGGAGTTTGTTCCAGAGGCGGGAGAAAAGAGGAATGAAGGAGTGAAGGTGAGCAGAGAGTCGAGATTTTGGCAGTTTATCCATCAGAGGCTTGCTGGCAGATCTTGTGCGACCTGTAGGAATATTTGGGGGACAGAGCACAGAGAGAGCTGGCGGAGCAAGGCCGGAGAGGAGTCGGTAGAAGACAGAAAGACCACCTACCTGCCTGCGGTGAGTGAGTGAAAGGCCCTCAGAGATAGCTTCATCGCGGGAGATTCCAATGATTCTGAAAGCTTTGGTTTCAACAGCGTGAAGCCGAGCTAGGTGTGAGGCAGGAGCACCAGCCCATAGGGGAGAACAGTATTCCATTGAGCTGCGGCTGAAAGCCTTGTATGTGGTGAGGAGCTCAGGTGTGCCTAGGAAGGACTTCGCATGACGGATGATGCCCAGTCGGCGACTGGCTTTGCAGGCCAGCTTGGAAATGTGGTTTTCCCAAGAAAGATCATGGCAGATGGTGAGACCCAAAAGCTTGAGCGACAGAACTTCTTGGAGAGGATTGTTGAGAAAGTAGATGGGAGGGTTGTCCAGTCGATCTTTTCGGAGAGACATAGTAAGAGTGTGAGATTTGTCAGGATTGAAAGACATGTTCCACTTGTTTGACCAGTCTGTGATTTTGTCCAGGTCTTCAGAGAGTGAGGAGGCTGCAGACTGCCGATCTGAGGGAAGTGGAATGGAGCGGCAGAGAGTGGAGTCATCAGCAAAGAGATAGAGAGGATTTTCCAGAGAGTCGGAGAGATCATTGATAAAGACCAGAAAAAGCACAGGGCCCAGCACACTGCCTTGGGGAACTCCAGCCTGAACAGGAAGGGGAGATGAGAGAAATCCATTCAGGGCCACACGTTGACTACGACCAGAGAGGAAGTCCACAAGCCATGCATGGAGATTTCCATGGATACCATAGGAGTAGAGTTTGGTGAGCAGAGCTGGGTGCCAGACCGTATCGAAGGCACGTGATATGTCGAGGGAGACAGCTCTAATTTCCTGTTTGGCATTGAGGACCTCCATCCATTGTTGAGACAGGAGAAGCAGCATGTCCAGAGTAGAGTGACCTGGTCTGAATCCAAATTGATGATCAGAGATCAAGCCATTGGAGAAGAGGAAAGATTTCATATCCGAAGCAATGATGGATTCCATGACTTTGCTGATAATTGGGAGCAGGCTGATTGGTCTGTAGTTAAAAGGATCTGTTTTTGCACCTTTTTTGTGTAAAGCGGTAATGTTTGCTGATTTCCAGGATGCTGGCAGATGACCTTGAGCAAAAGATAGGGTGAAAAGAACAGAGAGAGGGTGAGATAGAGTGGCAGAGCAGGATTTTAGGACCCGTGGGCTGATGCCGTCTGGTCCAGTTGCAGAATCAGAGTCGAGGTTAGACAAAAACTCCTCCACCTTGTCAGGAGAGAAGGACACAGAGTCCAGGAGCAGTTGGGTTCGACTGGGAAAGGTGGGAACAGAGAGAGATGGGTTTGGGACTAAAGATTTTGAGGCAAACACAGAGTTGAGGCATTCGGCTTTGTCACGTGCGATGTCAACTGTGTGGCCATTTGAGGTAAGGGAGGGGATGGAGGGGGAACAAACACCAGAAACGGATTTGACCAGACGCCACCAGGATTTGGAGGAAGGAGACAGGTTTGAGAGTTCGTTCTTGAGTGAGGAGAGATAGTGCTTCCTGGCACTCCTGAGGGTAGACACACACTTGTTCCGAGCTTGGTGGAAGGAACTGAGATTGCCTTCAGTTGGATTAGCCTTCCAAGAGGCAAAGGCAAGTTGTTTCAGGGCAACTGCCTCACCACAAGATTCGGTGTACCATGGACGGGAGGAAGGGTAAGACAACTGAAGACGAGATGGGATAAATCTGTGCATGAGAGAGATCAGTTTGCTTTGGAAGAATTCCCAGGAAGAATTGATGTCAGAGGCAGTGGAGATGGGAGACCAATCCAGACGATTGATGGCTGCTTGAAGCCCGTCCCAGTCGGCCTGAGTGAAATGCCAGACTCTTCGACGCTGAGGAGGCTCTCTGAGAATGGCCAGAGAGATGTCCACTTTGACAAGCACATGATCAGAAGAACCGATTGGAGCAGAAGAAGAGCAGCAGACATTAGCAGGGAAGTTTGTCATAACCAAGTCTAGAAGAGAAGAAACTCCATTGGCTGAGATCCGGGTCGGGAAATTGACAGATTGTGTCAATCCCAGTGAGTCACAGAAGTCCTTTGCTGAGGTGCCATGACTGGTGAGAGAGGAACCCACACCCAACCAGGTGGCATGATGAGAGTTGAAGTCACCACATATGAGGAAGAGAGAGTTGGGATGAGTGGATAGAAGTTGGTCCATGTTGTCAGAGAGTGAAATGTAAATTGAGTCATCACTGTTTGGGGGACGGTACAGAACACATATGAACAAAAGGTGGGAGCGGAGAGGAAGCCGTAGCCAGAGGTACTCCTGGGGGTGAGGAGAAGAGAGGGCAGTGCAAGGAGAATGAGGAAGAGAGTTTTTGATAAAGATAGCCACCCCACCACCAGGACGAGGCTCAGGTCTATCATACCGGAAGAGGGAGTAACCAGGAAGAGATATTGAGGAATCAGAGACATCTTGAAGGAGGAAAGTCTCTGTTAAGCAGATCAAGTCTGGATTGTCAGAAGCAACCTGTATGGAGAGATCAGTCAGGTTTGAGCGAAGGCCCCGGATGTTTGAGGTCCATACCGTTAAAGAAGAGAGAGGGGGAGCATCGGGTACAGGACAGGGGAGGGGAGGATTAGGGTAAGATGAAGGATGAGAGGGGGAGGTAGGGAGAGCAGTTGATAGTGTGTCAGAGATTACAGAAGAGTTCCAAGAAAAGGAAGGATGAGGAGGATGAAAGGTTTGATGGTGAAGGGATGAGGCAGAGTGAGGGGTTGTTTGAGGGGGGGGCATGGGACAGTAGAAGGTTGGGGGGGGGGTGGAGGCATGAGATAGAAGGGAGACGAGGTGGGGAGGAGGCAACTTTGAGGAGGGGGGAGGAGGGAGAATTTGAGAGGAATGGTATGGGGGGAGATTTGAAGGGGAGGAGTGAGGCGGGAGTTTAGGAGGGGAGGGGCAAGGGGGGAGTTTAGGAGGGGAGGGGCAAGGGGGGAGTCTAGTAGTGGAGGGGCAACGGGGGAGTTTAGGAGTGTAGGGGCAAGGGGGGGGATTTGGAGGGGAGGGGCAAGGGAGGAGTTTATGAGGGGAAGGGCAAGGGGGGAGTTCAGGAGTGGAGGGGCAAGGGGGGGGATTTGGAGGGGAGGGGCAAGGGGGGACTTTAGGAGGGGAAGGGCAGGGGGGGAGTTCAGGAGTGGAGGGGCAAGGGGGGAGTTTAAGAGTGGAGGGGAAAGGGGGGAGTTTAGGAGTGTAGGTGCAAGGGGGGGGGGGGGATTTGGAGGGGAGGGGCAAGAGGGGAGTTTAGAAAGTTGATGATTAATGAAAGACGAACATTGATAACAAATTGGGTTTGTTGTGATTTTCAAGTTAGCAATCCGATTCAGAACGATGGAGGAGGGATGGAATGAATGTGAATTTAGACCATGTAGTGAGGGAGACGTATAAGATATTGAATTTCTTTTTTTTGACGTGGAATGAGTTGGAGAGGAAATTGAGAAAAGCCTTTTAAATAGGAAGAAAAACAGCATGTTGTAATATACCACTGAATAAACCACTGAAGGGGAAAGGTTAAACATATTTAAAATAATATTTAAACAGAACCGTGAACAATCTTATATGCACAAAATACCAACGGGGGAGGGCCGAGAGGGACCACCACGAGTCACGTGAACAGGGCAAAAGGTGGATGGCAAGGAGATAATGGGGGCGGGGCGAAAAGCACCGCGATACACCTGGACAGAAAATACAGGATGAGACAACGGCACACGTGGAGAAAGGAAAAATAAATGTTTTTTTTTTGTTTTTTGGGGGGGGGGGGGTGTGGGGTGGGGTGGGGATTTAAAACGTTAGACAGAGAGTATTACGTTCGGTGTAGAAGGGAAAAACTGAGAGCCAAGCAAAACACGATGTAGGGGACTTAAGTTAACAAACACCGACAGGGGTACAAGGCCGCACACGAGGCGCAGAACAGGATTAATTAATTACGAGTTACAGGAAATTCAAACCAAAACTAACTATAAACAAACAATAAAGCATGGACGATCAAGTAACGAGTTGAAATTTGACAAACACACGAATGAAAAAATAACCACTTTGGATGCCCGGAGAGAAACCAAGCCTCCAGGTCGGAAGCTTCAACA
The DNA here is from genome assembly GCF_964187855.1 of Myxine glutinosa. Lineage (NCBI taxonomy): Eukaryota > Metazoa > Chordata > Myxini > Myxiniformes > Myxinidae > Myxine > Myxine glutinosa. The sequence goes on along the minus strand of NC_136263.1, from coordinate 117,900,783 downwards.
ACTAGGCCGCGTGGCCGCGCGCGGCACGAGATACTCGACTATTTTTTACAGGTATGAAAGATTAACCCCGATAAAACTTCCGAGGGACACTTAAAAGGTACACACACGTAAGATAAACAGTTTAGACAAGAATACAAATGTGACAATGACTTAGCTTCGAGCGTGCGTGAAGATCGTGGAACAGCTTCGAAAATCCGTGACCGCCCCGATCGAGATCTCGCGAGATCATCACTTTACATCTGAAAAACTGTCAATTTTCATCTGATTTACTTGAAAATTGAACATTTGCATATTGCCTCACTGAATTGGGAAACGAACTAGTTTTGAGGTCAAAAGGTCAAAGGTCAACAGAAAGTCAAACTTCCAAAATGATAAATTTTCATCTGAAAAAACCGTCAATTTTCATCTGATCGACTTGGAAATTGAACAGCATTTGCAAATTGTGTCACAAAGTAGGAAAACCAACTATTTTTGAGGTCAAAAGGTCAATGGTCAACTCTAGGTCAAACTTCCAAAATCATTCATTTTCATCTGAAAACCCATCAATTTTCATCCGATTGACTTGAAAATAGAACAGCATTTGTGTTTTGCCTCACTGAATTGGGAAACCAACTATTTTTGAGGTAAAAATGTCAAAGGTCAACTCAAGGTCAAACTTCTAAAATCATCATTTTTCATCTGAAAAATCGTCACTTTTCATCCTGTTGACCCGAGCTTTGATCAATGTCGTAAATTTTAATCTTCATGAAATGGAAAATTTGCTGTATCAATGGAAACTTTTTTGGGGGCGGGGGGTGTATTTTGCAAGTATCGTGCTCCGCATGACGTATTCTTGTTTTAATATGATTTTCTCTGCATTCGTTGGTCCGATTGTCAGGAAATTTTCATCATAGGTGCAACTCAACCTGTATAATTTTTTAAATGATAAATATGACGTCATAGGTCACGTGGTATGGGTGACATCTTGGAAAAACCAAAAAACTTTGCACCTCTATATCTCCGAAAGCGCTGCATAGAAAAAATTGAGACATGGCTCATTGTAAAGAACTCTCTATGTGGAATAACATATGTTAATGATGATGTCATCGGGTCCTCCATTATGATGTCATATTTCGACAAGTACAAAACTTCATCCAATTAAGATGAAATTTCTTGAGCATAATCTAGGGATAAATAGCTGGAGAAAAAAAATAACCATGACGTCATCGGTCACGCGGTTCGACCGCCATATTTGTTTTAACACAAAAGCCTTAAGCACGACTGAAAACACATCTTGGCGAGCGTCTGCAATCTCTGATTGCTCTTTCTTGTTCATTACTTGCAAAATCGAAGATTTTTCAAATATATTGGTCGGTCTTGTACATTATTATGTCTGTCTATTTGTGTGTTTGTCACTTGCCTACAAGTCACAATTCTAAACCAATTGTCACAAAACTTTACCAAGTGTAGAGGTAGTCACAATTGAGAAGCCTATTGATTTTTGTGGTGAAAGGTCACAGGTCATCTTTCGGTCAAATTTCTAAAATTGTCATTTTTCATGCAATTGACTTGAAAGTTGAACAACATTTGCATATTGAGTCACTGAATTGGGAAAGCAACTATTATTGAGTTCAAAAGGTCAAAGATCAACTCAAGGTCAATCTTATAAAGTCATCAATTTTCACCTGAAAAATAATCAATTTCCACCTGATTGATCTGAAATTGATTAAGATCGTTAATTTTAATCTTCATGAAATGGACAAGTTGATGTGTCCATGGCAACTTTTTTGGGGGGTTGGGATGGATTTTGCAAGTATTGTGCTCTGCATGACACCTTTCTTCTTATTGCTGTTGGTCATCTCACGGGTGCAGTGCTCGCGTACAACATATGAAGGCATTTTTTGCTTCCATAGTCAAGAAGGTGTCCTCAGAAATGAATCTATTCACCCATCATTATTTCATGGTGACCTGGCACCCACGATATTTTTCACTCTCTGTGTTGCCCATGTTCGCTTGTTCTCTCTCTCACAGCAGTATGTGAACTTTGTAACCTTTCCATTTAACTCTTACAGTCTTAGAACAACAGAGGCTGCACGTCTTTGAGAAAAACTGGGTCAGGAGGATTACAGGAGTGAAGAGGGTGGATAGAAGGAGGATTGATGAACTGAGAGGGGAGAGTGATGTGCAGATGAGCTTTATGGGGAGATTGGTGAAATGCCAACTCAGATGGGCTGGACATTTGGTGCGGAAGGGGGAAGAGAGAATGGCAAAGAGAGCGGATAGGTTGAGGGACCAAGGTAGGAGGAAAAGAGGTAGACCGCGGTTGAGATGGGAGGATTGTGTGAAGAGGGATATCAGTAAGGTGGGGGTGGTTGAAGAGTGGAGAGAGTTGGCTGAGGACAGAGGGAAGTGGAGGAGTATCTTGATCAATGCAGGAGCTTGGTACCATTGGACCTCATACCTTATAAAGGGAAAAGGAGGAGTAGAAGAAATATCATCAATATCACTGCAGAAAAATCCTTTTCTTACGATATGTTTGCATTCACATTTATATATTTTCACAACCACTTTTCCTCCAGCTTATTAATTCATTTGCACCTGCATCACAATAACCTACTACATGTTGCATTTGCTGGTGGCACCTTTGCACACCCCAAAGACGTAGTTAGATATTTGTCCATATATTTGTTACAGTAACGACAACTTACATCAGATGCTTATCCTAAAACGAAAATTTTAAACATTCGAGAAATGCGACCACAACAGTTACGAAATATTAATTTATCCCTAGATTTATTGCATGCACTGAGTATACAAACAAATAATATAGATTGCCCCCCTAAATCTCCTTTAAAAAACCCCAAACCGCACCCCATTTTAGAAATACATCATTTCCTTCACATTACAAATGCAATCTAAAAACCTGTTACTTTCAGTGGCATCAACAGTGGTGTGTTGGTATGTTCAATGCCGCCACCCACATGTATATGAAAATTTGCTACGGTAAGACTATCACCAAATGGGCAATGGTGGTAGGCCTACTCGGGGTTTACGCCAACAGAGGGCGAACGTGAAAGTCAACTTCATTCTTTTAAACCTGTTTTACTTTGCTCTGGAAAGGCGGATCAAGGGAGCGAGGCCCAACGGGTCTGCACCATTTTTAGCGGATTTTGTCTTCAACAAAGCCAAAGGCCACTCAAGATGGAGGCTACACAAAGGAAGGTGAAGATATTATACAGAAAAAAGAAATCTATTTACAATCCTCTTGAACTTAAGTACATTAGGATTGAGGTGGAAGCAGGATGCAGGTGAAGAGTTCTGAAGTTATGCAGTTTGGGGAAAGAAACTAGAAGAGTACCTCATAGTCTTACTCATGAGGTTGGGATCGGAAGAAATGGCCAAACACGTAGAATGACTAAAAGTACGCTCAGATGGAACAATCAGTGAGAGACCCTTCGAGCACATTCCGTGAAAATATACGTTGGATCTGGACGGATAAACCACACGAACACAGGGGACCAGAGTTAGCACGACTCATGTATTTCAGCCAACATGGCGGGATCTCAATACCCACGAGTCAGATCACATGACATTTGATCTGCTCGTGTATCAGGTGACTACGCAAACACAACATATTTCCCCCTCTTCCCTAAATGTTAGACATTACAGTCTCTGTAATAAGGGTCTCAGTGACGATTGAGCATTGTAACTAACAAACAAAAATATGATCAAAGATGTCCATGAATTAAAGTGTTGGAACCTGTTCAAGTTCCCATCAAATCAACTTAAACTTAGTATCACTCAGTTTGTTACAAAGCCAGATAAGTATATTTGAGGACATCGATTGCATCTCGGACTTTGAGATGGTTGTCATGTCAGGTCTGGATGGGGAGTAGGAGTATCCGGCACGTTAACGTTGCCAAAGTTAGTCATTCCTCGCCCACTGTGTGGAACTGCCAAATCATGGTGGCAATCGCCATTTATGGCAGCCAATATAGTCCATCATGGGTGTTTCCACCAGGGGGGGAGGGGGGGCGGTCCTCAATACAAAAGGGACTGCGCTTAAGCAACACACACCTTTGGTGGACTAATGGTAATGTATACAGTGCATTCAGAAAGTATTCAGACCCATTCACTTTTTCACATTTTGTTATGTTGCAGCCTTATGCTGAAATCGTTTAAATTCATTTTTCCCTCATCAATCTACACTCAATACCCCATAATGACAAAGAGAAAACAGGATTTTAGAAAGTTTTGCAAATTTATTAAAAAGAAAAATCTGAAATATCACATTCGCATAAGTATTCAGACCCTTTGCAATGACACTTGAAATTTAGCTCAGGTGCCTCCCACTTCTCTTGATCATCTTTGAGATGTTTCTACACCTTGATTGGAGTCCACCTGTGGTAAATTCAATTGATTGGACATGATTTGGAAAGGCACACACCTGTCTATATAAGGTCTCACAGCTGACAATGCACATCAGAGCAAAAACCAAGCCATGAGGTCGAAGGAACTGCCTGCAGAGCCCAGAGACAGGATTGTGTCAAGGCACAGATCTGTGGAAGCCGACAAAAAAAATTCTGCTGCATTGAAGGTTCCCAAGAGCACAGTGGCCTCCATAATTCTTAAATGGAGGAAGTGTGGAACAACCAGGACTCTTCCTAGAGCTGGCCACCCGGCCAGCGTGAAACAGAAGCCTCTCCTCAGCGAAAGACACATGAAAGCCCGCTTGCTTGGAGTTTGCAAAAAACACCTGAAGGACTCTCAGACTGTGAGAAACAAGATTCTGTGGTCTGATGCAACCAGGATTGAACTGTTTGGCTTCCGTCTGGCCACTCGGCCATAAAGCCCAGATCGGTGGAGTGTTGCAGTGATGGTTGTCCTTCTGTAAGTTTCTCCCATCTCCACACAGGATCTCTGGACCTCAGCCAGGGTGACCATCGGGTTCTTGGTCACCTCTCTTACCAAGGCCCTTCTCCCCCGATTTCTCAGTTTGGCCGGGTGACCAGCTCCAGGAAGAGTCCTGGTTGTTCCAAACTTCTTCCATTTAAGAATTATGGAGGCCACTGTGCTCTTGGGAACCTTCAATGCAGCAGAATTTTTTTGTAGGCTTCCCCAGATCTGTTCCTCGACACAATCCTGTCTCTGAGCTCTGCAGGCAGTTCCTTCGACCTCATGGCTTGGTTTTTGCTCTGATATGCATTGTCAGCTGTGAGACCTTATATAGACAGGTGTGTGCCTTTCCAAATCATGTCCAATCAATTGAATTTACCACAGGTGGACTCCAATCAAGGTGTAGAAACATCTCAAAGATGATCAAGAGAAATGGGAGGCACCTGAGCTGAATTTCAAGTGTCATAGCAAAGGGTATGAATACTTATGTAAATGTGATATTTCAGTTTTTTTCTTTTTAATAAATTTGCAAAACTTTCTAAAATCCTGTTTTCTCTTCGTCATTATGGGGTATTGAGTGTAGATTGATGAGGGAAAAATGAATTTAAACGATGTCAGCATGAGGCTGCAACATAACAAAATGTGAAAAAAGTGAAGGGGTCTGAATACTTTCTGAATGCACTGTAGCTTCAGATGAATGGAACATTTTTAATGGAACCAGATGGAACATTCTTAACCTCTCTTACTCACCCAGCTATAAACTGTCATCCCGGTATTTCTCAGGCAGGATTCAGCAATATTTGTGCCATCCCTCGATGAACCTTAATCTGGGGTGTGCTGTTTGTAAACATTAGTTGGTGGAGGCTAAATATCACACGGTGTCCTTCCTGAAGAGTAGGTGAGGTATCGTCAGCACCCCAATCAAATTCCAATCCCTGCCCCATCCAACAGGGGGGAATGAATTAATAGTAAATCCCGGCCCTCTCAGACAACGATGCACCTCAAAATCATGTGCTGCATAGAAAAGAAGAAGAGCATATTACCTGTAATAAGCTCTTGTGTGCTCTACACTGTGTGGTTCACACACCTGATCTTTAACTTTCGTCATTAATCTTCTCCCAAACGTTCTCCCTTACTCAGTTCTTCCTCGGGGGAGGGGGGGGGGGGGAGGAGATGGGGAGGGGTTGGAAGAGTAGATAGGGGAGGGAGGGAAACAAGAGGAGAGGGGAGTGTGGAAGATGGAGGGAGGGAGTGGAAGAGGAGAAAAGGAGGGGAGGGGCAAACGTCCGGCAGATGAAACACGCAGTTTAACGTCCATCCGAGGGATGGCAGACATATTGCTGGATCACCCTGTCTGAGAAATATTGGGATGACAGTTTATAGCTTGTGCGGGATTCAAACCCAGGCTAGACAGCTTAGACTTAGAGGTGAGTGTGCGAACATTTGGACCATCCTGCCAGACCCCAATTATATCACTGAAAATAACTGTAACCTGTCCGAGCACACATTTTAAGATCTCAAACATAATTACACTTGTCCCTTTGTAGTGGGAGAAAATACCTTTTCAGGAAAAAAAATAAAAAATTGAAAACATGAAAAGAAGCAAAAATAATACACTCGACTAAAAACAGTCACACGTCAGCATGTAACTTTAATAGGAAAAAGCAGCTGTGCATGTTTTTCTATGGAAACAATTGAGGGCACCTCCACTTTACAACCAACCAACGATTCAATTGTCTCTCAATTACTTTATAACCAAAGCTCTGCTGTATATTTAGAGTCATGTCAAAGTCCTCCATGACAACGACTCACAGAAACACTGGAAATTGTAACGTACCAATATCCTTACCTCTGTGACTGTAGGTGGAAGGAGGTTAAATGTATTCACCCATGTTTGTCTGTCTGTCTGTAAGCAGGCTGCAGGATATCTCAAAAAGTTGTGGACGGATTCGGACGAAACTTGGTGGATGAGTTGGGTAGGTGACAAGAACAAGCCGATCTGATTTTGGTCCATGTCGGATCCAGATATGACCTATCGGTGCGATACAAAATGTAAACTGTTTACCCTGCCGGAGGGTATCCTCTCCACTGAGTGCCGTACCAGTTCAATGTGGAAATGGAGAATATTTTCATCTACATATTCAAGTTTCATGGAAGAGTCAGACAGAGGGTTAGGGGTCAATGCCTCGACAAAGAAGCAAAGAGAATCAGCACATGGGACTCAAACACATTCACAGAAAATAGACAGGCACAAGACCAAGAAGGAACACAAACAAATGGACAAGACAAATAAGAGAGGTAACCACAAGCAAGGGACATGCAAAGAGATTGGACAATCAACAGACAGGGTATTGCGGAGTAAGACAGTTAGGGTAAACAGTGAAAAGGTCAGTGAAACTATAGAAAATACCACAGTAGACATGGAAGACCATATGACATAGCATTAGGTTTGGAGGGAAGCAATATTGGAACGACTAAGGGAGGTGATTCCACAGAAGAAATAATAGTAAGCAAAGCTATGAAGGTGAGTATGAGGAGACTAGATTTGAGAATGGAAACAATGTACGAGTTGATGATGAGTGTGTGTGACCTGAAGCTGCAGATGAAACGGTGGAGATGGCCAGATCATATGTGACGCAGAACATCACGTACCATGGGTGCACGTACCAGGGATGCACGCACAAGGGATGCACGTACCAGGGGTGAAAGAGGAGCAGCCTCAACTTAAATGGCTTGGCTTGGAGAACTCCGGCCAGGCAGAACATCACGTACCATGGGTGCACGTGCACGCACAAGGGGTGCACGTACCAGGGGTGAAAGAGGAGCAGCCTCTGCACTTTAGTGTCCTGCAAAGAGATACCAGATAATTAAACTCCACTGATTCTCGAGACGTCAAGAGGTACAATATGAGATGTAGCGGCACCAACCGATAGAGAGAAGCCATACTCCATTGTGGATAAACCGCTTGTTCACTATAAATATCCCGTGAGATATGATAAGCAAGTCAAAGACAACTCAAGGTAGATTTAAAGGCCATGGAAAGCTCCCAGGACTGCATCTCTGGCAGGAGTTGACCACATAAGCAGATTGAAAAGTCTTAACCATGTGATCTTTGTGTGGAGACAGAGTTTAAATTCAAAATTTTCCAGCACCGAGTTTTGTATTCCAGGTGATATACAAATTACATCCATGAAGGAAGCACCTGCAACCTGTCTCTGGCTTGATGAACTTATTGACAAAGGGTGCAATCATCTGTAAATTGATATAGGGGATTTTCCAGAGATGCAGAGAGTTCATTTGCTGCCAGAAGGGATAACAGCCTCCATGAGAAGAGCAGGAGAGAGAATGCAAAGTTGCTTGCATGTACAGACATAAACTGCCAACTCGTCAAGCAGAGGGTGTTGCCTTTGGTAGACAGTTTATTCAGAGATAGCAGAGATTGGTGTCAGACACTGTCAAATACCCGAGAAATACCTGATAAACTTCCTTGTCTTTTTTCTTGAGGTAAAGATAATCCATCCATTTCTAAGTTTTTGCTGAAGTGGTCTGAACAGATATGAAAGTGAAGACCTATAATTAAAGAGTTGTGGAAGATCTTCTCGTTAAGACTGAAGGTCTGCGTCAATTACAGATGACATACAGGTCATCATCATCATCATCGGGTTGATCTCGATTATACACTACTGACAAACTTTTTCCATTGTTCTCTTCTCGCCATCGCTTCAGGGAGGTCACGCCTGGTAATTTTGGTGTCGCATTCCAGTATATCGATGTAGGTTGTAGTAGGTTGTCCTCTTGGGCGGTGACCATGAGAAGGTTCCCAGAAAAGTACCAGCTTGGCCATCTCTCAATCACTTCTCCAGCAGTGCCCACTGAACCTGAGACGTTTCTGGAGTAGTGACTCCGACACTGGGGATCTTTCCATTCAGTTGCTTGTTAGGTAAAGAAGTTGCAGTGTGCTCCCCATGAAATGTTAAGTAATGCCCTCAGTAGTCTGGTGTATACACCATCGAGCAGTTTGGACAGAGTGTTGGTCATCGTCCAAGTTTCTGCTCCGTACAGGAGAACACTCTCGATTGTGGCGCAGAAGAAGTGTTACTTCAGTTTTCTGCATAGGTCGCTCCTCCAAACGACATTAATCTTTACTGATGCTGCCCAGGCTTTCACAATCTGGACATCCATGTCCTTTGCAGTGTTGTCAATGTATGACCTCAGATATTGAAAATCTGGGGCACACTTCAATTTGGTACCCCTGAGAGAGATGAGATCGCCAATGTTGCCAAACGACATTGTCTTTTCTTCGTTGATGGTGAGCTGCACACTCAACCCTTTGTCGAAATTGTTGCGCTTCAGCTAGAGTGTCAGAGAGAAGGCCAATAGAACCACCTTTAGAGGCCTTTTTTCCCCACAGAGCAGGGGTTGGCCTTTTTCGGGCACCATGGTCCCCTTTTTCAAGCAATGTTTTACGGCCGGCTGCCCTTCCTGCCACCAACCCTGTTAGTCGCCTCTTGCGGCACACAGGGAATTACCAGTGAACTGATACTCAATTTGCTGACCTCGGAAGATTGACAGGCTGAGTCAACCCCCCTGGCATCAATTCAGCGATCGACCGGGATTCGAACCCAGGGTCCTACGATCCCAAGCCGGCATCCTAACCGCTAAGCCAACACCAGGCTAGGAGAGAAGGCCAATGTCATCGGCAAAATTGGTATCTGTGATGGTGGTAGTTGGGTAACGACTGCTGCGCCTCTCATTTAGGGTAAATCCTAGCTGCTCATAACTGTTGATTGCTGAACGTAGAGCAAAGTCGAGAATGATGATGAAGAGGAAGGAAGCGAGAGTGACCCCTTGGAGAACTCCGGCCAGTATTTGGAAGAAATCAGTTTCACCGTCGGGTGAGTGTATGCGAGGTGTTATATCCTGATACATAATACCTATGGCATTCAAGATTGTTGGAGGAATGCCATATGCAATGAGGATCTCAAGCATTTTTTCACGGTGTATAGAATCGCATGCCTTGCAAAAGTCCATGAAAGTCAGTATCGTAAGTAGATTCTTCGCTTTCATCCCTTAAATGATTCTTTGGAGTGTAAGGATTTGTTCTGTTGCTGATCTATTTGGGTGAAACCCGTTTTGATTGTGGCGCAGTATTGGCTCGATGTCGGTCTTTTCATGTCTAAGAGCAGTTTGTTGGATATTTTTGCTGATATACAAGTTATACTGATTCCACGATAGTTCTTTGCAATGCTTAGATCCCCTTTCTTCGGGAACAGTACGATTTCACTATTTGACCACTGAATTGGTTTATCCCCAGACAAGTCTCTGTTGCAGATTTTGTGTAGCTGCTCGTTGAGTGCACCACTTTTCCAAACCTCCGGTGGAATTCCGTCACTACCCGAGGCTTTGTTGTTAGCCAATGATTTTGTTACTGTTATTAGTTCTTTCATTGTGAAGTTTTCTGTGTCAATTGGCAGTATCTTATGTACAACTGTATAAGTATGGGCTATGATCATACATAGGCGGTTACTGTCCGAGAAGGTTTGCAAAATGATCCTTCCACTTTACAATCCTTTCGGCAGGTTTGCAAGCTCTAAGTTTCCCCTGGTTACTATTTTTTCTTCCAGTAATTTCGTTTAAGCCCCAGTCATACTGGCCATTTTCAGGCCACGAATCGCCACGACCTAAGATCGGGGCGACATTCTTGGCCAGATCGTATTGGGGCCCTGGCGATTCCTGGATGATTGGGGGTGTACTTGGCAGTTCGGGTCGAGACGGGAAGCCGCCCCGACAATTTTGAACTGTTCAAAATTATCGTGGCGATTCGTGGCGTTTTTCAAACTCTTGCTGCTGTCTGGAGGGTGTCGTACGGGCGCGTGTGGGCATCGGGAAAATGGTCGTGGAGTGTCTTGCGGCGGTCGGGAAACTTGGCTGCCACGATTCGCTCCGCATCGAGCAAGCACTGATACGACCGCCGTACGTCCTCACATGGACGCCGTACGACTGCCATCACGATCTTCCAAGAATTGCCCCGATCCGTCCCGATCACGTTTGCGCAGCAGTACGATGACTCACGATCATTGCCGATCTCTCACGAATTAACAAGACTCCGCCAATACTGCCCTAAGCATGCAGTAAGCACCAGTAGGCGCCAGTACGACCTGTCACAAGACCGGGTATATATAGGCGATCCCCGGCGGCGAAATCATTTCATCTCCTGATTCCAAGCTGGTCACATCGATCACATCCAAGCTGGTCACGGCGGCCGCGTGATTGTGCACGTCTTCCTGGATCCCCTCCCCCTCTTCCTGGCTGGCGGCATCATTGGAAGGCTTGGAGTTGATGATTTATATAAACGACATACAAAAATAACGTGAATTAGCGTCGTCTGAATTTTAAGATCGTAGTTAGGTCAGCGTGATTCTTGGCCGTTCTTATATAGGGCAAGGACGGCCGCCGCGCAGTCGGGCTCGGACGGGTGGGCACGTACGCGTGCGTACTGCGGTCGTAGTGAGGTCGTAGTGCCATCGTAGTGCGGTCGTAGTGGGATCGGGGTGGATCGGGGCGAAGACATGTGGGCACGGGCTAGGACTTGTGGCGATCTTGCCGTGCACTTGGCGGATCGGGCTTTGTCGGCGCGGCGGTCACGGCGCGATCGTACGGGAGTCGTGGCAGGGGTGTTTTGGTATGACTGTGGGAAAATTTACAGCCGATCTTGCCGAAAAGTCGTGTTGGTGCGGGGAATCGCCAGATCGGGGGTGATCGGGGCGATTCGTGGCCACTCAAATCCGGTATGACTGGGGCTTTACCGTATGCCATATTAGTCATGACTGACAATGGACTGCCGCAGATGCAATTTTGATGGTTTTGTCCCTAATATACCTTTCTTGCCACTCATCATAAGCACATTTTAGTTCTTGTTTTGCATTATCGTATTCTATAATATTAGATGCGGTTCCATTTGCAGACTTTGTGATGTGTGCATATTTCAGTGCTGCATGCTTTTCTATTACATTTTCATCTTCCCACGGTTCTCGACATTTGCAAATAATCTTTTTTGGAATATGTTTCTCAGCTGCGTAGTTGTGAGCGGAGCCGATATTGTTGTACATAGCATCAGCCGTTTGGGTACTTGTGGCTGCTTGCAGTGTGTCAAATTGGTTTTTCACTTCCACATACATACAGGTAGTGGACAAAAAATGGAATCACCAATGTAAAGTCACTTAATATGGTGTTGGGCCACCTTGTGCGGGCAGTATGGCTTGTATGCACCATGGCACAGAGTCCACCAGCGTCTGGAATTCTGCAGGAGCGATGCGGTACCATTCTTCCACGAGAAAGTCATTCAACTCACACCTGTTTGATGGAGGTGGAAAACACTGTTTCAGGCATTGTTCTAGAATATCCCATAAATGCTCGATTAGATTCAATTCTGATGACTGAGAAGACCATGACATATGGATAACATCAGTGTCATGCTCATCAAACCAATCGGCGACTACACGTGCTCGGTGAATGGAGACGTTGTCAGCCTGGAAGACACCTCTCCCGGCAGGAAAGAAATACTGCAACATGGGGTGAAGATGATCACTCCATACCATTAAGTAGTGATTGGCATTGTGTTACGTATTACCTCCCCAAACCCCGGTTATGGTGTACCTCAGAGTCTGGAGCGGGAACACGGCAGAAAGATTTGTTATTTTGCGGTTTCTAATAAACCATGGTAAAACCACACCAATGTAATTGTATAACAAAACAAGTAATTGTATTAAGAACTCTCACATACACAATAATAACACTATTAAAGAAAGTACAATGAAAATGTCACTTGCATCAAATGAACAATATCTATGATGGTACCATCATTCCCCAATGCTCTCAAAGCAATGAACTCACGATATGCCAACCTTGAGTGGGAGGTAACATTCCCCAAAGTCCGTGGACGAATCTCCACGCTGGTTGGAGATCGAGGTCATGCAGAACGGCAAATCAATAGGCAGGTATTGGCGTGACTGTGGATGAGGAGTTACGAGGTGAGAGGTCGATATGGGAATTGAGCCGATAGGTAAACCAATGGCAATCAACACGATGAGGTCGATATGGAAATCCCAAAGGCAAAACAAGATGCACCAAGCGGACAGCCTCTTCTTCTTCGAGGATAAAATGGTGTATAGGCCTGTAATGGAGGCATTTGATTTCTCCAACGATGACTCACACTTGGTGATAAAACCTGAGACACAGGTTTAATTGAACTCGCAATATATGACGATGTCGCGGGCAATCCCTTTCCCGGGAAGCCTCAACTCATTCGCGACCAATATCAAAAAAGTCCGCTCGCAGCCTCGACATGATTCACGGCTGTATCTCTATCATGGCCTTACCCCTCCTCCTCCTCCTCCTCCTCCTCCTCCACCTTCCGGTTCTTTGCCGCGTTTTCCTTTTTCCTCCACAAACATTTCTTTTTACCTTTTACTGAAGTAATCTCCATTTCACACAAAAATCTTAATAAAATTACCTGACACTAAAAATCCTCAAGTACTGTGTATAATAACAACAAAGGCGGAAGTGAAGGATCTGTAACAATTGACCTTGCCTTCTAAGGAAATGACTGCACCCAAATCATGGGAGAAAAATGTGCCCCATAACATTACAGAACCACCAGAACCCTTCACTGTTGGAACCAAGCACTCAGGTTTGTAGAGTTATTTAGGTTTGTGCCACATGTGCACTCGTCCGTTTGTAGAGAACATGGTGAAGGATGATTCATCTGACCGTATCACATTTCTCCACTGCTTGGTAGTCCATTGCCTGTGCTCTTTTCACCACTGTACTCGCAAATGTGCATTACCAGTTGTGATGAGCGGTTTGTCCACTGCAACCCGACTATAGTATCCTGCCCTGTGGAATTCTCGATGGACCGTTTTTGATCATATTAGCTGCTCATGCCCCCAAGTTGATTTATAGTCAATTGATCTGCAGTTTCTCGCCTGCTTTGCCATGCACTTCAAATTAATGCATGGATATCGCAATCCTGGAGTTTGCGCTTCTGCCCACAGTGGCCCTTTGCTGATGCTGTCGGCATGGAACTCAGAGGGAAAGGCATCACCTTAGACACAGCTGTTCTTGAAACATCAGCAAGTTGAGCTGTCTTTGTCACTGAAGCCCCTGCCAAATGCGCCCCAACAATCATCCCTCTTTCAAAGTAACTGACGTCTCCTCTTGCAGCCATGCTGGCCATAATTACAGGCAACGAGGCCTGTACAAAATTTTTATACATGACCTTACATTTATATGTTATTTGGTTAACATATGGGCCACACCGACCCTTTTATTTAAACTTACCTAACCCAAACCTCTTATTTAACCTTACCTAACTCAACCCTCGTATTTAAGCGTTACCTAACCCAAGCCTCTTATTTAAACCTTGCCCAACCCAACCCTTGTATTTAAGCCTTACCTAATCCAACCCTCGTATTTAAGCGTTACCTAACCCAACCCTTGTATTTAAGCCTTACCTAACCCAAACCTCTTTCTTGTTGGTTACTGTTTCTTGTCCTCCTCTCTCCCCTCTCTTCCCGTTTGTTCATTCCCTTCCTTGTTTTGTCGAACTGTAGCCCTACTATTAACTCATTGCCTTTTTTTTATCCATTTCCCCACTATTAACTCATTACTCGCTCTTCCATGAGCCTAGATGTTGTATTTTTTTATTTTTTTTATTTAGCCCCGAATCGGCATGCAGTTTTTAAGAATGAGGTTGCTGATACCAGCAGAGTTAGTTTAGTGTCTTCGAGAAAGACATCGAGGGATATTGAATGTCCAACAACTAGTGCTGGTGGATGGGACACAGCTCGATGTATATACGAGGGAAGACGCTCTTTGTGATGCAACACCCTGCCTACAAAGCACCAATCTGGCCATTTGCAATCAGGTTCAAAATCAAACCCAAAACTCTTTCCTCTGAAGTTGCATAATAACTCTGTGTGGTTTGAACCCCGATAAATCCCCCCAACAACTTGTATGGGCTTTATCAGCTCTTGTGCAGATGTTGTCCCTTTGCATGCTTATTCCCATTCGTAACAGTTTGGGTGGACCCAAAGGGGGCGCAATCGATCTATTACAATCCAAACAAGCTTCTCTCATTGATTGTGGCCAAAAGTTGGAAGTGAAGGGGATTCCTTAATTAGCCTTGCACTTTGGTTTTACGGCATAAAATTCAGTACTACAAATGATCTGGGATACTGAACATCACATCCAAAAATGACGTATCTGAAATGTGTGAATACATCTCCTGGATCATTAACCAAGCTTTTAAGGATGGTTAATTTATTGGTAGTTTTCAGTTCCACATCCATGGGCCTGACACTTCCACTCTGCACCATAGCGTCCGCAGAGTCATCAAGATAGCTTCAAAATTGGTTTTCGGAAAGTTGACACGAAGTTGAGAAAGCCAAAGCTGCTACGACATGGGGGTTCTGGGGCTACACTCGTGAATATGGCATTGGTCCAATATTTATATGAGAATGCCCACACCCTCCCGCAGCTCCAAAACGTCCCACGTGAACGCAAAGGCCACTGGTTGTGGTGCTGTGGTGCGGTGAGAGCTGCTCTGTGCCAAGCTGTTTGAGTTCAACACAGAATTTGCCCGATAAAACTGCTCTGTGCCAACGATCTTCCCTTCCAAACAGTCTGTGGTGGCATTTGCCTCACTTAGCCAAACGTCACCTTGGCTTTGCAACTGCCTTTTTCACTACAAAACCTGCGCTTTCCTCCGGATAATGTTTTCGTTCCTGCACTGAGGACTTGGAATCATAGAATTTCTATGGGTTAGGTTTCTTCTCAGACATTCTCCCACCACGACCGTGTTGTTAGCTGGAAATCAGAGGAAACGACCTTATGCCAATACAATCAGAGCTGGGGAAAGGTCTAAAGTTTCCACACCATGTTATTACTTACACACATCAGCAACACGTATATGTATATATATATATATATATATATATATATATATATATATATATATATTGTTACGGTTTTTAGAACCTTCACTTTGTAAATTTAGTATTAAAATTTCCTATGTACATTTCCCCTTTAATTGGCTGTTAATTGAAATGAGTGCACTGTAGCTAGTCCATGTACAGGCACATAGGCCACCATATACCCTTCTAAATAGTTATTTCCTTATTATGTGTATCAGTTAAGGCTCTGTCTCCCATTAATTGACACTGCATTGCACCAAATTGAAATAAGATAGATTCCCTTTCATTGCCAACTGCATTTGCTGCCATTACGGCGAGGTCATCTCGGAGAAGAAGGTGGGAGGAGTCAACCAAGCGCCAGGAACGAGGCGTGGCTTTGCCAACACCTTATCAAGGGGGCGGGATCGGTGAGCCCTCGCGACCAATCCAGGCCGAGGCGAGCTCACCGATGGGCGTTTCTAAAAGGCCGGCGGCTTGATTGCCACGCGCCTCATAAAAGGGGGTGGGGAAGGATTGCGGCGTCAGTTGAGCAAGGGACGTCAGATGACCGAGGAAGCCCCCCCCCCCCCCCACAGCAGATGCGTAAGGAATCCACCACAGCTTTGAATCCACCGCAGCTGAGTCTAGCCAAGAAGGAGTTGAGCTTTGACAGCGGTTTCGGCCGCGGCTACGAAGGAACGCCGCCATGCGAAACCGATTGAGGAGGGTCGGCGGCTGCTCACCTCAAGCCGTGCCATCACATCAACCGGGCCCGCATCCTTCCCGCCCTGTGATCCCACCTTCTCGTCCGTCCAGCCATCCACCTCCTGCCATTCGTTCCTGACTTCATTCCCCAGTCGTGTGAGTCTGATTGTCGTCTGTTTGTCTGTGTTGTCCTGGGGTATAAGTAAGACTGCATAGATAAGCTAGAAATTGCTCTGTGTCCTTCTGCTCCTTCCATTTCCCTGTAAATTACATTCCTTTTCTTCCCTGCTTTGGTTGTGTGTAAATAATTAATAAAACCCTGTGTTCTTTCTTTACCCCTTTTGCTTCTTCACATCCGTTCGTTTTAGAGTTTTCCATCATTGAACACCTGTGGCACGATTTGGCCAACGAATAAGAATCGGGTCTAGTTTTTGTTAATGGTTCAAGCCGCGGCTGCTAATCTGCTCGGCAAATAACATCTTGTCCACGGTCTCGAACGAGGTTGCTCACCTGCCTCTCTGGAGGGAGCTGGGCAGCTTCAGGACTCACGTCGGTCAGTCGCAGACAAGGGGATTAATCCCCCCTTGGTAAGGGGAAAAGGGGCCGACGGTGAGATCCGCAACAATTGGTGTCAGGAGCGGGATTCGGACCTGAAGTGCGCTTAGCGCACTCAAAATTACGAGTGGCCAAAATTTTATTAAAACACCACTAAATTTAAATCGTGCCATGGATAAATCAAGGCGATCGGGTGCCGGTGGGGGAGATAGAAGGGGTAGAAGCGACCCAGGACCCCAGGGAAATGTATATGGGGGAGAGAGAAGAGGAGAGCAATGAGGATGTGGTTGCGGGGGTATCAGGTGCACAAGTTGGCGACCTCGCGCACGAGGTTTCGGGCGCACAAAATGGCGGCTCGCAAGTGGTTGCGGCAGCCGCGCCCACAGCACCGGTGAATTTGGACCTCTTTATGATACAAATGAGGGCCCTCATGGTCCAGACGAGTGAAGACATGAGGAATGACATGGGAAACCAAATTGAAGGGATGGAAAGCAGAATGAGGGACGAAGCGAGGAGTACCAGTGAACGATTGGAAAATCAAATCGGGGAATTGAGGAATGATATGGGAAGCCAAATCGGGGGGCTCGATGGCAAAATCGGGGGGCTAGAAGCCAAATTTGAGGGTTTAGACAGTAAATTTGAGGGGTTAGACAACAGGTTGGAAGGGCGATAAGGTAAATTGGGGGGCCAACTGGAGGACATGGGTAACCAAATCGGGGAAATGAAGGAGGGGTTAACGGGGTTGGAAAACAGAATGGCTGCCCAGGAGAACCAGATGGAAGGGGTGAAGAATGGGTTAGGGGGGTTAGAAAACACCATGGAAGGCAAATTGAGGGAAATAGGGGAGCAATCCGCCCAGGAAATTAAACAAATGGGAGATCAGATAGAGGAGGTGAAAATCGGGTTGGAAACTAAATTGGATGCCCAGAGGAATGATTTGGAACAGATGAGGGCAGCATCTACCAAGGAGATGGGGGAAATGGGGGAGGAGATCAGACGAGGTGTGTGCGAAGAGGTCACGGGGGTACGCAAGGAGGTAAAGCGGGGTGAGGAGCGCATGGAGAAAGAGGTGAGAAATAGTACGGCTAGGTTAGAGGGGGGCATAGAAGATCTGACGAGGGGAGTAGAGCAGCTGACGGTGGGACAAAAGGAATTAGGGGAGCAAGTGGAGAAGAACACTGCGGTAATCGTGGGGTTGAAGGCGACACAGAAAGAGATTAAAAAAAGAACTCATAGCGACGAAGAGGGAATGTCAGATGGTACATGAGGGGTTGACAAAGAGGTTGGACGAGGTAACAGAGGCAATGGAGACAAAAGAATGGGAAGTAAGGACGCACATAGAAACGACCAAGGTGGCCTTAGAGGAAGACATTGAGGGGGCGCACCGGGAAATAAAAGAGGTGAAGCAAAAATTAGAGGATGTGGAAGAGGGGGTAAGTGAAATTAAGAAGAGACAGAGGGAAACTCAGGGGGAGATAAAGGAGGAAGTGATGGAATATGTACAAGGTCTGTGCTCAAATCGTGATGATGTGCTTACTGACCAAATAAAGAGTTTGCAGGTGGCGGAGGAGGAGCGAAGACGAGGTGCCGAGGTGAGTGGCGATATACTTGGAAATGTATATGGTGTGAGGGGAGATTCAGTCAGCTTGGGTGTTGGTGTAGACCCGGGTGTTCGTGAGAGGCCGCTGGTAAGGTGTGCGACAGGTACAGAGTGTGAAGGAGGAGGTGTGCGAGGATGTCCGACTATGGGGTGTGTGAGGAAAAAGTGCGTGCCGAGGAGTGAGTGTGCTGTCGAGAGTGAGTTGGTCATGGCGCAGGTCGAGGGGGCACATTGAAGCGCGTGATGGGGAGTGTTACAGGGGATGTAACGGAACAGTGCACAACTGTGGTGAGTGTTACGGAGGGCGTAACGGGAGAGTGTGCGCAAGAGAATGCACGAGAAAGGTGTGTAACAGTGGAGAGCATGATTACAGAGTGTGTTGTCGAGAGTAAGGGTGAATGCGCGACCGAGTGTGGTGGTGAGAGTCGTGAGAGTGACACGGAGCACGAGTTGGTTGTGGCAGGTGAGAGAGAATGTACACCTGGAATGAAAGGATGCACACCTGGAATGGTCGAGCGCATGTGGGAATACACACTTGAGTTGGTAGTGAAGCACGTGATTGGGTGTGCCGATGAGTGCACACCCGTGGTTGTCACAGAGGATGTGACCGAGGAGTGGGCGCGAAGAGGTGTGTTGATGAGGTGTGCGAACGACGAGTGTGTGCCAAGGTGTGCTGTGGGTAGGTGTGTGACGTAGTCTGTGAGCATAATGAGTGTACCTGGGGGGTGTGTAAGAGAAAGTGCAATGACGGAGTGTATGGAGACACCTGGATGTGTGAATAAGGAACGGAACGCGTGGTGTGAGCATGCAAGTGAAGCATCGACGTTAAACGGAGCAGCGGTTAGATCGACTTTTAGCCGAAGCGAGCCTCGGTTCATGCCGGGCTTTGTGTGCAGCGGGAACCAGCGGGGATCGTAACCACGGCGGTTTCGAAAGAACTGCCGTGCGCGATCCATGCCGGGCCTCACTCTGAACGGTCACGTCCGTACTCCGCTAAGCGGAGTGGGCGGCCCGGTTCAAGGGCCGGTAGGAAGGGTCAGCACGGCGACCCCTTGTGGTTGAGGCGTTCCGGCAGGGCGAGATCGGGCCATCGGGCGGGAGACCGGACAGTTCCGCGCCGAGGTGGACCTTGGGATCTCGGCCTGAGCAAACCTCCTTCGCTGAACCGAGTGCAGGACGGATCCAACCGCCGGCAACGAACCACCCGCATTCATTGCTTGGCTTTGCAAAGCCGAGCTTTGGGAATGTAAAGATGCACGGAGGCTCCAGTGAAAGGACATGTGGTAGGGATAGGAAATTTGTGATTGGCAAAATTTGATTGGCAACTGATTGGTAGAATGATTGGCAGTGATTGGCAAATTTTTGATTGGCTGGAATTTGATGGGCAAAATTGATGGTGGGACATGCCCGATGTGGTGGGATGGCAACTCTGCCATCCCTCACATTAAGTGGGGCACATGAGCTATAGTTTTATGGGGTTTATGGCAGTATAAGCTCGCCAAGGGAGGGTTTGGATATAATGATAGGGATCTAGAGAAGAAGCTCCATAGGTAACGGTAGCGTTAAGTAGCGACATTACACCTGTAGTGGGGACGTAGGTAGATTAGTTTGGATTATAACAACGAGGGAGCGCAATAATGTAAGGGAATACGGGGAGCACAAAGTTAGAAGGAAACCAGGTAGATCAGATGATGCCGTGTGTTTGAGAATCGAAAGTGTATGGAGCAGTGTATGAGGAACAATTGTGGTTGTGCATTGTATTGAATGATTGAAGAAGCCTGGGAGGAAGGAGGGTGCAGGTGGCACCAGGTGTGATTGCACAGGTGTGCAAGTGAACAGGTGTATGGAGCAGTGTATGAGTGAGTAATTTTGATTGAGTGTTGTGTTGAGCAAATGGTCCTGGAGGAAGGAGGGTGCAGGTGGCACCAGGTGTGATGGCACAGGTGTGCAAATACAGGTGAGCATGGTTGTATGGAATAAATGGTATGGAATATATGGAGTATGGAATGGATGGTGTGGAGTGAGTATGGTGGAAACTGTGGAGTGGAGTGGATGGTGCGAAGGTGTGAATGGGGGAAAAGTGGACCCCTATCATGAATACCCGGGGAGGGTAGTTTAAGAGTTAGGTAGAGGGAGTAGGTAAATTGTGGTTGGATATTGGCATCTGTGGTGCATGTGGAAGAATGGTGTTTGGATGGGTGCATTAGTGACATGGAAATGGCTGGGTGTGTGGCCTGTTAGTGTGTGTAGTTAAATGGGCACTCCACCACTGTTAGGATGTCGGCCAGGTGAGGCCGCAGGTGGGCTCTGTGAGCCGGTAGAGTTGTGGATGGGGCCCGAGGATCCGGAGGACGGACCCGGGTAGCCCAGTGCCAGAGGGGGCACCGAGTGGGGAGAGCGCCAGAGGGCCTTCCCCAGGTAGATAGGTTAGGGTAAGGAGCAGGTAAGCTCGGAGGCAACTGCAGTGGTGGAGGTGTGCAGGTGGGTAGACCTGCTGGGAGAGCCACACGGCCCAGTCCTGAAATTGTGCAAAGGCACAGGGAGTTGAATCGGGGGAGTGAGACCCCAAATTGATGAAGCATCACAGTTTGGTCAATGGGAATTGGTTTTTAAAACCGCATAGAGTGTAAGATGGCCAATGGATTGGCAGGGAAAGACCGCGGGTAGTGTAAAATGTGTTAATGTCATTTAGGAAGTAGTTAGGATTAAGAATCTCCTCGCACCATCTACATCCACTCACCTGAGGTGACAGAACGCCACACCATGCCATGTGTTTTTGTTATTTTTTTGTGCAAATGTTTGGAATGTGAGACGCATCATGACATGGGTGTGACATTGTGTTGTTGTTCCATCTCTCTCTCCTTATGAGGATTGATGATGAATTGGTGATGGCAAATTTTGGATTAGTGGGATTGTGACGAATTTGGTAGAGGGGAAATATGGGGAAGACGTGACAGTAGTGACGAATTTGTAAATGTGTAGATTCTTTTTGTGTACATATGGGGTAAGGGCAAGGGTAGAGTAGGTAACAGGGGGGGGTGACGTACGGTAGGGACAAGCTTTTCTCCGCTCAGTCTCCAGACGCACCTCACTCTGCATTGCCTTCGTTGATGTGTACCCTTGTGACCTTACCCCTCACTCACATGTCTTCTCTGTCTTCCTTCCCCGACCCATGGATCGTGCTCTCTGGGCACTGAGGGGAGCGTGCGGGAGTTCGCCATTGTGTGCCCGAATCCTCGCAACCAGCTGCCTGCATCCACGCACCACTTATGGACCACATGTCTGTGGCTGAGCACCACGCATGGACCCCACGGGTTGGGGCATGGCCCCTCTGCTGGGACCGGCCACGATGGCCCAAGATCTTGCTTGCGGACCCGGTGAGGTGGCACCCAGCCCACAGGTGAACCACCCATAGTCGGCCCCTGTGGGCCATAAATAAAAATGGACACGTTCTGTGCTTTTTATATCCACCAAATAGGCCGCAACCAAGAAGAGGAAGTTGACAACATCTGGAAGAACAACGGCCAGCAGAGGGAGCCGAAGAGGAAGACCACCAACAGGGATGTTTTTTTTTTTTTTTTTTGAACTGTGGTGACTTATATTTTTTTTTTTTTTTTTTTTTTTTGTATACTGAATCGAGGCTCGTGAAAGAGCTAACATTAACTTCACAAACAAATCGACCAGACAAACAAAATACACAAAAAGAGGGAGCGGAAGACAAGATGGGGAGAAAAGGGGAAGCACACACACACAACATCCGAGAGCAGGGAGATGTGTGGAAGGGAGAGGGCCCGGGGGGAGGAGGCGTGGGAAGGGGGGTGGGGGGGGAGGGAGAAGTATAAAGCACAAGGACACCAAGGACTTCCAGGACAAAAGTTGGTATTTCAAAAAGTGGAATTGGGGTGAAATTAGCGGTGGTAGAAAAGATCAAGGTTTTGGATGGGGGAAGATAAGAGATGGTGGTGAACAGCTGTTTTAAAGACTTGGAGGGTGGAGTGGGATTGAAGAGAGTGAGGGAGTTTGTTCCAGAGGCGGGAGAAAAGAGGAATGAAGGAGTGAAGGTGAGCAGAGAGTCTTGATTTTGGCAGTTTAACCAAAAGAGGGTTGCAGGCAGATCTTGTGCGACCTGAAGGAATATTTGAGGGACAGAGCCCAGAGAGAGCTGGGGGGGCAAGGCCAGAGAGGAGTCGGTAGAAGACGGAAAGACCACCAACCTGCCTGCGGTGAGTGAGTGAGAGGCCCTTGGCCAACGATTTGGCCAACGAATAAGAATCGGGTCTAGTTTTTGTTAATGGTTCGAGCCGCGGCTGCTAATCCGCTCGGCAAATAACATCTTGTCCGCGGTCTCAAACGAGGTTGCTCACCTGCCTCTCTGGAGGGAGCTGGGCAGCTTCAGGACTCACCTCGTTCAG
>NC_136263.1:117680184-117872684 GCF_964187855.1 Myxine glutinosa | reverse complement strand
CGATCGCTCTTCCTCCGCCCTCTCAAACCAAACCCCTCGTGCTCGGTTGGTTGTTCGGGGCTGGCTCACTCCTCCCCTCTATGACGAGGTGGAGACATGCCTTTCTTCCCCAACCCTGCCTCGTGGCCAATGGTGGTTGAAGAAAACCGCCCAAAATGCAGTTGGCCATTGAAATGAAATGAAAGGGGATCTACTCTTATTTCACTTGGTGCAATGGAGTATTTCAATTAATGGGAGACACAGCCTTACCCTAAGACACATAATAAGATATAAGCTACTGAACAAGGGTTTTATCGGGTCCTGCAATGTGGTGTTTATGGAATAACTACCGAGACGCCCTTTGACCTTTACACTACGGAGGTATTTACAAGGAATCATTACATTTTACAGAGGGTGATATTTACAACAATTTACTATACAATACAACACAATAAAAAAACACAATCCTCATATCCGCAACACTGCACCCTCCCCCTCTTAGGCACGTCCCGGGCCTACAACTTTAATTTAGTGTGACACGTAGGTGTAGTTCCCTCTACTTTTAACCTGTCCCTGAGTGCGACAGTTTTAAAACATAAATAAATGTGTCCCGCTGCTCCATTGCACCCTGCCTAACAGACTCACGCCTACAGTTAACCGAATTGCGGAATGGTCTTCAAACTACACACTGACGGTGGGGAGCATTATTTACAGTTGACACTACTTTTATTTACAAAACTAACCCAGGACCTGTGATTGTTCTTTCTGGGGGGGGAGACAGTCTGCTCTGCATCGACGCACCAGGAAAGCACTCAAAACGCACCAACACACCCTCAAGCACCAATCGGTGCAGTCACCACAGTTCATCAGTGTTCATGAATAATCAAAATAAACCAACAACCCCTAACCCTGCAGGTGGTCCCTTGCTCTTCGGCTCCCTCTGCTGGCTATTATTATTTGTTCTTGCAGATGTTGTCTTTTCTTTGCTGGCGGCCTATTTGTGATAATAAAATGCACCTAACGTGTCCGTTTTATTTTTCTTTATTTATGGCCCACAGGGCCGACTACGTGTGGTTCACCTGTGGGGCATCGGTGCCCAGTGGCCAAGGTCCGCCAGCAATATTTCAGGCCCTCATGGCCGGTTCCAGCAGAGGGGCCATGCCCCAACCCATGGGGTCCATCAGTGGTGCTCGGCCACAGACATGTGGTCCATAATGTGGTGCATCGATGCAGACAGCTGGTTCTGGGAGTTCCGGGCGCACAATGGCCGACTCACGCACGCTCCCCTCGGCGCCCAATGGCGCACAGGTCATGTGGGAGACAAAAGGGGGACAAGACAAATGAGCGAGGGGTAAGGTCACAAGGGTACACATCAAACAAGGCAATGCAAGGCGAAATGCGTACGGAGGGCGAAGTGAGAAAGCTCGTCCCTACCGTACGTCACCCCCCTGTCACCTACACTACCCTTGCCCTTACCCCATATGTACAAAATCTACACATTACAAATTCGTCGCTACTGTCACGTCTTCCCCATATTTCTTCAATACCAAATTCGTCACCACAATCCCTCTAGCCAAAATTTGCCATCACCCAATTCATCATCAACCCTCATAAGGAGGAAGAGATGGAACATCAAGCACAATGTCACACCCACGTCATGATGCGTCTCACAATCCAAACATCTGCATCAAAAATAATTAAACACATGGCATGGTGTGGAGGTACGTCATCTCAGGTGAGTGCATGCAGATGGTGCGAGGAGACTTCAATCCTAACTATCCTCTAAATGACTTTAACACACTTTACTCTACCCGGGGTCTTTCCCTGCCAATCCATTGGCCCACTTACACTATGGGTTCTAAAAACCAATTCCCATTGACCAAACTGTGGTGCTTCTCAATTTGGGGTCTCACTCCCCCGATTCATCTCCCGGTGCCCTTGCACAATTTCTGGGCTGTGACGTGTAGCTCTCCCAGCAGGTCTACCCACCTGCACACCTCCACCACTGCAGTTGCCACCCGAGCTTACCTAGCTCCTCACCCTAACCTATCTAATTGGGGAAGGCCCCTCCTGGCTCTGTCACCCCTTGGTGCCCTCTGGCACTGGGCTACCCGGGTCCGTCCTCCGGATCCTCGGGCCCCATCCACAACAACTCTACCGGCTCCCAGAGCCCACCTGCGGCCTCACCTGGCCGACATCCTCACAGTGGTGGAGTGCCCAAACCAACTACACACACTAACAGGCTACACGCCCAGCCATTTCCACAACACTAATGCACCCATCCAAACATCATTCTTCCACCCGCACCACAGATGCCAATATCCAACCACAATTTACCTATACCCTCTACCTAACACTTACACTACCCGCCCCGGGTATTCGTGATGGGGGTCCACTCTTCCCCCACTCACACCTTCGCACCATCCACTCCACTCCACAATTTCCACCATACTCACTCCACGACCATCCATTCCAATCCTCCATATATTCCACACTCCATGTATTCCACACACCTGTTGGTGCACACCTGTGCACTCACACCTGGTGCCACCTGCACCCTCCTTCCTTCCTGGACCATTTGGTCAACACAACGCACAATCACCTTCTCTCACTCAAACACTGCTCCATACACCTGTTCAGTTGCACACCTGTGCAATCACACCTGTTCTTCACACACTTTTCACAATACACTTCTGAATTCACCTCCAACACTCACACGGCATCATCTAAACTACCTGTTGCCCTGCTAACTTAGTGCTCCCCGTCTTCCCTTTAAACTAAGCACATACCACGTCATTATCATCCACACTAATCTACCTGCGTCCCCAGCTACAGGTATCATTGTCACTAACTAATCTTAACGTTACCTAATGTCAATCTCTAGGGCCCTACACACGATATATCCTAACCCTCCCGGGCTAGTTTTCAATGCCATCAACCCCATAACTAGTGCTCCTTTGCCCCCCGCTGTGAGGGATGGTGGATTGGCCATCCCACCACGTCGGGGAGGTCCCACTATCAATTTTTTGCCCTCCAAATTCCAACCAATCAAAAATTTTCCAATTACTGCCAATCATCTGCCAATCCTTACTGCCAATCATCAAATTTTGCTTTTTTCTAATTTTGGGTCCAAAACACTAACCTCGTCACACAGTCTACTCACTAGTGCCTCTCGGTGCGCCAATTGACTTCCAGAGCTCGGCTTCGTAAAGCCGAGCAATGAATGCGGGTTGTTTGGTGCCAGCGGCTGGATACGTCCCGCATTCGGTGCAGGGACGGGGGCTTACCCGGGCCGAGATCCCACGCACCATCTCGGCACAGAGCCGTCCAATGGCCCGATCTCGACCTGCCGGAACGTCTCAACAAAAAGGGGTCGCCATGACAACCCTTCCTATCGGGCTGCCCGCTCCACCTAGTGGAGCACGGACGCGGCCGTTCAAAGCGATGCCCAGTGTGGATCGCGTACGGCGGTCCTTTCGAACCCGCCGTGGTTCGGATCCCCGCTGGTCCTCGCGGCACGCGAAACCCGGCACGCACCGAGGGCCCGATTCGGCTATAAGTCGCTCTAACCGCTAACCCGGTTACCGTCGATGCCTCACCTGCATGCTTACACCCCGCAGCCCGTTCCTTGCTCATACATCCAGCTGTTCCCATGCTCCTCGTCATTGCACCTTCTCTTCCACACCCAGGTACACTCATTCCGCTCACAGACTTGGTCACACACCTGACCACCGAACACCTTGGCACACATTCGTCGCTCGCACACCTCTTCGCGCCCCCTCCTCGGTCACCTCCTCTGTGACAATCACAGGTGTGCTCTCACTCGCACACCCAACCACGTGCCTCACTACTAATTCCAGCGTGCATTCCCATACACGCTCTACCATTCCAGGTGTGCTTCCTTCCATTCCAGGTGTACATCCTCTCTCACCTGTCACAACCAACTCACGCTCCGTGTCACTCTCACTACTTTCACCACCACTCTTGACAGCGCACTCTTTCCCCATGCACCCATCCGTTACACACCTTTCCCGCGCATCCTCTTGCGCACACTCTTTCGTTACTTCCTCCGTAACACTCACCACAGGCGTGCATGCTTCCGTTACATCCTCTGTAACACTTCTCACTACGCGCTTCCATGTGCTCCCTCGCACACGCGCTACGACCGACTCACTCTCGACAGCACACTCACTCCTCGGCGCGCACTTTTTCCTCACACACCCCATGGTCGGACATTCTCGCACACCTCTTTTTTCGCACACCGTACCTGTCGCACACTTCACCAACGGCCTCTCACGAACACCCGGGTCCACATCAACCCCCAAGCCGACTGAAGCTTTCCTCACATCATGTACATTTCCACGTATATCGCCACTCACCTTGGCACCTCGTCTCCGCACCTCCTTCACCACCTACAAACTCTTTATTTGGTTAGTGAGCACACCAGTATGAGTTGAGCACCGACCTTGCACATATTCCATCACCTCCTCCTTTATCTCCCTCTTAGTTTCTGTCCGTCCCTTCTTAATTTCACTCACCTCTTCTTCCACTTCCTCTAATTTTTGCTTCACCTCTTTTATTTCCCGGTGCGTCTCCTCAAGTTCGTCCTCTAAGGCTATCTTGACCGTCTCTATGTGCGTCCTCACCTGCCGGTCCTTCGTCTCCATTATCTCTGTCACCTCGTCCAACCTCGTTGTCAGTCCCTCACGTACCATCTGACATTGCCTCCGTGTCGCTATTACGTCATTTTTAATGTTGTTTTGTGTCGCTTTTAACCCTCCTAGTACCGCAGTGTTCCTTTGAACCTGCTCCGTTAGTTCTTTTTGTCCCTCCGTCAGCTGTTCCACCTCCTCCGTCAGATCTTCTACTCCCCCTTGTAACCTAGCCGTTCCATTTCTCACCTCTTTCTCTATACGCTTTTCGCCTCGCTTTACCTCCTCGCGTACCCCCGAGACCTCCTCACTTACACCTCGTCGTATCTCCTCTTTCATCCCCTCCCTCTCTTTTGTAGATGCCACCCTCATCTGTCCCAATTCATCCCTCTAAGCATCCAATTTGGTTTCTACCCCGATTTTCACCTCCTCTATCTGCTCTCCCATTTGTTTAATTTCTCGGGCAGATTGCTCCCCTATCTCCCGCAATTTGTCTTCCATCCTATTTTCTAACCCCATTAACCCATTCTTTACCTCTTTTATCCCGTTGTCTAACCCCTCAAATTTCTTTCCTAATCCCTCACCGGTACCCCTCGCTTCGTCCCTCATTACCCCCAATTGCTCACCCTGAGCATCCATCCGGTTCCCCATTTCGCTCCCCAAACGCTCACTATCAGACCTCAATCCCACAATTTGGTTTCCCAACCGCTCACCCATTTCTCTTCGCTCTCGGGTGGACTTATCATTTTGGGCATCCATTTTTGCCATCATTTGAATCATAAAGACTCGCATGTACTCTGGCATTTCTGGTTCGGCTGCCGCGACCACGTGCGCAGCGCAATTTGGTGCTGCTACGGTCACGGGCGCGGCAAAATTTGGTGCCGCTACAACCAAGTGCGCGATAGCGCCATTTTGTGCGCCTGATACCCCCTCAACCACATCCTCCATATACATTTCCCCGAGGTCCTGGGTCGATTCCACCCCGCTTATCTCTCCCACCGGCATCCCGTCGCCTTGACCAGCCATGGCACGATTTCAAAATTCGGGTTTTGCTTTAAAACACAAATTTTCAGCAGCTCGTAATTTTGAGCGCGTTAAGCGCGCTTCGGGCCTCGTATCTCACTCCCCGACACCAATTTGTTACGGTACTTGTACAATTGTGTCCAAAATTTGGGTGAAATAAATTTAGTCCCAGGTTCGAATCCCAACTCCTGACTGCCAATTTGTTACGGTCCGCGGACTAGGATGTTATTTTTACCGAGCGGAGGTATAACCGCGGCCGAACAGTTCTTCCCCGATTCACCCGATTTACCCAAACGTTGGCCGTATCGCGCCACAGCTACTCAATCTGGAAAACTCTAAAGCGACCGAATGCAAAGAGGAAGAAGACGTACAGAATAGTAACGGGATTTATTACTATTTACACACATAAGCAAAAAGAGCAGTCACGATTATGTACAGGGACATGAGACGCAGGTGACACAGTGAATTCCTTATACAAGCTTAATTACCTACCCAGGACAGAACAAACAAAGACGACTCACACGGGGAATTGCAGAGTGGATTGGCTGGAAGGAGGTGTGTGGCTGGAGGGGGAGGACGGCACGGAGCTGGCTGGAGCTTGATCCCACACGGGACGTCGGGCTGGACCTCGACGGCCGCTGATGCCACCGATCCTGTCGTGTGCGTGGGATCACGGGTCGGATCACGGGTCGGATCACGGTCGGAGCCGACGCGCTGGTGGGGGGGTCTGGCGTGACGGGTTCTCTCCTCTCTCTTTCTTGGTCCAACCACTCTTTCTCCAACGCAACCACTCAACGCAACCACTGACCACCCCTGACGACCAACTCAGCTCTTGTCATGGACCCCTCTTTTCAGACTCATCTCCTTGTCTCAGTAAAAGCGCATCATCTCGTGGGGGCGTCTCTCATGGGTTATATATAGCCCCACCCTTGAACCTTTGCGAACCTCCCCGATCGCTCTTCCTCCGCCCTCTCAAACCAAACCCCTCGTGCTCGGTTGGTTGTTCGGGGCTGGCTCACTCCTCCCCTCTATGACGAGGTGGAGACACGCCTTTCTTCCCCAACCCTGCCTCGTGGCCAATGGTGGTTGAAGAAAACCGCCCAAAATGCAGTTGGCCATTGAAATGAAATGAAAGGGGATCTACTCTTATTTCACTTGGTGCAACGGAGTATTTCAATTAATGGGAGACACAGCCTTACCCTAAGACACATAATAAGATATAAGCTACTGAACAAGGGTTTTATCGGGTCCTGCAATGTGGTGTTTATGGAATAACTACCGAGACGCCCTTTGACCTTTACACTACGGAGGTATTTACAAGGAATCATTACATTTTACAGAGGGTGATATTTACAACAATTTACTATACAATACAACACAATAAAAAAACACAATCCTCATATCCGCAACAATATATACAGTGCATTCAGAAAGTATTCATGCCCCTTCACTTTTTTCACATTTTGTTATGTTGCAGCCTGATGCTGAAATCGTTTAAACTCATTTTTTCCCTCGTCAATCTACACTCAAAACCCCATAATGACAAAGAGAAAACAGGATTTTAGAAAGTTTTGCAAATTTATTAAAAAGAAAAAACTGAAATATCACATTGACATAAGTATTCAGACCCTTTGCTATGACACTTGAAATTTAGCTCAGGTGCCTCCCATTTCTCTTGATCATCTTTGAGATGTTTCTACACCTTGATTGGAGTCCACCTGTGGTAAATTCAATTGATTGGACATGATTTGGAAAGGCACAGACTACAAGCCAAAGAGTTCAATCTTGGTTTCATCAGACCACAGAATTTTCTTTCTCACAGTCTGAGAGTCCTTTAGGTGCTTTTTTTGAAAACTCCAAGCGGGCTTTCATGTGTCTTTCATTGAGGAGAGGCTTCCGTCTGGCCACTCTGCCATAAACCCCAGATCAGTGGAGTGTTGCAGTGATGGTTGTCCTTCTAGAAGTTTCTCCCATCTCCACACAGGATCTCTGGAGCTCAGCCAGAGTGACCATCGGGTTCTTGGTCACCTCTCTTACCAAGGCCCATCTCCCACGATTGCCCAGTTTGGCAGGGCGGCCAGCTCGAGAAAGAGTCCTGGTTGTTCCAAACTTCTTCCATTTAAGAATTAGGTAGGCCACTGTGCTCTTGGGAACCTTCAATGCAGCAGAATTTTTTTTTGTCGGCTTCCCCAGATCTGTGCCTCGACACAATCCTGTCTCTGAGCTCTGCAGGCAGTTCCTTCGACCTCATAGCTTGGTTTTTGCTCTGATGTGCATTGTCAGCTGTGAGACCTTATATAGACAGGTGTGTGCCTTTCCAAATCATGTCCAATCAATTGAATTTACCACAGGTGGAATCCAATCAAGGTGTGCAAATATCTCATAGATGATCAAGAGAAATGGGAGGCACCTGAGCTAAATTTCAAGTGTCATAACAAAGGGTATGAATACTTATGTCAATGTGATATTTCATTTTTTTCTTTTTTATAAATTTGCAAAACTTTCTAAAATCCTGTTTTCTCTTTGTCATTATGGGGTATTGAGTGTAGATTGATGAGGGAAAAATGAATTTAAACGATTTCAGCATAAGGCTGCAACATAACAAAATGTGAAAAAAGTGTAGGGGTCTGAATACTTTTTGAATGCACTGTATGTATGTTATGTATATGTATATAATGAATGGTAAGCACATCAGTGAATGGTAAGCCGACAAGAGATCATCATTTGTTACTTCTTATCCCATAAATATTTTCAAGTGTTTGTGGGTTTTTATTACCTATGCCAACGAAGGTGGATGGAGGTGATGTTTCAACCCTTGTCTGCCTGTCTGTGAACAGGATATCTCAAAGAGATGTGGTCGTATTCGTACGATATTTGGTGGAGATGTTGCGTGTGCGACATAGACGAAATCATTCGATTTTCGTGAAGATTGGGATCCCGACCCGAGAATTGTTAAGTGATTTTTCACCATTGAGAAATGGGGTTAAAAACGACATACAGTCACGTGAAAAAGTAAGTACACCCCGACATTTATCACTACTTCAAATACCTAAAATTAGAATCAGGTGCTACAGCTCAGGTGCAAATGATTAGAACATCGTTAGAGAGGATCTTGGAGGAACCTGTCTTATTTAAACCTCAGACATTTCGTTTGGTTTGCTCTTTGTTGTTGAAGTGTGCTGCGTCACCATGCCTAGATCAAAAGAGCTCTCTGAGGCCTTCAGAAAGAAGGTCATAGATGCCCACGAGTCTGGGAAGGGATTTAAAACGATCTCCAAACAATTTGAAATCAATCATTCGACTGTCCGGAAGATCATCTACAAGTGGAGAAGATTCCAAACAACCCCCAACTTGTTCAGGCCAGGCCGCCCCAGCAAGTTCAGCCCGAGAGCAGACCGGAAGATGCTGAAAGAAATCTCTAAGAACCCCCATAATGTCATCACGGGACCTACAGGTAGCTCTTGCCACTGTTGATGTCTAAATGCACGAGTCTGCCATTAGAAAGAGACTGCACAAATTTGATCTACATGGGAGGTGTGCCAGGAGGAAACCTTTGCTGTCCAGAAAGAACATCAGAGCAAGACTAAAGTTTGCCAATGAACACCTAGGCAAAGACCAGCACTTCTGAAACAATGTGCTCTGGACAGATGAGTCAAA
The DNA here is from genome assembly GCF_964187855.1 of Myxine glutinosa. Lineage (NCBI taxonomy): Eukaryota > Metazoa > Chordata > Myxini > Myxiniformes > Myxinidae > Myxine > Myxine glutinosa. The sequence goes on along the minus strand of NC_136263.1, from coordinate 117,863,373 downwards.
GGTAGAGCTATTTGGCCACAGTACCAGAAGACATGTTTGGCGAAAACCAAAGAAAGCATTTGACCACAAGAACCTGATACCAACTGTAAAGCAAGGTGGTGGAAATATTATGGTTTGGGGCAGCTTTGCTGCATCAGGGCCTGGGCAGCTCACCATCATAGAATCCACTATGAATTCTTCATTGTACCAGAGGGTGTTTGAGGATAATATGAGGCCATCTGTCAGAAAGTTGAAGCTCAACCGAAGGTGGACCTTGCAACATGACAATGACCCTAAACATACCAGTAAATCCACCAAGGAATGGCTGAAAAGAAAGAAATGGAGGGTTGTGGAATGGCAAAGTCTAAGCCCGGATCTAAATCCCATCGAGATGTTGTGGGGGGATTTGTAACGAGCTGTGCATGCAAGAAACCCCTCAAACATCGCACAGCTGAAAGAATTCTGCATGGAGGAGTGGGCAAAAATTTCTCTCAGTCGATGTCAGAGACTGGTAGACAGTTATAAGAAACGCCTCCTTGAGATTGTTTCTGCGAAAGGGGGCAATACCACCTATTTCAAAATCCTCCTCTTGACCTACAAAGCCCTCCATAACCTGGCCCCATCCTACCTGGCTGACCTCCTCTCCAGACACACTCCCACCCGCAACCTCCGCTCTGCTGGTACCAACCTCCTGACCCCCCCCCCATCCGGACCAAATTCAGATCCTAGGGGGACAGGGCCTTCTCCATCGCTGCTCCCACCCACTGGAACTCACTACCTCACACCATCAGAGACTCCTCCTCACTCACCACATTCAAAACATCACTCAAGACCCACGCGTTCAACACTGCATTCAACATTTAACCCACAGCATTTAACCCCTGACTATCTCTTCTCCTTCCTTTTGCTTTGATTATTTACCTATTGATTTTTGTCTTTTTGCACTTGTTTTTTGTACTCTGTCAAAGCGTCTTTGGGCTTCTTGAAAAGCGCTATATAAAATAAATGTATTATTATTATTATTATTATTAGAGCCAAGGGTGTACTTACTTTTTCCACATGCGAAATTTGCATTTATGTTTATTTAAATTATACAATGGACTACAAAATGTAAATGTTTCATGATATTTGTTATATTATATCACCTTTATCTGTCAATATTGTTGAAATGAAGATCAAATAGCTGTATGTTGAAATATGTTGAAAAAGTCAAAACATTTCATGGGGTGTACTTACTTTTTCACGTGACTGTATATCATGTTATTTCAAAAAGTTTAGGACGACGTATGACAAAACTAGGTGCATGAGTTGGTTAGGTGACAAGAACAAGCCGATTAGATTTTGGTTAATGGCGAATCCAGATCTGGCCTATCAGAGATAAATAAAAAAAAATGCAAACTATTCAGTCTGGTGGAGGCATGCGCTCTACCAAGTGCCCCTCAAGTTTGTTTGTACGTTTGTATGACATTTTTTCACGGCCAAACCATAACACCTGGAGACCCCAAATTTCAGTGTCGCTACTTCATCAGATTATAATCTTTATGCAAGGTTTTAAGCTCCCTCCACCTGTTTTCAGGCAGAAACCAGAATCTTCGGGTCTGCGGGCATGAAAGAAGCAGTGGGTTACTCAATAACCAAATAATTCAGTGGAACTGGTAAGAGGAAAATAGTAGAGAAAGCGAGGGATGCAAGAGCAAACAGAATGTAGCAGAAAACAGAAGCTACCAACCAGTAACTGATGGGAGAGAAGCAGCTTGTGTGCTTCTGTCTCTTGCTCGGGAATTTCATTGACCTTATATCATTCTTGATACGTTGCATATCATTATTGAGGCACTGCCAACAATTCCTACAGGAATTTGGGATTTGCCTCGGGAACGGCAGTGATTGCCTTTGCTTTTTAAAAGGTACTGAGAGATCTTTAACGTCCACCAGCACATGCAAATACATGGGACACCTACACCTGGCTTAATATCCTGATCTGAAGGAGGGCAAACCTCTAATTCTTGCTTTTCTTTAATTCTCTCTTTCTTTATCTATCTGTCTATAAAGAGAAGTAAATTATTGCAGAATAATTTTTTTCTGGAAGACTCACTTGGCTGAGCCTGGATGGGTTTGAGGGTAGAGAGGTTGCAGCTGAAACCCGAATCCTATCCAGGTTCCTCTTGATTACTCCAATTGAATATTTGGTTTTCCGTTTTATTACAATTATACTATACCTGATGCTGTGTGGACTGTGCTTTCCCTCTGACGGACCAATGGTAGCTTATACCTGTTTCTGTGTTTGAGCCTGGTGGGGGGATAACTGCTGAACTTTATCTCTCTGGGTTCCTCCCGACATCTATGTTCTTTGTTCCTTTTACACTTCTTTCTACTTTTTCACATTTCTCTTCGTTCATTCTAATTCTTACTTTTTATTTATTTCTCTCTTTCTTTATCTATCTCTCTAATGAGAAATTAATTATTGCAGAAATTTTTCTGTAAAGCTCACTTGGCTGTGCCTGGTTGGGTTGAAACCCAGTAGCGGCTGAAGCCCAAATCATATCCAGGTTCCTCCTGATAACTCCATCTTTGCTCTTTACTTCTTTGGGTCCCTTCTAATGATTCCAATGCAGTATTTGGTTTTCTGTTTAATCCTGACAATGCCCTGCCTCAGAAGCACCAGAATGATAGTTTGTAGTCAGATAAAAAATTGAGGCCAGACGACACAACTTAAAGGCAAGTATTTTAGCTGTGAGTTACCTGTCAGTTAATATTGTTATGGGTCTGTCGCTGGATCAAGAGTGGCTTCTCTCCCATCTGCTTCCCGACATTTGACCCTGAAGCCGATGAGCCACGGATAACTCCGTGACCCGACGGGTTGCTAAGCAACCAACGACACAGTCTAAGGTGACTAAATCTGGGAGGGTCCCCGCTCCAACACCGCGCGTTACCATCCTGGTGACTCAGTTACCTCGGATAGGGACCATGCTCTTGGATCCCCAACTTTATCTATTTGTTGTGTATGGCCAAGCAAAACCGTAGGTGGGATGCACGCTAGACTACAGCAGCAAATCAGTGGGGGAAAAAAAGAGGAGGTTTCCTTGTTATTGAAGCACTTCGACTGCCATGCTGGAACGGCAAAGAATTACAACCATCACAACACTGGAATGATGAATATCTGGTCGAAACATTGGTGAGGTGGTGTGGTTTTAGAATGTGTGTTTGAGAATGAGCCATTCGAATGGGGGTTCGAGTCTGGGTGTCGGAAAAGATAAAGGTTTGAGAATGGTTGTTTGAAAATGGTGTTTAGTGTACAGGTGATGAAAAAATGAGGGGTTGTAAATGAAGTTCGAATACCGAGTTGGAAACTAAAGGTTTGGGAATAAGGTTCGAAGGAAAATGAAGGTTTGGGAATGATATTTGAATACAAAGTTGGAAAATGATAGTTTGGGAACAAGGAAGAGAACAATGGCGAAGGTTATACTTACAATCACAACGCATCTCCATTTCCCCTGATATAAGGAGATGAGTAACCTAACTAAACAGCTGCACCAGGAAGCAGCTGCACCAGCACAGAGTGGGGAGTGGCACTCCATAATAATTCAAATGAAGGCCTTGTACACCGTGATGAGTTATGCATGGCTTTGAATAAAGTTGACTCTGCGGACAATACAGAGGTATCAGCCAGTTTTAGAGAGCAGTTTGGAGACATGGTCCTGTTTGGTTCTGATAGATTGTGAGGCTTTTTTTCCTTGCTATTGTGACATCCCAGGGATTAATTTTTGTATACGAAATTGAGACGCGTGAAAAAGCTAGAATGCTAGGCAAGAAAGAGGCGTTAAATATTTGGAGACGGAAACTATGAAGCTGCTGGTCATTGGACGTGGCAAGTTGATAATTGGAATTGTGTATAAACACATGTAGTTCGCAGACTGAAAGTGTGGCCCGGGAGTTAGGAGTGCGACATTGAAGGTTACAACCCTTGGAGCATCCTGAGCGGCTGAGTGTCACTGGAGTTGCCAGAAGGGAAGAGTAGCATAGGAATTTAGAGTTTTTAATCCGATGTCTACAGAGAGGCATCTTGATGCTATGTGGACTGTGCCATCATTCTTTATCTGTGTGCCAAGTATGAACAAAATTGGGCCATACATCTCCGAGATATGGTTGCGGACACACGGACGAGACCAAATCCATAAGTCACCCACACAAAACTATGGAAAAGTCACCCACACAAAATTGTGTCTGATGGTCTCGGGGGCGATGTTGAAACGTTGAAAAATTGAAACGCCCCTCATTGTAATGCCTAAGTCACACATAGGCAGATTTGTCAGCGACTACTGGCGACTGGAAAAATCGCCACCACCCGCCGACAATCGTAATGAAACCGTAATGGACGGTCGCCTGTAGTCGTGGTTATCCTCCCCAGGTCGGCTGCAGTCGGCAAGAGCCGCAAAGGGGCCAAATATTTTTTTAAATGTTTAAAAATGGCGCGCTCAGTCACACTCGAAAAAAATCCGCCATGCTGTCGTGATGGAACCGCCATGCTGTCATCGGTATCCGTAATAAGAGCGTAAAGCGGCCGCAACCCAGTCGCTCATAGTCTTCCGCAATCGCCCCACCAGCTAGCACGGCAGAGATGCGAATGCCATACGGCCTTCCTGCGGCATCTTCCCGACTACGGGCCGACACTGTTGCGGCTGCATATCGACTACAGAAGAACTGCCACGTCTCCCCTGCGGCTATGGGAGACTGACGACGACAGCAGTAGGACTAGTGGCGGCCGAGTTACGGCCACTGGCGACAGAGATACGACTGCCTGGCGACTGCATTACGACATACCATGATTCCATGGCAAGACAGGATGGTGTGAGGGTCTCCGTGGAGTGAGGTCCTGTGGTGCCGACAAGGATATGGCTTTATTGTTTGGACTTGGGACTTTTGGGAACTTTATTTTTGGGACTTTGGTCCTTTGGAAACTTTATTTATGGGACTTGGGACCAGTGGAAATAATTTGTTGGACTTTATTTCCATTCTCTCTCCCTGCAGAAAAGTTTGATTATTACATTACAATGATACATCTTTATTAACTTTCTTATTGTACATCAAACATCTTTATGCTTCATGTCATACATCATTGAAATGAATAAAGTGAAATGTAAAATAGAGAAATAAAGATTTTAAAAGTTGTGTGAATCGTCTCCAATCGCCGGCAGTCTTATTGCAGTCTTGCGGACGTCGGAGTAAACCGCCATCCGGCCCCAATGCAGTCGCCGCGATCCGCCATCGGTCGTAATGTAGCCGCCAGACTGTCGCCACGCTGCCGCCGTGCATCCGCAATGCAGTCGTCGTCGATCTTCAACAGTCGCCATCCCACTCGGGGCGTCGTCGCAATGCAGTCGCAATGTGGCCGCCTGCAGTCGCCATACTGCCGCCTGACCATATTTGACCGCCCGAAATCGCCAGTAGTCGCCGAAAAATCTTGATCGCCGGCAGTCGCCAGTAGTCGCCAAAATATCCGCCTATGTGTGACTTAGGCATAAAGAACTCCATATGGGGAATAGGTGTTGTTAACGATGATGTCATTTGTGCCATAATTATGACGTCATAATTCGACAGGGACAACGCTTTGTCTGATCAGTTTGAAATGTATTGAGCATTAGTCAGGTTCACTATGTTTTTTCGTTCAAAATCATGGTAGACATGGTCTCAGGGGCAAGAAGGTATGGTAGGTGCCAGGAATGGCACCATGATTACTTATGGAGCATGGAATAGATGCTCCAGGTAAACCCTAACGTCTCGGGTGCCCTAGGGAGGTAAAGTTAGCTGAGGAGGCCTTAGTTGGCGCCACATAACATGCAATTAGTGTGGGGTCTGGTAGCGATTAGTCTGGGGTCAATTGGTATTTGAGGGGGTTGGCTGCACCCCATAATGTTAGGTAAAGAGTTGGTGCTCAGTCGGTTACCCTCCTTGCCAGCGAACTATGTAAGGCCTCGCCACATGAACCCTTTTAGTTTGCAGGTGCACCAGTCATTTACTCCCATACCAGGAAGGAGGGGGGGAGGAGTAATTGGGGCTGGCCATGTCCCCTTGCTGCCAGAACCACACGCCATCTTAAACTCCTGCAGCCAGCCACCGACATCACTGCTGCCAGCGAGCTGCAAGAAGATAACTGCTGCCAAGACAAGTAAAGCCTGCTACCCATAATAAACTTCTTGTCACCAATCTCTGACTTTTTCATATTGTTGGCCCATGGCCGTCAAATTGTTTTTTCTGCCCCTGCTGTATGTACCACTGGCCGTGTTGTCGAGCTTTCTGAGCCACTCTGCCCATGTGAACAATCTGCCCCTTCTCGATGAATGTTTAATATTATTTTTTGGTTTTTAATTCCGATTTATTTGAAATGTGCAGATGCTCACTCTTGGTGCCACATTTTGTTACCTCCACCACCGAATTTTGTTGCCTTCACCCCTGTCTGTCTGTCTGTGAGCAGGATATCTCAAAAAGTTGTGGATGGACTCATATTTGAGAGAATTTAGGATAGTCCAGGTAGACAAGCTACACGACTGCACCTCTATAGTGGCATGTAATGGTTGATTTTGGGATGAAAGTAGGACAGTAGTGCTTGTCAGTAAATTGACACCTTCGTCCTGTCCTTCCCTCACTGGCATTGAGATAAGTCCCGGAACAAGGCTGGAAGTGTGGGGAAAATGGGAAGGGAGACAGAGGTGTGAAGGGGTGAATGGGGGTGCAGTGTGACAGAAATTGCTAAGGTGGTAATAAGGGTTTATAATTAGTTCATTTTTTCATTATTAATGTCAGAATAAGTGTCCCATAATTACCCTATTTAGTGCTGTCAGGATCGAGTGTATAGATAGAGCATTGTCTTCCCACCAGCACCTCGTGTTCTTTTCCCCTTTTTACTCTCACCACCTTTATTTAATTGTCTGCCACTGCTCTGAGATAAGGGTGCAGAAGAAGGAGGGGCCTTGGGCCGTGACGTCATGAAGAAGCCACGTGGTCGGTGGCTCGACCAATCAGTTAATGATGTCGATATAGCTTGGAGGTTTTATAAAGCAACAGTCGAGAGCAATTATCGTACAGCAGAGCAAGATGGTACACTAATGTGAAAACAAGTACAACATTTTGAAGTACACACTGGGGTGGAATGTGTCCGCCATTTTAGTAAGCAAACTCATTATCTCACGCACAAAATGGCGACACAATTTTGTGTGGGTGACTTTTCCATAGTTTTGTGTGGGTGACATGGATTTGGTCTCGTCCGTGTGTCCGCAACCATATCTCGGAGATGTATGGCCCAATTTTGTTCATACTTGGCACACAGATAAAGAATGATGGCTTACATATGCACGTCATTTTTTTTCGAGATGAGATCCAAGATGGCCGACTAACGGTCTTAACCCTGCACAGCAAAATTACTAAAACTATGGTGGGGGCTATGACATTTTATGTCTTTTTCTCCTTGTTGATCAGAAATTCACAACACTTCTAGTTAGTTCTCCTATGATATACTTTCATTGTGAATAATTTGAGTCACATTGTATATTACAAATTCTTCAAACATATATATTGTTACGGTTTTTAGAACATTCACTTTGTAAATTCAGTATTAAATTTCCTGTGTACATTTCCCCTTAATTGGCTGTTAATTGATCGCACCTTAGTTAGTCCATCGCATCACTAGCAAACCATAGGCTTCCCTCAATAGTTATCTCTTTATTCTATGTCAGTATAAGGCTCTGTTTTTTCCACTAGTTCATTGCATTGCACCGAATCAAATAAGATAGGTCCCCTTCAAGGATTTCATTTCCCAGCAAAACTCTCTCTCTCTGTGCAAAACAGCTTGACAAGCATGGGGTGCGCGCCCTCTCAACTGGCCCTGGTTTGAAAGCGGCGTTCGCTGCCATTGTGAACATGTGCTCCGTGCTCTGTTTGGACAAGAAGGGCGGGGTCGCCGAGAAGAGACAAGCCCGTGGCTTGCCACGGAGGCGGGGCTGTTCAGCTCTATGCCCAAATAAGGCTACAAGCCCGTGGCTCGCCACGGGGGGTGGGGCTGTTCAGCTCCATGCCCAAATAAGGTTACAAGATCGTGCCATTGCCATATAAGGCCACAAAACAGAGCACGGGGGTGGTACCCAAACGGCCGAGGGCGTGTCACAACCCCGCTTGATATATGCGTGGGACGATCGCGCACAAGGCTGGTATGTGCTGCTGAGTTGGTTCAAGAGCTGGGTTTTGGTTCAGAGCTGGTACGAGAGCTGGGTACGTGCTGCTGAGTTGGAGCAAGAGCTGGGTTTTGGTTCAGAGCTGGTACGAGAGCTGGGTACGTGCTGCTGAGCTGGTTCAAGGCTGGAGCTGGGTTCGAGGTACGAGGAGGAAGAGGATCTGTAGAGGAAAATCCCAGTGTTACCGACAGAGAGAGAGAGAGAGACTCGTGGGTCGGAACGGAACCTCGCCAGCTGAACGAACCTTCTGCCATTCCTTTCATCCCCCATTCGTGTAAGTCTGCCTGTCGTCTGTCCTCTGTGTTGTCTGGGGTATAAGATAAGCTTGTTATCAGGATTGCACTGTCTTCTTCTTCTTCTTCTGTAAGTTACTTTCGTTTCTTTCCTTCTCCCTTGGTTTCTTTGGTTTTGTACACAATTAATTAATAAATACCTGTTCTTCCTACCTTTGCCTTCTTTCATTCTCACTCGGTCGTTTTAGAGATTTCCCCATTGAGTTCCTGTGGCACGATTTCGGCCAATGCTCACGAATCAGGTTAGTTTTGTTAATGGCTCGAACTTCGGACTGCTAACTCGCTCGGCAAATACCATCTAAAACCGGGGTTCGAGCGGTACTTGTCTCCCTGTTCTGCGGAGGGACGGATAAAGGTATTCGGGATAAACCCTGGACCCACAACCCTGATCCGTTCCACCCCGCAGAGGAGCGTTACAAGTACCAGGAGCGGAGACGGTCAGCTTAACAAGACAAGGGGCTAACCACCTCTTGCTAAGGGGAGAGCCGTACTCCGTTTCCGTAACAATTGGTGTCTGGGAATGAGATTCGGACCTGAAGTGTGCTTAACGCACTCAAAATTACGAGTGGCCAAAATTTTATTTAATATTCTAAATTAAATCGTGCCATGGATGATCAAGGCGACTGGATGCTGGTAGGGGAGCTAGAAGAGGGGGTAGAGTCGACCCAGGACCCCACGGAGGAGATGGGAGAGAGAGAGGAGGAGTGCAATATGCATTGGGTAGCGGAGGTTTCAGGCGCACAAGATGGCGGCCTCGCACACGAGCTTTCAGGTGAACAAAATGGTGGCGCCGCAGAGGTCGAGCCCGCGGTGGCGGCTGGGGCCGCTGTGCCAATCGGGTTTGATTTTAGGTTATTCCTGACCCAACTGGATGCAAAGATGGATAGAATGAGGGACGAAGCAAGGGGTACCAGCGAACAGTTGGGTAACCAAATTGGGAAGTTAGTCAGCAAATTAGGGGGGTTAGACAATAAATTTGAGGGGTTAGGCAATAAATGTGAGGGATTAAACAGCAAAGTGGGAGGAGTAGGAAACAAGTTAGGAAGCAAATTGGAGGGATTCGGAAGCCGATTAGGGGACAAACTGGGGGGCATAATTGGCCAAGCCAAATAAATTAATGAGGGGTTGGTGAGGGGGCAAGCCGCATATGAGGTAAGGGAAGCCGAGAGGGAGGCTGACCGCAGGTTGAGCGAAGAGGTCACACGGGTACGCGACGGGGTAACGCGGGTTGAGAAGTGCGGTTTGAGTGAGTCGGAGCAAAGCACAGCCGGGTGGACCGGGGTAGAAATCGCGACCCGGGGTTTGGGAAAGCCGGCGACCGCCGAAGTAGAGAAAATTTTAATAAAGCCAGCGGTCGTCGAAGAGAAAGAAATGAACAAATTGGTTATAGTTGAAATTGGGATTGGAGAGACGGACTTGGTAGAAAAGCACCAGCAGAAGGGAGGAATGGAAATTGCACAAAGTCTAAGTTCACATCCTGATGCCGTACTTGCTAATCCTTATAAAGATTTGCAGGTGCGCGTGGAGAGGAGGATCCCAAAGGTGAGTCGTGCTGTATATGGTGCTCAGAGGTTTTGCAGGAGGATGTTTGGTGCGAAACGAATTTTCGTGCGCTTGGGATCCCAGCGTACCGCGGGCGTTTGTGGGAGGTCCGTTGGGTGCTGTGTGAGAGGAAATGGCACGCGTGTAAGAAAAAAATGTGCGTCGGGGAGTGAGCGTGTTACAACGTGTGGGAGTGATACCGAGTGCGAGAGCGAATGCACGTCAGAGGGTATGTGTGAAACAGAGTGTACGGAGTGTGACCCGGAGAGTGAGGTGGTGGTGGAACGTGTGCGAGAGTGTACACCTGAGTTAGTGGTGGCGCGTGTGCGGGAGGGCGCACAGAAGTGCGTGATCGGGTGTGCAAAAGAGTGCACACCCATGGTTGTCACAGAGGATGTGACCGAGGAGTGGGCACGAGGAGGTGTGTTAAGGAAGTGTGCGAACGACAAGTGTGTGCAAGAGGGTGCGCGAGAGGTGTGGTGTGTAACAGGGAGTGCGGTGGTGGAATGGACGGAGTGTGTGGGATGCACGGAAGGTGCCGAGACGCCGGGTTTTGTGTGTGAAAAGTGTCGCGTATGCGTGTGAGCCTGCAAGTGAAGCATCGACGTTAAACGGGATAGCGGTTAGACAAACGGGTAGCCGACGCGAGCACTCGGTGCGCTTTGTTGGATGCGAGGCTCGGCACGGATCGGTGCTGCGTCGCTTCTCTTCGGAGCGTCGTGCACGATTCGGGCTTGGCCCCGCCCCGCACGGTCGAGTCCGGGCCTTGTCGGGCAAGGCGACCGGTCCGGTTCAGGGGCAGGTAGGAGGAATCGGAGCGGTGCCCCCTCGTGGTTGCGGCGTTCCGGCCGGGCAAGATTGAGCCATCGGGCCGGAGACCGCAAGGTTCCGCGCCGAGATGGTGCGTGGAATCTCAGCCCGAGCATGCCGCCTCCCCTGAACCGAGTGCCGGACGGACTCAACCTGCAGGTGACCGAACCACCCGAATTCATTGCTCGGCTTTGCGAAGCCGAGTTTTAATGATGTCATGACGCACCGAGGCTCAGATATAGCAGACTGTGATGATAATAGTGTTTTGATCCGAAATTGAGAATAGTGAATAGGATTGGCAGAAATGATTGGCAAATTTGATGGGTAGAAATGATTGGCAATGATTGGCAAAGTGATGGGCAGAATTGGAATTTGATGGCAAAATTGATAATGGGAGATGCCCGAGGTGGAGGGATGGCAAATCCACCATCCCTCACATCCCCATAGGCACATGAGCACTAGTTATGGGGTTTTTGGCAGTGTCAGCTCGCTGAGGGAGGGTTTGGATAATTGTATAGGGACCTAGAGATGACCATAGGTAACTGTAGGGTTAAGTAGCGACATTGTACAGGTAGTCGGGGATGGAGAGAGGTTAGAATGGTTGTTAATGACGTGGTATGTGCTTTGTTTAAAGGGAAAACGGGGAGCACCAAGTTAGAAGGCACCAGGTAGATCAGATGATGCCATGTGTGTGAGAATCTTTGCTGGTGAGCATGTTGAGCAAATGAGGCAATGCTCGTGAATGGTGCCGTGTGTTTGTGTTGAAAGTGTACGGAGTAGTGTATGGGTGAATAATTGTGATTGTGCATTGCATTGTATTGAATGAAGAAGCCTGGGAGGAAGGAGGGTGCAGGTGGCACCAGGTGTGATTGCACAGGTGTGCAAGTGAACAGGTGTATGGAGAATGGTTATGTGTTGTATGTAAAATGACTGAATGACATAACTAGTATGAAATGGAGTATGGAATGGATGGTGTGGAGTGAGTATGGTGGAAACTGTGGAGTGGAGTGGTTGGTGCGAAGGGAGTGTATGGGGAGGATGGACCCCTATCACGAATACCCGGGGAGGGTAGTTTAAGAGTTAGGTAGAGGGTATAGGTAAATTGTGGTGGATATTGGCATCTGTGGTGCATGTGGAAGAATGGTGGTTGGATGGGTGCATTAGTGACGTGGAAATGGCTGGGCGTGTGGCCTGTTAGTGTGTGTGGTTGGTTGGGCACTCCGCCACTGTGAGGATGTCGGCCAGGTGAGGCCGCAAGTGGGCTCTGGGAGCCGGTAGAGTTGTTGTGGATGGGGCCCGAGGATCCGGAGGACGGACCCGGGTAGCCCAGTGCCAGAGAGGGCACCGAGTGGGGAGAGCGCCAGAGGGCCTTCCCCAAGTAGATAGGTTAGGGTAAGGAGCAGGTAAGCTCGGATGCAACTGCAGTGGCGGAGGTGTGCAGGTGAGTAGACCTGCTGGGAGAGCCACACGACTCAGTCCCGAAATTGTGCAAAGGCACAGGGAGTTGATCCGGGGGAGTGAGACCCCAAATTGATGAAGCACCACAGTTTGGTCAATGGGAATTGGTTTTTAGAACCGCATAGAGTAAGATGGCCAATGGATTGGCAGGGGAAGACCCTGGGTAGTGTAAAATGTGTTAATGTCATTTAGGAAGTAGCTAGGATTGAAATCTCCTCGCACCATCTGCAACCACTCACCGGAGGTGACAGAACTCCACACCATGCCCTGTTTTGATTATTATTTTTTGTGCAAATGTTTGGATTGTGAGACGCATCATGACGTGGGTGTGACATTGTGCTGATGTTCCATCTCTTCCTCCTTAAGAGGGATTGATGAGGAATTTGGGTGATGGCAAATTTGGTTAGAGGGATTGTGACGAATTTGGTATTAGGGGAGATATGGGGAAGACGTGACGGTAGTGATGAATTTGTAAATTGTTTTGTAAATATTGGGTAAGGGCAAGGGTAGAGTAGGTGACAGGGGGGGTGGCGTACGGTAGGGACGAGCTTTCTCAATTCGCTCTCCGTGCGCACCTCGTTCTGCATTGCCTTGTTTGATGTGTACCCTTGCGCCCTTGTCCTCGCTAACTCTGCGGCTTTGTCTTCCTTCCCTGACCCATGGATCGTGCTCTCTGGGCACTGAGGGGAGCGTGCGGGAGCCCGCCACTGTGTGCCTGAATTCCCGCAACCAGCTGCTTGCATCGAGGCACCATTTTATGGACCACGTTGTTGTGGCCGAGCACCACCATATGGACCACGGTACTGTGGCCGAGCACCACTGATGGACCCCACGTGTTGGGGCCTAACCCCTCTGCTGGGACCGGCCACGATGGCCCAAGGGAGATCTTGCTTGCAGACCTCGGTGAGGTGGCACCAGCCATACAGGTAAACCACCCATAGTCGGCCCCTGTGGGCCATAAATAAAGATGGACGCGTTGTGCGCATTTTAATTATTACAAATAGGCCGGAAGCAAAGAACAACATAAAGAAAGACAACATCTGGAAGAACATCGGCCAGCAGAGGGAGCAGAAGTACAAGATCACCAGTTGTGTTTTATTATTATTGTGATGACTGTGCACTGACTGCTTTTTGGGTGCTTTGGTGTTTTGGTGCTCTTTATTGGTGCTGGTGCGTCAATGCAATGCATGCTGTCTCCTCCCCTCCCACAGGATTTTCTCTTTTTGTTTCCCTTAAGAGGAAAATCACAGGTCCTGGGTTGCAGTTTTGTAAATAATCAAATAACGTCACTTGTAAATAATGCTCCCCACCGTTCATGTATAGTTTGAGAATTAATTCCGCAAATCGGTTAATTGTGGGTGTGAATCTGTTAGACAGGGTGCAATGCAACAGCGGGACATACTTATTTGTGTTTTAAAATTGTCGCACTCAGGGTCAGATTAATTGTAGAGGGAATTACACCTACGTGCCACATTAAGTAAAGTTTTGTCCGCCCGAGACGTGCCGTGAGGAATGAAGGTGCTGTGTTACGGTTTTTAGAACCTTCACTTTGTAAATTCAGTATTAAATTTCCTGTGTACATTTCCCCTTAATTGGCTGTTAATTGATCGCACCTTAGTTAGTCCATCGCATCACGTAGCAAATCATAGGCTTCCCTCAATAGTTATCTCTTTATTCTATGTCAGTATAAGGCTCTGTTCTTTCCACTAGTTCATTGCATTGCACCGAATCAAATAAGATAGGTCCCCTTCAAGGATTTCATTTCCCAGCAAAACTCTCTCTCTCTGTGCAAAACAGCTTGACAAGCGTGGGGTGCGCACCCTCTCAACTGGCTCTGGTTTGAAAGCGGCGTTCGCCGCCATTGTGAACATGTGCTCCGTGCTCTGTTTGGACAAGAAGGGCGGGGTCGCCGAGAAGAGAGTAGCCCGTGGCTCACCATGGGGGCGGGGCTGTTCAGCTCTATGCCCAAATAAGGCTACAAGCCCGTGGCTCGCGACGGGGGCGGGGCTGTTCAGCTCCATGCCCAAATAAGGTTACAAGATCGTGGCATTGCCATATAAGGCCACAAAACAGAGCACGGGGGCGGTACCCAAACGGCCGAGGGCGTGTCACAACCCCGCTTGATATATGCGTGCGACGATCGCGCACAAGGCTGGTACGTGCTGCTGAGTTGGTTCAAGAGCTGGGTTTTGGTTCAGAGCTGGTACGAGAGCTGGGTACATGCTGCTGAGTTGGTGCAAGAGCTGGGTTTTGGTTTAGAGCTGGTACGAGAGCTGGGTACATGCTGCTAAGTTGGTTCAAGGCTGGAGCTGGGTTCAAGGTACGAGGAGGAAGAGGATCTGGAGAGGAAAATCCCAGTGTTACCGACAGAGAGTCGTGGGTCTGAACAGAACCTCGCCAGCTGAACGAACCTTCTGCCATTCCTTTCATCCCCCATTCATGTAGGGTCTGCCTGTCATCTGTCCTCTGTGTTGTCTGGGGTATAAGTTAAGTTTGTTATAAGGATTGCACTGTCTTCTTCTTCTGTAAGTTACTTTCGTTTCTTTCCTTCTCCCTTGGTTTCTTTGGTTTTGTACACAATTAATTAATAAATGCCTGTTCTTCCTACCTTTGCCTTCTTTCATTCTCACTCGGTCGTTTTAGAGATTTCCCCATTGAGTTCCTGTGGCACGATTTCGGCCAACGCTCACGAATCGGGTTAGTTTTGTTCATGGCTCGAACTTCGGACTGCTAACTCGCTCGGCAAATACCATCTAAAACCGGGGTTCGAGCGGTACTTGTCTCCCTGTTCTGCGGAGGGACGGATAAAGGTATTCGGGATAAACCCTGGACCCACAACCCTGATCCGTTCCACCCCGCAGAGGAGCGTTACAAGTACCAGGAGCAGAGACGGTCAGCTTAACAAGACAAGGGGCTAACCACCTCTTGCTAAGGGGAGAGCCATACTCCGTTTCCGTAACAATATCAACATGGGGCATTGGTGTATTGAGGAAAAATGACGCTCAGGGTAAGATGTCAAATTGCCATCCCCTCGTAAGTCACATGCTGAATTAACCACAAAGCCTCATGAAATAACTTTACTACAAATCAAATTAAGTACATTTACAAATCAACAGTTACACCTTTGTTTTTGCCTTTCTAAATGGTCATTGGCTTGCTAAGCGTACAGTTGATGTTGTGATCGCTGTACCTACTTTGGTGCCATGTCGCGCCCCCACCGAGGGGCTGGGTTACCCACAAATTTTGGAGCCTGTAGATTCGTGTTCGCACGACGTGACGGTTCCCACCGAGCCATGCTGAGGACCTCTGGTGAGTCCGACTATGTAGCCACCTGCGCTCGCAAGGCGAAAAGCGGGGTTAAGCATTCAGTTGGTAACGTGTGGTGTGCGTGTCTGCATTTTAAAAATTAATTTTCTCGGCATCCGTTGGTCCGATTGACATGAACTTTTCACCATAGGAGGGCCTCCTCCTGTAGAATACTTTAATGATTATTATGACGGGTCACGTGGTACAGGCGCCATCTTGGAAAAAACTCGCACCTCTATATCTCTGAAACAACTCCATGGAAAAAATTGAGACCTGGCTCATTGTCAACTACTCCCCATGGGGAAAAAGATATGTTAATGATGATGTCATCGCTGCCTTCGTTATGACGTCATAATTCGAGAAACACAACACTTATCCAACTGATCATTATTTAAAAAAATTCAGCAACTGTGGGTCTGATGGACACAAAATTTCCACCATAGGAACGCTTCCTCCTTTAAAATATTTTAATGATAATCATGACATCATAGGTCATGTGGTATGGGCGCTATCTTGGACAAAACGAAAACTGTTGCACCTCTACATCTCCAAAACCGCGTAATGGAAAAAATTGAAACGCCCCTCATTGTAAAGAACTCCATATGGGGAATATGTGTTGTTAACGATGACGTCATTTGTGCCATAATTATGACGTCATAATTCGACAGGGACAACGCTTTGTCTGATCAGTTTGAAATGTATTGAGCTTGATCTATGCAACAATTATATTAGAGAATATAAATTTATGATGTCATCGCTCACGTGGTCTGGTAGCCATATTGGCTCAAACTAAAAAAAAATGTTCAAAAACAGAAGAGTTGGCTTGCAACAAGTTGACTGCGCAGGGTAAGTATTCTATGAATAGCATCTAGTTGGAAACTGCGCCGAGTGCCACGAGCAGAAAAGTTGAATGTGGCACCTACTTTGGCGGACAGTAGCACCCCGTGGATAGTCTGTGGTACTCCCAGATTAGAGGTCCTACATGCGGTGTACGGGAAGATCCCCACCTAGTCATGCCCAGGGCTACGCGTGAGCCGCTCTACATAGTTGGAACTCGCACCGAGCACCGCGAGTCATAAATGCGATTGCGGAAGTGGAAGAGTCGAACCGGGGACCTACTTTATCGGGTTCTGGTGCCCCTGTGGAGGGTTCCAGGCAGGGCCGGCGCTACCATTAGGCCAACTAGGCAGCCGCCTCGGGCGCAGATATCAGAGGGGCGCAATACTGAACTTGAAGCAATAGCTCGAAGACTTCCAAAGTCTATGCTGCCACGAGAAGTACTTCTGTTCATACTACAACAAAAACTCCTGGAGAATGTGCCTAATGTTTCCGTTGCTTTAAGGATCCTTCTCACACTTCCAGTATCAGTGGCAAGTGGTGAACGTAGTTTCTCAAAGCTCAAAGTTATAAAAACTTACATACGCTCCACAATGTTGGAAAAGAGACTAGTTGCCTTGGCAACTATATCAATTGAACATGCCCAGGCATCAGCACTTCATCTGGTTGAATTTGTGACAAAATTTGCAAAGGGAAAGGCACGCAAAGTGAGATGTTGATGTGTCTGAAATTGAAACTTTTATGAGACATTTTAAACTCTGTTTGTCTGTTTTTTTGTTTGTTTCTCTGTCTGACTAAGCTAAATATTGTGGTGACATGACGGGTTGGTTACGCCAAGTATCCTTAAATGGTATATATACTTAAAGGTGTGTGAAGTAAAAGGTTTGAATGTTGTGTTGCCAATGGGTGAGGTATGCATTATACCGAGTGCCCTTTAGTTCAAAATGATTTGTGTGCCAAAATATTTTATTTTGTATTTGCGAAAGATTATAATCAAAGATTGATTATTTAAAATTTTGATTTTGCATATCTAAAACTTATTGCTCAAACCAAAAACTGTTTTGTTTATCTGTAATTTCCATTCACACACTCATAAAGGGCCCACTTTCTATATTTTGCATTGTAGTGTAGCAGCATAGCAAACCTGTTGTGCATTTTGTGATACAAGCACCAAATTTGGCACAAATGTACATTAATATGTTGCGAACATTTTCAGATATTGGGCCACTTGAAATTCCGTAATTTTTTTTTTCAAATTTTTTCAAATTTCGTAATTTCAAATTTTTCGGGTGACACCGTCAATTTCGGTCTTCGAGGCCGGCCGATATAGTGGGGCGGCTTAGCCCAAATATTCAAAAGAATTGTGCATTTTGTGATACAAGCACCAAATTTGGCACAAATGTACATTAATATGTTGCGAACATTGTGTGGTCAGCAATGAAGACGAGAGTCTGAATTACATGTATGCAAAAGACCTTGTGAACCAGTGAAGCAAATACACGGGTAAGCATGAATTAAATCTAGGGCATGATATAATTTCCATGATGTTTACCTCTACACTCAATGGTGGAAGGAGGTAATGTTTTGATCCCAGCTTGTCTGTATGTCTGTTTGTCTGTTAGTCCACAAAATTCCAGACAAAGCTTGTAGTAGTGGTAGTTGTAGTGGTAGTGGTGATAACAGAAATTGTTATATAGAACTGAACTTATATTATTATTATATGCAGAAAATAACTTCATTTCTATATGCCCTGCAGTGGACAGGTTAATTGGTTTATGCACTGAAGGGGTCACCCTGGTGTGCACTGCTGTGTTCTGCCTCACTGAGTTGTTCAGGTATGATGTACTCAGCACAAGCTTCCGGTCGGCCCGGAGGTGGGGGTGCGGGGCCTGTCACGGAACGTCAAAACAAACGGCCTGCCGGGGCCGCCCAAAAGTCGGGCGTGAGGGGCGCGTCCACTAATGGAACGCCTCTCGCTTCCCAGATCGAGGGCCACGTGGTCAGGAGAACCTCGTCCCTTTCGGTCACACTTTGCCTATCGGCCGGCCTCGAAGACCGAAATTGTGACGGTGTCACCCGAAAAATTTGAAATTACGAAATTTGAAAAAAATTGAAAAATAAAATTACGGAATTTCAAGTGGCCCAATATCTGAAAATGTTCGCAACATATTAATGTACATTTGTGCCAAATTTGGTGCTTGTTTCACAAAATGCACAATTCTTTTGAATATTTGGGCTAAGCCGCCCCACTATTGCAAACCACATGTAGTGTCATATTGTTTTTAAAGTGAAAGCCCATTTGCCCCAAAGCGTGGGGTAACAGGGCCACTGCCATATTGATGGATATTGCGCCTTTAATATTGGTGCTGTTGGCATCTTACGGTACTTATTCTTGCAATTTAAAATAAATTTAGCAGTTTCAAGTTTTCTGCTTTTTATTTTTTCTACAAAACATCTTTTTAATAATCGAAGTTGGCCAAAAAAAAATTTTTTTGGGGGGGGGGGAGGGGATGCAAGTAGCTGGCCTTGCCTAGGGTGCAAAATAGTCTGGCGCCGGCCCTGGTTCCAGGTACTCCCAAATAGCGGAGGTCGTAGATACGTCTGTGGTCTATGCGACCTTACTGGCCGAGGCTCGCTGAAGACCCCGGGTGAGCGAGAAAACTTTACAAACACGTCCACGCTTTACAAAATTCAGATGCCCACGCCCAAATGACGAACCCCGTCACTTGGAACTGAATGGCTGAGCTGTCGCTCGGAACAGTCCCGAAACAAAGTTTCTTCCTCAAGGGCCTCCGGAATACCTTCCCTCTGCTACATCTGGAACCACTACTTGTTCTCCAGACTGTCATGGCGTCTCCCAGGACCGGCAAACCGCTACATGGTCGAAACTCCTTCGTTTTATTCATAGAGTGGTGCACAAAATGCTGATCAAACCGTGAAGGTTGGGTGGAATGGGTGGAACAGTTGTGGAGTGTAGTGTAAACAAATGCATGCTTACCACTAACACTAGGCCTTCCCAGCACAGTCAGGAATGAGATGCAAATGGTGAAAATGGAATGAGGCGCCTACTTAACACCGCCAGGAGACATTTTTATTTTAGCAAATGAACACTTTTCTTAGCAGTTGTAACTGCTGTTTAGCTCAATTCCACCGTTTAAGTTTTGAAATTTGGTTCAGGTGAAGAGTTTGTAAAGCACATTGCATTTCAGTTGTTAACCCTGTGCGGATATTAAATAAAGGCACGAACACCGCCATGTCGGGACTCTCTATGGACAGGCATCCACATCTTCCTACTCTCCAGCTACCTACATCTTAAGCCACCGGCGGAGTTTGGGGGCAGGGGTGGCAATGCCCCCACATTACTTTTTTCAGTAGTTTACAATTAAGATAAAAACATGCCGTATTTAAACGTGAGTAACAATAATGAACGTAAACTGTATTTGTGATTTCACGTACACTGTAACCACAATAACAAACGGTACTTTTGGAAATCAGACCTAACTACCCATTATTAATATTAAGCCCTTGCCCCCCTCCTCCCTCCAAAACTAGAAAAGTCAAGCTACACCTATGTCCTAAGCAGTTCCTTGGCTATTGGGCACAATCCTGGACGGTTCACCACTCCAACACAGGATACCTGAATGGCTCATTCATCCAAGTTATCTGGTAGTCATTTATTCCGACCTCAGAAGGATGAACAGGCTGAGTCAACCCCACCTGGCGTTAATTCACCGGGATTACGAACTCAGGACGTTAGGATCCCAAGCCCACCACCCTAACCATTAGGCCATTGTTAATTCAACGGAATGACAGGGCTTGAAATCAAGACTCTGAGATCTCAAGCCATCAACCTTAACCGTTAAGCCAACACATAGTGCCTTTACTTCCATATCGGTTGTTTAAAAAAAGAAAAAAAGAAAATAGTTTTGGAAGGGGGGGGGGGGCGGATGAAGGGGGACATACACTGGTATTGCCCCAGGGCCCATTCTGGCTATAGACAGCCATGTAACACAGATGCAGCACACATTACTTACAGCAAATGAAACGTGATGAAATGTTAAATAGGTCACGATAAGCTATCACCACTTGAGTTAATATGTGACACAAGCGTTACGCCTAGGTCCCCCGTCGGTGAAGTGATGTGAGTTGACAAAGTGGAAGACGCAGAAAACATGCTATGATATGATATTTCGCTCACAAGGTTCAGACATACATGGAGGCGGCCATCTTGGATTTTGACGTGGCGACCCAATTTTCAATGGCGTTCTTCCTTATGCCTAGATACACCCACACACCAGATTAGAAGTTGGTACTTCGCTTATTTTTCAAGATATTCCGCTCACAAGGTTCAGACATACATGGCGGCGGCCATCTTGGATTTTGACGTGGCGAGCCAATTTTCAATAGCCTTCTTCCTTGTGCCTAGATACACCCAAACACCAGATTAGAAGTTGGTACTTTGCTTATTTTTCAAGATATCTCACTCACAAATTTCAGACATATATATGGTGGCCGCCATCTTGGATTTTGACGTGGCGACCCAATTTACAATAGCGTTCTTCCTTATGCCGAGATACACCCACACACCAAATTAGAAGTTGGTACTTCGCTTATTTTTCAAGATATTCATCTCACAAGGTTCAGACATACATGGCGGCGGCCATCTTGGATTTTGACGTGGCGGCCCAATTTTAAACAGCCTTCTTGCTTGTGCCGAGATACACCCACACACCAGATTAGAAGTTGGTACTTCGCTTATTTTTCAAGATATTTCGCTCACAAGGTTCTTTTTTTTTTTTTTTGTATACTGAATCGAGGCTCGTGAAAGAGCTAACATTTATTTCACAAACAAATCAACCAGACAAACAAAATATACAAAAAGAGGGAGCGGAAGACAAGACAAGACAAGACAAGATGGGGAGAGAAGGTTTTTTTGTATACTGAATCGAGGCTCGTGAAAGAGCTAACATTTATTTCACAAACAAATCAACCAGACAAACAAAATATACAAAAAGAGCAGACATATATATGGTGGCGGCCATCTTGGATTTTGACGTGGCGACCCAATTTTCAATAGCGTTCTTCCTTATGCCGAGATACACCCACACACCAGATTAGAAGTTGGTACTTCGCTTATTTTTCAAGATATTCATCTCACAAGGTTCAGACATACATGGCAGCGGCCATCTTGGATTTTGACGTGGCGACCCAATTTTCAATAGCGTTCTTCCTTATGCCGAGATACACCCAAACACCAGATTAGAAGTTGGTACTTCGCTTATTTTTCAAGATATTCATCTCACAAGGTTCAGACATACATGGCATCAGACATACATGGCGGCGGCCATCTTGGATTTTGACGTGGGTTGCACCCGCACACCAAATTTGAATGCGGTCCTTCGCTTACGCATGCACGCATGCCCGCACGCAAACACGCACGCCCGCACGCACACACGGATGGACGGACGGACGGACACACGGACGGAGGGGAAAGCCATAGTCCCCCTTTCGCTACGCTGTGCGACGGGGGACAAAAACACGATATGTACCGTACCGTACATAATGTTTGTTTCTATATTTGCTGAACTGGAACGTATATCACCTTGGTGTTTTGTACACAGGGCGATGTATCAATGTGTGCGGCTGTGTGACAGTTGGTGGACATTTAAGACCCCATGATGTTTTTTTTCAAGAAGAGGAGGTTAGTTATCGCAGACACACTTGCTAAGCCCTTGACCGAATAACAAGGGGGGAACTGCATCATCGTCAAAGCCATGCCTCAATTGGCTCAATAGTAGATATAAAAGGAGAGTTCTAGGCCAGCCCCAACTCAGACCATATTCCCCACCCTCCCCACATTCCCCACATCACCCTTGTCCCCAAACCGAAACTGCCTCAACTCAAAAACAGGAAGTGACTCACCACAAACCGGAAGTGACCAATTAATTATTTAATTTTCACAATTTCACGATTTTCTCGAATTTTCTAAAATTTCTCCTAAATTTCCGAAAATATCCGATTTTCACAAAAATAATTATAAAAATAAAAATATTTGATTTTTAATTAAAAAATATATACTTTCCCTATATAAAATACATATGGCGTTGACCTATCTGAATTTTGATATTAAAAATATGTTTGAAGAACCAAAATATTACAACAACGGGACTAACTATTACCGTATTATGATTAAATATAATTACGATCATACTCACCCACAAAGTGACATTAGAAAACTGTTTATCAAAACACCAACGTTGTTTTCATGGGGTATTAATGAAAATAAAAATAATGCCAATGGGGGCATAGTTGAATCATATTCGTTGCCCCTTGTTATGTATAATTATCGAGGACCCATGACGCCGGCGGAAACAAAAACAATAGAAATGTTTGAAGAAATTATTAATGCCATTAAAGCACATCTGATGAAAGCCAATGTCATTGAAAAGATGAAAAAGGAACAGAACAAGTTTAGAGCCCTTGTTATCGGGGTTGATATATTCTGGCGAAAACGTGATGGAGGAGTTTGCATTGAAGGATACCCACCAACAATGTACCCAAAACTTTTGACTAAATATGAATGGCATCGGGAAGTGGATAAACCTCTCGAAATTATAACTTCGTTTTACAACAACACAGACAGCGAAGAATCATGCCCCGTAGGCCATTGTATTAACCCAGAGGAATTGATGTTCAAGAGATGTAAAGTTGTTTGCTCTGTTGAAATATCAAACGTTTTTATCGGTGATGCGAAACCATCCATTCAAATGAAAGTAAATGATGTTATTGTTCAAGAACTATTTTTGAAAACAGACAGGTTGATGATTAATATGGGTAATCTTACGACCGCAAATACAATTATGGGGACAGCGGCGACGTGTATGTTTAGTGATGTTCATACTGGGGTAACACACAGGTAAATTTACATGATGAGTTGTGGGTAAGTTGTAGTTAAGATTATAGAAATATAACATTTATGTTATACTTCTTTTAAAATAATATTTGAGTATATAAAATGGATGAACCCATTTTCAAAACAATTCAAAATATATTTAACTCAATCAGACGTTTGGTTGAGTCACTTCTAATATGTATACATAATTATAATAGGGATAACACACAGGAAGAATGATTAAACGGTAAATATTTTCAAACATATATAAAATGGATGATTTTTTACCCGTGTGGGAAAGTAACATAAAATTTAATAATCATAAGAACATCCCAAATTCATTAAGATGTCTAATAGTCGGGTCAAGCGGATGCAGGAAAACCTGTTTGCTTTTAAAGATGCTCCTTACTCCCAAATTTTTAGATCTTACTATAATTCAACAAATGTCCATCTGTCTGTCCGTTCGAAGGTACCGTAAAAACTGCTGAACCGATCGCAAAGATATTTTCGGTGGATAATCCTGGGATCTCCAGGAGTAAAATAGGCTATTTCGTTTTCCCAATTTCAGCTTTAGTCTCCAGCATTCTCAGGTTTGGACTCCCGCATAACATTCACGTTCATATAACGTTCATTGTTCTCATTGTGATGACGCACAAACGGCTGCACCCGGGAAAGCAACATGTCTCCATCGATCGCTAACAGATCGCTGTCTCCATCGATCTTGCCAAGGCCGTAACAGCTATCGGCTCAAAAGCCTTTTAACTGTTGATTTGGTACAGTTACACGTATCGGGAGTACAGAGGACATAGCGATTGTGAACATGATTATCGATCACGATTCACGATCATCACGATAATAGTGTATCGATCACGATTTGAAACACGATGGAACAATATTTACTGATATGAACAGTGATGTGGCTTTTATTGAAATTCTAAAGATATTGTTTAGATTTTGATGATTTGCGTGTGATATGATTCAACCGATGTTTATATGAATCGTTTAAAAATTTTAAAAACCTTCAATTTCTGATATTTTGCCATCGCCATATGCAGATTCGCCATGGTCCCACGATTGATGTTTCTATACGTGAACGTACCCGTTTGTTTGCGAACGGGTACGTTTTTCATGGAAGTCCTTCACGAATTTGCTGTCCATGTCTGACGTGCGACTGAAGGTGCTACAGGAATGTGGAATTTATTGGTTTCATGGTTTAGCATTCGCCATTTCTGCATTGCCTGTTTGCTTCTGGCTTCCCACCCGTGTGAAGCACGGGTATTTCTCCAGCAATGAAAATTTAATAATTCTCACAAAGTCTAGTTTTCAACCAGAGTATCAACTACTATCACAAGGTTTTAATGCGGGTCTTCAAAAAGAAGATATAATCGGGTTATTTAAGCTTCAACACAAACTAAATGAGCTTGACATTGAAGATGTAATATAACTATTTTGTGATACTCCATAAAAATGGAAAAAGAATCAAAACCCGCATCACCTACAACCATAACTTGTATTCTCAGTGATGATACGGATGATATATCTTCATCCCAAGATTTAGATGGCACAAAAAAGAACCTCTTTTCATTGATGATTGTGTTAATGAGAAAAATCAAACGGTTATGGACAGCTACTATACAAGGGGACGACATTCTCCTTGTAATTGTATTTATCTCAGTCAATCATACTTTCAACTCCCCCGTCGCTCAATAAGAAACAATGCTAATACTTTAATTTTATTCAAACTAAATGCAATAGATATAACTAATTTTTGGAGGGATAATTGTTCTACATTATGTAGTAAAAAGGAATTTGAGGGTCATATGAAATATAAATTACGAATGAAAAATATAAATATATCGTTGTCAAAGAAGATGATATAATAACTAAGAATTTATTTGCATGAATAAAATGAATGCTGAAGAACGAGCAAGAAAATTTAAGGAACAACAACAATTACTTTCAAAAGTTGTTAAACAACAGGAAGAGATAAAGAAGAAACGGAGACAGAAACTAACGGGTGAAGAAATATTTGAAAGAAAACAAGAGAAGTTTTTTTGAACCTCTTTTAAAATCTGCCGAACAAAAGGCAGTTTCGTTTCAACTTCCTGCGATAGAATATACCCCCCAAAAAAGTCAAGAAGCACATGATTTGATGGACTTATCAGGTCAGGTTCCCGCGATAACATATACTTCCAAACAACAAGGGTTGGGAGAGTTGGAGGAACTAGCGAATCAAGAACTTACAAGTATAGAAGCAACGCAATCATCCCGAGACCTTGGGAAGACAAATAAACTTTCTATTTATGTGATGAAAGCTCTTCAAAACAATGAATATAAACCACAGGAAAAAACCAAAACGGGTCTCAATCCAACAGAAGATCTAGCATGGTTTTTTCTTGTTAACGATGAGTTTGTGGTACAGTCACGTGAAAAAGTAAGTACACCGCATGTAAAGTTTTGACTTTTTCAACATATTTCAACATACAGCTATTTGATCTTCATTTCAACAATATTGATAGACAAAGGTGATATAATATAACAAATATCATGAAACATTTACATTTTGCAGTCGATTGTATAATTTAAATAAACATAAATGCAAATTTTGCATGTGGAAAAAGTAAGTACACCCCGACATTTATCACTACTTCAAATACCTAAAATTAGAATCAGGCGCACCAGCTCAGGTGCAAATGATTAGAAGATTGTTAGAGAGGATCTTGGAGGAACCTGTCTTATTTAAACCTCAGGCATTTAGTTTGGTTTGCTCTATGTTGTTGAAGTGTGCGGAGTCACCATGCCTAGATCAAAATAGCACTCAGGCCTTCAGAAAGAAGGTTATAGATGCCTACGAGTCTGGGAAGGGATTTAAAAAGATCTCCAAACAATTTGAAATCAATCATTCGACTGTCCGGAAGATCATCTACAAGTGGAGAAAATTCCAAACAACTGCCAACTTGTTCAGGCCAAGCCGCCCCAGCAAGTTCAGCCCGAGAGCAGACCGCAAGATGCTGAAAGAAGTCTCGAAGAACCCCAGAATGTCATAACGGGACCTACAGGTAGTTCTTGCCACTGTTGATGTCAAAGTGCACGAGTCTACCATTAGAAAGAGGCTGCACAAATTTGATCTACATGGGAGGTGTGCCAGGAGGAAACCTTTGCTGTCCAGAAATAACATCAGGGTAAGACTAAAGTTTGCCAATGAACACCGAGGCAAAGACCATCACTTCTGGAACAATGTGCTTTGGACAGATGAGTCAAAGGTAGAGCTATTTGGCCACAGTACCAGAAGACATGTTTGGCGGAAACCAAAGACAGCATTTGACCACAAGAACCTGATACCAACTGTAAAGCATGGTGGTGGAAATATTATGGTTTGGGGCAGCTTTGCTGCATCAGGGCCTGGGCAGCTCACCATCATAGAATCCACTATGAATTCTTCATTGTACCAGAGGGTGCTTGAGGATAATGTGAGGCCATCTGTCGGAAAGTTGAAGCTCAACCGAAGCTGGACCTTGCAACATGACAATGACCCTAAACATACCAGTAAATCCACCAAGGAATGGCTGAAAAAAAATAAATGGAGGGTTCTGGAATGGCCAAGTCAAAGCCCGGATCTAAATCCCATCGAGATGTTGTGGGTGGGATTTGAAACGAGCTGTGCATCCAAGAAACCCCTCAAACATCGCACAGCTGAAAGAATTCTGCATGGAGGAGTGGGCAAAAATTTCTCCCAGTCGATGTCAGAGACTGGTAGACAGTTATAAGAAACGCCTACTTGAGGTTGTTTCTGCCAAAGGGGGCAATACCACCTATTAGAGCCAAGGGTGTACTTACTTTTTCCACATGCGAAATTTGCATTTATGTTTATTTAAATTATACAATGGACTTCAAAATGTAAATGTTTCATGATATTTGTTATATTATATCACATTTATCTATCAATATTGTTGAAGTGAAGATCAAATAGCTGTATGTTGAAGTATGTAGAAAATGTCAAAACTTTACATGGGGTGTACTTACTTTTTCACTTGACTGTATATGATGATGAGTTGATGTTTTCGAGTTTTATTCACCCAAATGTTAAATTAAACCCCAGATTAATGTTTCTTCTCACACATACCGGAATCAAGGGTTCAAAATATTTTGATGTACCACATGATATGGAAAGAGAGGAAGATAGAGAGTACATTGAGTTGCTAAACGCGATTGGTTATGTGAAGTATATTAAGGGTAAAGGTAGTAAGACTGAGAAGGAAAAACATATTAGTCGGGATTTAAAGGAACTTGGACTGAGGTCAGGCTCCGGCGTTAGTTTTCTTCTGAGTGACTCATCACAATTAGTTGATAGACTATTACTGCTGCTATGTAGTAAGGAGGCGGGAAACAACAATTGTTTTAATGAAATATCAGCCATTTTAGATCAGTTGATGAATATGAAAATAATTAATAAATGTCAACACAAAGATCTTTTATCTCACATACAATAAAATGAGAAGCACAACTCTTAGATTTGATTTTACAATGAGCGATCACACGGCTTCATTCCCATACCCGATACAACTTGATCCCACAAAAGATTATGAAGTGGCGTATTGTCTATAGAAGCCTATAATACCCTGTTTAATATCACAGAAAAGAATAACAAGTTTAGTTATGATGTGGGAACTGGATATAAAACTATAGAAGTACCTCCCGGAGCTTACGAGATACCTGTACTATGTTCAGAAATTTCTCGCGTTATGAAAGAAAAAGGTGATGAACCAAAAAATATCGAAATAGATACTCAAAAGCACACATCAAAATCAACTATTAGGCTTAAAAATAATTATAAAATAGATTTCACGATTGATAAATTCATTCCGAGAGATGTTAGGTTTCTCCGCAAAAAAGCTTGAGGATAATAATACGTTTTACAGTGATAATGTCGTTGACATATCCTCAGGTATAAATTCAGTGATGATTAATTGTGATTTGGTTGATGGTGCTTATGACGATGGAGTAAAAACAAATACAATATTTTCATTCAGCGCTTTTCAACCCCAATAGGTTATAAATTCAATATGGAACCAAAGAATCTCTCCTATTTACCTGTCTCGGGAAAAACCCTTTCTAAAGTAAATTTTAAGATAACCGATCAGGATCACCGTATGGTTTCTTTCAATGGTGAAATTATATCCATCAGAATTCAGCTATGTGAAGTTCTTCAACAAATAATTGGAAAAATTATATAATAAATATAAACTAATTAATAAATGAACATCCAACTGTTTTTTCTAGAATGTAGTTTTAACACGAGTGATCAAGATAAAAAGGAAACTTACCAAGAGTTAGTGTTTGGAGAAATAGGTCTTGTATTTACTCGGGAAAGAGGAGAGGTTATGTTAACGTCGAGCGGAGAATTATTAATTCCGTAAAAATTTTCAATGAAAGATAAATTGTTTTGAAAAATTGTTTTGACCACCACACAC
The DNA here is from genome assembly GCF_964187855.1 of Myxine glutinosa. Taxonomy (NCBI): domain Eukaryota; kingdom Metazoa; phylum Chordata; class Myxini; order Myxiniformes; family Myxinidae; genus Myxine; species Myxine glutinosa. The sequence goes on along the minus strand of NC_136263.1, from coordinate 117,834,563 downwards.
TAATTATTCATGACTAGAACGAAAAATCAAAGCAGATAAATTGAAGAAATTAAAACTAAAATGTTAAAAGTTTTTTATTATACTTAGAATAAAAACACGATGGTTGTTGAACGAAAACATGAGTTAAGCAAATATAAAGTCATTACGAAAGATACGAAAGGTGCTATACTAGTAAAACAGCTGGGAATGGGATTGGGGAAGGTATGTATCTTTCACCGTACTATAAGGGTCAAGGTATGTATCTTTCACCGTACTATAAGGGTCAAGGTATGTTTATTGGGAGAGTATACTACAAGCCTACGAGAGAACGTGGTGTAGGAGATCAATTTAGAAATAAAGGAGATGGGATAATTGATACTCAAATGGGTATCGGTTCAACTATTCTTAAACATAAAGACCTAATTGGTTCAACCGCTTCTTCCGTGGGAAATGTAGCGGGTGCTGTAAAGAGTATAAAAGACGCACAAAAGGAGTCTCATAAATTACAAGCGATCAAAGAAATTAAAAAAGGTAAAACTGAACTAACTTCACAAGAACGACGAAGAATAATTGAAATACTTGGGTCGGGTTTTCAAAAGTTTTAAATATTTTATTAGTATTACATGTAAATATAATAAATTTATTTATTATCTTTTTTATTGTTATATATAAAGAATGGAGGCCATCAAAAGTATTTATGATTTGGATGATACGATTATCATTTCCAACTCAACTAAAAAAGAAGATTATTATAAGGTAAATGCCGTAACAGGATCAGATTGGAATAAGACTGGCACAAATAATTTTGAGATAAATAATCAACAAACTTACTTGAACCTAGCTGACAGTTTCTTGTTATGTAAATTTAAATTCAATAAGACTGCAGCTGACACAAACGTTACACTCGTAAATGATTTCTTCTGGAAAATGTTTGATAATATTCGTTTGTATATTGGAACGCAAGAAGTGGAAAAGGTTGATTAATGTCTCTGCTACATCTGAAACTAGAACGCCACTCAGTACAGCGCATACTCCCGCCGTGGGTCAAGTTGGAATAGTACGATTTCACAAAAGTTTGAGGGAGTAGTTCAGTGACAACACAAGACAAGACAACACAAGACAGACACTACACATATATATATATTTAGAATATATAGAAGATAATGTAAAAAAAAAAAACAGGCAATTTCACTTACATTTTCGGATTCAGCGTTCAATTCCATATAGGTGAGTGTATTTTGAGGCATGTGTGACTTCAAATAAAATTGTACGCCAGGAAAAACATTCGTTTCATTCCTTAGGGATACAACATGTAAAACTGGCCCAAACGTGAAAACAAAACTCGCTCATTTTAAGTCGTACAAGCTAATGCGACCACTCATTCTTCTGGGAAGAATCCCGTGCACATGCTTGTCACATTTATAAGTCACCTAACTCTTTAAAAGTTCATCAAATACTGACACCGCGATTGACATTCGCTGAGGTAAATGTTGATATCTCTTCTGAGGTAAAAGAAAAAAAAAACAGTTTTAAAGCATTATACATATCAAACGATACATTTTATAAAACGGGGAAACCTAATACATACTTTGGTGGGTTTAAAATGACAGAATATGTCTTTATTAGAAAGAAAAAAAAAGAACATTGAAGACGACGCTGCTAAAAAAAATACACCGCTCTAACGCATAACCACGAGTTTAAACTACATTTACAACAAATATGAAAACTATTTTCATATCACAATGTTAATTAAAAACACCTCACAGCCACGTGATTTAAAAACACCTCACCACCACGTAATTTTACACCTCACACCACATAATTCAAAACACCTCACCACCACGTGATTCAAAATCACTACCACGTTATTAAAAACACTTCACAACTACGGAAACAAAAGTTTCAGGGAGTAGTTCAGTGACAACAGACACTGCCCAGATATGTAGATATATAGATAAATAAACCTGAAAATTGCAGAGCCAGAATTATTTTTTGGTCTGGGAAACCCATGCGAGGTTTCTTCTGCTTCAGCCTCTCACAACCCTGGGTGAATATGCGAGCTTTTAAAAAAAAGTTCGAATTTTGCCAAATCTGTTTTATTCGTTTGTTAATATACCTCAGCCATTGACAAATCTGGAATTATAATTTTATTTGAGGTTCAAATTAACCCGGGACATTGTGTCAAACGATGCCTGCAAGTCTGAACATGTGATAAATATAATTAATCGTCCACAGTCCTAGACTCTTCTTCTTCACGCAATAACAACTTCCAGCTTCCAGACCGTACATCCAATCATCTTCAAATTTTGCACACTTCTTACTCTTCATGACTTCTACTACAGTATGAAGTTTCACGTCGATCAATGAAGTGGTTCAAGAGATATAAATGTTTTTATTATTTGCGTGTAATTAACGATATCTGCCAAACCACGTGACCTATCACAAATTCCAAAAGGGAATTTTAGTAGATTGACATGCTGAACAGATTTGTGAAGTTTCCCCTCGATTGGATCACAAATGTGGGAGGAGCTAGGTTTTAAATGTTTGTGCTTAAAAACGTCATAACTCTGAAACCATGTGATGCATCACGTCATGCTCGCTGACTTTTTTGTTCGTCATGGGTATGCGATTCTGCCTGCAAGGCTTGGCCTCGATCTGTTCAGGCGTTTTGGAGAAAATTGGATTTTAGTGTTTTTCACTCAAAACAATATGGCGGCCGAACCACGTGACCTGTGACGTCTTAATTACCATTAAAATATTCTGCAGACCGAGTCCCTCCTATGGTAAAAATTTGCTCTCAATCGGTCCAATTATTGCAGAGAAAATGGTTTTTAAAGGAAAGCAGAAAAAAAATACCCCAAAAAATTCCCCAAAAAACTTCCTGGATCCAGAATAATTTCCTGAGCTTCACCAAAAACTAATCAATTCTTCCTTATCTCAAGTGCAATCATCCCACCAACTTTCATCCAAATCCGTTCTGAACTTTTCCAGATATCTTGTTCACAAACACACGAACACACACACGCACAGTCGCGCGCACACACACACACACACACACACACACACACACACACACACACACACACACACACACACACACACACACACGGATGGACGGACACGATCAAATGCATTACTCCCTGGCGGGAGTAATAATGCATTAGTAATTTTGATAAATCAAGAACCGTCATTCCTATATAAATAGGTTTATCCATTTTAATACTCTCTTTTTGCAAATGAATAGCAACAAAGTTCTCTGAAAACACCACTTCTCTTTGAAAACTGGGTTTATTAATTAATTTTGCTGCTTGCTCCAAAGATGTAATAAGTCTTATGTTTTCTCTATTTCTAAGATTTTCCATCGTCTTTCCAAATACAGAATTATTCATCAATTTATAAAAGTCTTTCTCAAAATCGGTTTTTGCTTCGGTTCTCCTTTGAGTGTTAAAATCAATATACTCCTTCAACCAATGACTTTGGTTAAACTGTATAACTCTGGACTTTCTTTACTATCAATCCTGCCAATACATATTGCTTCAAGTTCCTTTGGTGTAAAACATAATTTTCTTTATCATATAATGTAGTAAGTAATTTTTCTGTTGGTTTACCTTTTATATTAAATGTTCATTGATAATCACTTAACCATTCTTCTTCCGGGCATTCTTTCGTAGGGGCATATGGTAGGTTGTCGTGTTTATTATGGAGTTCTTCAGGATATTTCAAATCAACCTCAAAATAATATCCAACTTCCGAATCGTCCAATTCTTTTTGTGAGGATGTAACGATGTTTTGTAAAACCTTTTCGTAAGCTTTCTCTTCAACCCATTTGAGTCCTCCATAAGGTAGAGCGGAGACGTAGCCCATCCATACAAATTATTAGCATCATAATACATCAGGTAAGAACTATCTTTCATATCATCATAATTAAGAAGATATTTATTGTTAGCTTTAGCATATCTCTTAGAACATACTTGTGATATTCCTCCTCGTTTAGCCTCTTCTATCATCAAAAGCATATCTTCATCACTGATTAAATCCAACTTCTGTTTCGTCATTTTTAACATGGCACTCCAAGCTAATCCGGGAGCGGTGTAGTAGTGGATGGGATCCAACCCATATGATTGTTTATTATGACAAACTGTTCTAAAGGTTTCAAAGACGTCGGCTAGTAAGACGTCGGTTTTAAGTAGTAAGTAAGTAAGTAAGTAGTAAGTAAGTAAGACATCGGTTTTAAGATACAAATCATGATACTCTCCAAGGTTATTTATGTTAAACGTTTTCCCAGTGAAACCTTGACTTACGAGTGCACCAACTTACGAGTTTTCCGAGATACGAGCCGTCGCTCGGGCGGTTTATTGCTTTGAGATGCGAGCCGAGATCTGAGTTACGAGCTTACGCCACCCGCCACCAAGTGGGTTCCGGTCACGTGGTTATCTTGCCGTGCAAGCATCTCTGCCGTATATCGCTGCTGCTTTGTTTTCGCATTTTGGTTATTTTGGAGCTTACGCCACCCGCCACCAGGTGGGTTCCGGTCACGTGGTTATCTTGCCGTGCAAGCATCTCTGCCGTATATCGCTGCTGCTTTGTTTTCGCATTTTGGTTATTTTGGAAAATTTCTTAGTTTTAACCATGGGTCCTAAGAAATTGAGTGCCAAGGGCAGTACTGAGAAGAAGAAGAGGATGATGTGCTTGGATATAAAACACGCAATCGTCGAAAAACATGAGCGAGGTGTGCGTGTTGTCGACTTGGTGAGGCAGTACGATCGTAGTACTTCTACGATATGTACGATTTTGAAGCAGGAGTCGATAAAGGCTATAACGCCAGCCAAGGGCGTTACGATTATTTCAAAGCTCCGGACCTCTATCCATGAAGAGATGGAGAAGTTGTTGTTTGTGTGGTTGACGGAGAAGCAGCTCGCAGGATGCCGAGGAGGACGTATATAACGGCAGAGGAGAAGAGCATGCCAGGCCACAACTTGTTCAGAGTGCCGGCGATAGCTCGCCTTCTCTTTGTGGAAAACACGGTGAGATCCTTAACATCCAACAACTAATGGGACGCAAACGGGGCGCCCAGTTTAGCGGTACACACATTGATGAATCACCCTGCCTGTGATTCACCCATGACAGGTTATAGCTGGGTCGGGATTCAAACCCAGGCTGGACAGTTTAGAGTCAAGTGTGCATACCTCCAGTCCAGGCCATCCTGCCAACTTGTATGCTGCATACAGGTGAAATATAAAGTGCGAGATATTTATATATATATATATATTTAAAAAAAAATTGGTGTGGTTTTTGGCGGGCTGGAACGGATTAATAGCATTTCAATTCATTTTAATGGGGAAATTTAATTTGAGAAACGAGCAAATTGAGTTACTCGGTCACAGAACGAATTAAACTCGTAAGTCAAGGTTTCACTGGGTATTTTGTGCTTGAGTATATTCTTTATCGGTTATATGACATTCATTTAACTTGTAAGAGAAACATTCTTTAGGGGGAAGTTGTGTTTCTTTAAATCTCTCAAATGAATCCATGTAATCATATGGATATATTCCCTTTTGTGATAAAAGTTCAATATCTTTTTTATCTGATATATACTCTGAAAGAAACGGAAAGTTTTTAATATTTGATGCCAAGGTAGATAATGGACTTGCCGTAAATTTAAATGAGTCAAGACACCTGATGTGAGTCGTATCATATATATATCTTTGTCGTTTTTATAGTCATATCCTATTTTTGTACGTATTGTTTTAGAGAATGAAATGTAGTTCTGATCTGTGGTAGGAATTGCGGAAATACTCCCATATGTTTTTGCAAGTGTATTAATAAATAGATGCGTATCATAATGAGCGTTGTTGTGAAGAAAGACTGGAATGAAATTGGGGGTTTTATAATTAAGATTACATTCATTATGAGCCGGACCTCTATATTTACCGGTGAGATGACAATGATCTCTAACCTTTGGCCCCCCAGTATCTTCCTTCCGATTAATTTCCTTCCCACAGATATGACAGATACAATTTGGTTGCTTTAAATTCTGTTTCTTCTTCTTTTGTTAGGGGGTTCATCGGTTTATTGGTTAATCTCATTATCTTTCTTAAGCGTACACAGTCCTTTTCTAATCGTTTTATAAACTCAGAAGCCACATCTTCTCCTCTATAAAGTTCTTGTTTGTTGTATTTGTCACCAACGGATGATTTGATATAATAACAGAAACCACAAGGAGTATGTTTTTGATATTTATTCGGTCTCGAGACCGGTCTGGGTCCGGTCTGGAGAGGACGCTGGCATTACTTGTTCGCCGCTTCTCCGACTGGGTCATTGTACATAGTCTGCTTTTCTGGTGGTCGTGGCGGCTTTTTGGCCTTTGGGTCTGCTCCCTGCTCGGTCCCGGCTCTGCTCCTGGCTTCGCCTGCCCGGCTCTTCCACTGTTGCCTCAGGCCCGCTCCCGGACTGTCCTGTGCCTTGTCTGCCACTCCGGCCTTTACTGTCTTGCTCGCCGCTTCTCCGACTGGGTCATTGTACATAGTCTGCTTTTCTGGTGGTCGTGGCGGCTTTTTGGCCGTTGGTCTGCTCTCTGCTCGGTCCCGGCTCTGCTCCTGGCTTCGCCTGCCCGGCTCTTCCACTGTTGCCTCAGGCCCGCTCCCGAACTGTCCTGCGCCTCGTCTGCCGCTTCGGCCTTTACTGTCTTGCTCGCCGCTTCTGGCAAGCCGCTTCCACTGGCAAGGCCTACTCATCCTCCTCGAACTTGGCCTTGCCCTCGTCCCCTTCGCTCCTGCCTGACATGGCTCTAAGGTACTCCGCTGCAAGGCTACTTCTGCTCAACACTGACTCCACCCCATCATGCATCTCTGCAATCAAATACCACAGACTCCTGCGACGACCCAGATATATTCATAGAGGCTCTGGTCGTAAGTTTGTTTACTTACAAACAGGTCACTTCATTACCGTACTCTGGTCGGCTCAGCGCACTCCCACTCATCATCCCAGCGCACCTGGTCACAGCAAAGCTCACGATCGCACCTCCTGTCTGCAAACCCTGGCTAAATCACCTGCGTTCATCCCCACCGTACAAACAAACATGAAGCTCCCTCTGTTCAATACCCGGTCCCTCAACAACAAAAGCCTCATCCTGAACGACTACATTCTGGATAATAAACTGGACTTTCTCTGTCTCACTGAAACCTGGCAACAACCTCTGGACTACTTCTCACTCAACCTCACTACACCCAATGGATATTCATACATCAATAAACCACGCTCGGAGGGCCGAGGTGGTGGAATTGCCGTAATACAACGACAGGACATCAAGACCAGCCTCATCTCCATCTCATCTGCTCCATCATTTGAACACCTGGCTTTTAAACTCTCTGGTCACATGCAGTCAGTCATGGCTGTCGTCTACCGCCCTCCCAAACCACACCCATCATTCCTGTCTGACTTCTCCTACTTTCTGACCCAGCTCTGTTCCCTCTCCCCCTCAATCCTCCTCCTCGGTGATTTCAATATCCACATGGACTCCATTGACTCCACAATAACCACTGACTTCACTGATTTACTCACCTGCTTTAACCTCACTCAACATGTCAACTTTCCTACCCATAACCGTGGGCACATTCTGGACCTTGTCTGCTCTACTGGATTAATTTTGCACCATCTCTCTGGCTCCGACCTCACCCTCTCTGACCACTTAGCCATCACTATTACCATCAACATCCCCACCCCAGCACCAAGGCATTATCACACTATCAACTTCCGTAAGCTAAACGCTCTTTCACCTACCTCATTCTCATCCACCCTCTCTGAAAAAATGTCCACTTCTCCCTTCGTTGACCTCCACACCCCTTATGACCTCACTGACTACTACAACCACACTCTCTCCTCCTGCCTTGACCAGCTTGCGCCTATAAAAACCAAAACATTTTCTTTCACCCATTCTGCTCCCTGGTTTACCCCTGAACTCCGCCTGAAGAAAACTCCTGCTCGCCAACTTGAAAGACTCCGCAATAAAACAGGTCTCACAATTCACTCCCAAGCCTACAAGGACCACCTACAGCACTACAAAGATGCCCTCTCCCGCGCCCGCTCCGCCTACTACTCTCAAATTATCCACTCTGGCTCTGGAAACCCAAAAGCACTCTTCTCTACAATAAACAAACTCCTCAGCCCCCTGAACACCACCACCCAGTCATTCACAGTAGACAACTGCATCTCCTTCCTTTCATTCTTCCAAAGCAAAATTAACAACATCTACAACAGCTTAACCTCCACCGCACCCACTCCCCCTCAAACCACCTGCCCCCCCTTATCCTGCCAACCCCTGTCTCAGTTCTCCCCAGTCTCCCCTACTGACCTCTCTGAACTCCTCATAGGAATGAAAACTGCCACCTGCACTCTTGACCCCATCCCCTCCAGCTTTGTCAAGGCCTCCCTTCCTGCTCTCTCTCCACTTATCACTGCAACAATAAACTCCTCCCTGTCTACAGGCATCGTCCCACCATCCCTCAAAATTGCTGCTGTTACCCCCATTCTGAAAAAACCTGGACTAAACCCTGACACCCTAAACAACTTCAGACCCATCTCCAACCTACCCTTTCTGTCAAAAGTTTTGTAACGCGCTGTAGCCACTCAACTCAAACATCACATCTCTGCCAATAACCTGTATGAAACATTCCAATCCCGCCCCCTCCTCTTCATCTTGGCCCCCTCCTCTTCATCCTGTACCTGTCCCCCCTTGGTCACTTAATCCGCCGTCATGGTCTCCAATTCCACTGCTTCGCCGATGACATCCAGCTTTTCATCTCCACCAAGTCCATCTCCACCGCCACCCAATCTATCCTGACAAACTGCATCACTGAAATAAAATCCTGGCTTCAAATCAACTTCCTCAAACTTAACTATGATAAATCTGAAATAATCATCATTGGCCCAAAAACGCTCACCAAATCTACCCATAACTTTGCCCTCAACATCGACGGTTTCCCAGTATCCACCTCCCCTCACATCCGGGAATCTTGGCATCATCTTTGACCAAACCTTCTCCTTCGACAAATACACTAAACAGATCACAAAGACAGCCTTCTTTCACCTGAAAAACATTGCCCGTTTCCGTCCATCCCTCTCCTCCACGGCTGCAGAAACCCTCATCCACGCCTTCATCACCTCCCGTCTGGACTACTGCAACAGCCTCCTCTATGGTTCACCCTCAATAATCACCAATATACTCCAATACATTCAGAACTCCGCTGCCCGTCTACTCACCCATTCCCGGACCCGTGACCACATCACCCCCGTCCTTTTTAAGCTTTACTGGCTCCCCATCCCCCAGAGAATCCAGTACAAAATCCTCCTCTTGACCTACAAAGCCCTCCATAACCTGGCCCCATCCTACCTGACTGACCTCCTCTCCAGACACACTCCCACCCGCAACCTCCGCTCTGCTGGTACCAACCTCCTGACCCCCCCCCCCCCCCCATCCGGACCAAATTCAGATCCTGGGGGGACAGGGCCTTCTCCATCGCTTCTCCCACCCACTGGAACTCACTACCTCACACCATCAGAGACTCCTCCTCACTCACCACATTCAAAACATCACTCAAGACCCACCTGTTCAACACTGCATTAAACATTAAACCCACAGCATTTAACCCATGACTATCTCTTCTCCTTCTCCTTCCTTTTGCTTTGATTATTTACCTATTGATTTTTGTCTTTTTGCACTTGTTTTTTGTACTCTGTCAAAGCGCCTTTGGGCTTTTTGAAAAGCACTATATCAAATAAATGTATTATTATTATCATTATTATTATTATTATTATTCGTGGATGTTTCGTTTGGTTTTGAAGAAGCGTCATTTATCTTTTCAAGAATACATTCAAAGTCAGCATATATCACGAACGGATGTTTTATAGTTTTATCAAAATCTTTGAATGTTATGTTTGAACCATATTCAGGTGTAGTAATTCTGATGGCTTTATGTTTACCACAGAATTCTAAGTGTTTGTTTAACGCTTCTTTGCTCCTGTGGGTGAGGGAGTGACATCGCAAACAGGGGTATATTTTACCCTGATGTTTACTTGCTTGTGAAGAAATTAATCTTGAAAATTTTTTGATATAAGCGTAATGTGAATTTTCTCGTGAATTATAATATAAAAGGTTAATATGAGTTTCATCATTTTTATTGTTATCAGAAATGTACAAATTCTGAACATTGTTTTTATCCGTTAGTCCATAAACATTAATAGATAGATTATTCATTTTCTCAAATTTAGGAATATCTTTCATGGACATTGAAAATGGTAAACCAGTAACATTTAACTCATTTTCATATTTCTCATAATGTGATACTCTTTGTACATTATGTTCAGTGGGATGTAGGCATGCAATAACACCCCACTGCTCCCCTCCCCCAAGGTGTCCCCCAAGGTTCAGTTCTTGGCCCCCTCCTCTTCATCCTGTACCTGTCCCCCCTTGGTCACTTAATCTGCCATCATGGTCTCCAATTCCACTGCTTCGCCGATGACATCCAGCTTTTCATCTCCACCAAGTCCATCTCCACCGCCACCCACTCAATCCTGACAAACGGCATCACTGAAATAAAATCCTGGCTTCAAATCAACTTCCTCAAACTTAACTATGATAAATCTGAAATAATCATCATTGGCCCAAAAACGCTCACCAAATCCACCCATAACTTTGCCCTCAACATCGACGGTTTCCCAGTATCCACCTCCCCTCACATCCGGAATCTTGGTATCATCTTTGACCAAACCCTCTCCTTCGACAAATACACTAAACAGATCACAAAGACAGCCTTCTTTCACCTGGAAAACATCGCCCGTCTCCGTCCATCCCTCTCCTCCACGGCTGCAGAAACCCTCATCCACGCCTTCATCACCTCCCGTCTGGACTACTGCAACAGCCTCCTCTATGGTTCACCCTCAATAATCATCAATAAACTCCAATACATTCAGAACTCCGCTGCCCGTCTACTCACCCATTCCCGGACCCGTGACCACATCACCCCGGTCCTTTACAAGCTTCACTGGCTCCCCATCCCCCAGAGAATCCAGTACAAAATCCTCCTCTTGACCTACAAAGACCTCCATAACCTGGCCCCATCCTACCTGACTGACCTCCTCTCCAGACACACTCCCACCCGCAACCTCCGCTCTGCTGGTACCAACCTCCTGACCCCCCCCCCCCCATGCGGACCAAATTCAGATCCTGGGGGGACAGGGCCTTCTCCATCGCTGCTCCCACCCTCTGGAACTCACTACCTCACACCATCAGAGACTCCTCCTCACTCACCACATTCAAAACAGCACTCAAGACCCACCTGTTCAACACTGCATTCAACATTTAACCCACATCATTTAACCCCTGACTATCTCTTCTCCTTCTCCTTCCTTTTGCTTTGATTTTATTTACCTGTTGATTTTTGTCTTTTTGCACTTGTTTTTTTGGACTTTGTCAAAGCGTCTTTGGGCTTCTTGAAAAGCGCTATATAAAATAAATGTATTATTATTATTATTATTATTATTATAGAAAACATTTATGATCTTTGTTTTGAATATTAATAACCGCATTTATATTTTTATAACCGTCGGCAATTCAATGTAAGAAGAAGCTTTTAGGAGGTTTGATTTTAGAACATGTATATCAAAGAAAAGTATTCTAGTAATAGTAAATCCACTACCCGCAAGCGAATGATCTACCTGTTCTTCTTGTTCTATAAGTTTATCATAAACGTCCGTTAATAAGAACCCCTGGAGTGTTATGATAAAGCAAGATTTTGTTCTCATATAACGTTTTATAATAAGATCCCCGATTTCAGTATTTGATTTTTTCAATTCTATTTTTACTCCCATATAAAATTTAAGGGGTTTAATCTCATCCAAAACATTCTTTACATAGCTTTCAACGGCGGGTTTGATTGTTTCAATCGCCTCAGCTATTGATTTTGGTTCTGGGGGTGGTAATTAAAAATCCTTATTTTAATATGTCCATTAAATGCCCCATCACAGTCCTTAATAGGGTATCCCCACAACTTTATGTGTTTTTTTGATTTAAGATGAGCAGGAAAGCTCCTCTTCAAGACTGTCTTATCACAAACGCGGCAATATTTTGTTTCTCGTTCGGGCGGAGCTACCATATGTAAAAGTTTGAGTGTGTGTTTGCGTGATTTAAGACGTATTTTACATTCACTTTTATAATCACGTTTACAAACATCACAAAACCATGTTTTTGGTTTTTCTTGTTCAAGTGGAGCCATCATCTGTGAAAGTTTGGCTTTGTGTTTGTTGGATTGAAGGTGTTGTTTATAATTGTTTTTATAATCGTGATCACAAACATTACAATATGTTGTGACCCGCTTTTTATATGTCCTCATATTGTTCATTTTATATAAGAGAAAGTTCTTTAAACTAAAAATCAATTTTTTCCCCACAACGTAAAATGAATAAAATTAAAATGTTGGTGTAAATGTCCACCCCAATGTGTCAAATAAGTTATGACAAATCTTATCATGAAATAGTTTACGCTCAATTGTTTTTAAACCAGTAAAATCTTCAAGATTACATTTATGATTATGTTTATACAATAACTGAAATAATCAATATTGCATATTCAGAATTTTTTTTCTATCTAGTGCTTCAACCTTATCTCTACCATGTTTTTCATAGTATAGGTTTAATAATGTTTTAAAATCGGTAATTAACGCTTGTTCTAAATGAGAAATATCATCCAATTTCTTCTTGGTTAATGTTACATATATTAGATTAATATTACCATAATGTTTAGTATATTTTAATTCTTTTAGAAACATGGTGATATGAGTTTTCGTGATATTGGAATATTTTACAACCTCATCTTCATGGTTGATCAAAAGTCTATATGCTTTAAACTTTTCATTCAAATCGTTATAAACCTTTTCTGGTATTTTACAATATTGTTTACCTTGATATCGAGTAATACATTTTTGGAAATGAGAAACTCGATTGTAAATATATTTTCCTATTATATTTACTCTCTTATAATCATTATAAGTCATATTAGTGTTAAAACTTAATTGTTGGTTATTACACCACAAACATGTTTTAATATTTGTGTTAGTTATTTCAAAATCAGATAAGTTTTGATTTTTACAAAACGAACAAGTAATATTAGCGATAGGTTTAATTTCATATAAAAATGGGTATATTCCATAATTTTAACCTTATTATTTCTCTAACAATATCTAAAAACTCATTTATAATAGATAATTTCTTTTTAAAGATTGGATTATGTGTATTCATCGGTGATAATGGTTTAGATAAAATTGATTTATATTCATGTATCAATAATCCTGTCCTTACAATGTAAAACATTTAATCCTGATTAATATTCTGTAGTGTTTGTTCAATATTTGCAATATTTGTTTTAATATCAACTGACGTTTCATTATAAGTTACAATTAAATCTTTTATCCTATTTAATTTTCCATGAAGTACATCAAATTCCATGTTAAATTTATGAATTATTTCATTATCAATGTTAATAATATCAATTTTTTCATTTAAGTTATTCATTTGTATTTATAATTCTCATCCTGTTAAGTAAAATTTCAATATTTTTATTTTTATAATTATTTTTGTGAAAATCGGATATTTTGGAAATTTATGGAAATTTAGGGAAATTTTAGAAAATTCGAGAAAATCGTGAAAATCAAATAATTAATTCGTCACTTCAGGTTTGTGGCGAGTCACTTCCTGTTTTTGAGTTGAGGCAGTTTCGGTTTGGGGACAAGGGGGATGTGGAGAATCTGGGGAGGGTGGGGAATATGGTCTGAGTTGGGGCTGGCCTAGAACTCTCCTTTTATATCTACTCTCAATAATGATACAATCAGCGGGTGGAATTCAAAATTGAAACCAAATCCAACTAGAAAGCATCTGGAAATGCAAAGCCCGTCTGAGTCCGTTTGGATTCAACGTCTTCTTCTTCGTCCATATGCTCAAAATAATGAAAATAGTTTAATAAATACAAAATGAAAATTGATGATTTTATGCAGCCTTGACCTTTGACTTATTGATCTAAAACAAAAACAAAAAAACAATCACTTTCTATCCTTAGAACCAATTTAGTGACCCAATATGACCTTTAGATCTAAAATAATAATCAGCTTCTAGCTTTTGATTAGTGAACTAATTTAGTCACCCAATATGCAAATTCCTTTAATTTCAGGTCAATTGGGTAAAAATTGGCAATTTTATGCAACTTTGACCTTTGACATTTGACCTTTTGATCTAAAAAAAAACGAACAATCAGCTTCCAGCTCTTCATTTGTGAACCAATTCAGTGACCCAATAAGCAAATTCTTAAAATTTCAGGCCAATCGGATGAAAATTGACGATTTTAAGTGATGCTGAACTTTGACCTTTTGACCGAATTATTACTTTTTTTAGGACAGTGACTACTAGTTGTCATGTGACACTTGAACGGTAAGTCCGATTTGGATGCCTGTGGTATCAAAATGCGGACAAGACCCTACAGAAAAAACTCATAAAGTGAGAATTTGAACCCCCCAGCGATTGCGAAAAATGTCGAGGGGGGCTTCCCAGCCCCCCACCCCCATTCCAGTTAAAGGTGAATACTCATCCTTACATTTCCTTGCGAAGCACAGTGCATTTGATGTGGTGCCCCTTGCTAGCTCTGCTTGGCAAAGGATTCTTATCAAATCACACTAAATCACCAATAAATATCACAGTGAAGATGTGAGAACGTAAGTTATCTTTACAATAATTATGCATTCATTGGTACTCTTGCGTTCCTAACATTATTCTCTTAGTAAACATGTTATGAAGTACAAACACCAACTTATTGAAGTTTTCAAGACCAAACACCACCAAAAGTATGGTGCACTAGCATGTGCTTCTCACCCCTCAGCCCAATGGACTAAGGGGTATTGTCGTCACGGGCGTCCGGGCGGGCGTCCATCAACTTTTGGTTTCCATCAATTTCAAGAACGGCTTGTCCGTTTAAATCCATTTCTGCAGTGTGTGTTGGGGTTGAGTAGAGGAAGGTTCCTTTCGAAAATGGGCGTGCTGCGATTTTCAATATGGCCGCCACGGCAGCCATCCTGGCTTCCGTCAACTTTTGGTTTCCATCAATTTCGAGCAGAACGGCTTGTCCGATTAAATCCATTTTTGCAGTGTGTGTTGGGGTTGAGTAGAGGAAGGTTCCTTTCGAAAATGGGCGCGCTGCTATTTTCAATATGGCCGCCACGGCAGCCATCTTGAAATTGGTTTCCGTCAATTTCGAGCAGAACGGCTTGTCCGATTACGAGCAGAACGGCTTGTCCGATTAAATTAATTTTTGCAGTGTGTGTTAGGGTTGAGTCGAGGAAGGTTCCTGGGCGCGCTGCGATTTTCAAATATGGCCGCCACGGCAGCCATCTTGAAATTGGTTTCCGTCAATTTCAAGCAGAACAGCTTGTCCGATTAAATCCATTTTTGCAGTGTGTGTTGAGGTTGAGTAGAGGAAGGTTCCTTTCAAAAATGAACGCGCTGCGATTTTCAACATGGCCGCCTAGCAGCCATCTTGAAATTGGTTTCCGTCAATTTCGAACAGAACGGCTTGTCAGATTAAATGCATTTGTGCAGTGTGGGTTGGGGTTGAGTAGAGGAAGGTTCCTTTAGAAAATGGGCCTGCTGCGATTTCAATATGGCCACCATGGTAGCCATCTTGAAATTGGTTTCCGTAAATTTCGAGCAGAATGGCTTGTCCGATTAAATCCATTTTTGCAGTGTGTGTTGGGGTTGGGTAGAGGAAGGTTCGTTTCGAAAATTGGTGCGCTGCGATTTTCAATATGGCCACCACGGCAGCCATCTTGAAATTGGTTTCCATCAATTTCGAGCAGAATGGATTGTCCGATTCAATTCATTTTTGCAGTGTGTGTTGGTGTTAGGTAGAGGAAGGTTCCTTTCAAAAACGGGTGTGCTGCGATTTTCAATATGGCCGCCACGGTAGCCATCTTGAAATTGGTTTCCGTCAATTTCGAGCAGAACGGCTTGTCCGATTAAATCTATTTTTGCAGTGTGTGTTAGGGTTGAGTCGAGAAAGGTTCATGGGCGCGAAATGGGTTAATGGTTTCATGGGTGAAAATTTCTTTACTGCAAGATCCTACTCGGTATACAACTTCGCTTCAAATAACAAATTATCATCAATGCTTACTTTCACCATGCATGGGCTGAGGGGTTACGCCCGCTTTGCGGTGTTATTTATTAAGCCTGGTGTTGGCTTAGCAGTTAGGGTGCTGGCTTGGGATTTCTAGGATCCTGGGTTTAAATCCTGGTCAATCGCTGAATTAACACCAGGGAGATTGACTCAGCCTGTCATCCTTCAGAGGTCGGCAAATTGAGTACCAGCTCACTGGTAATTCCCTGTGTGTTGCAAGAGGTGACTAACAGGGCTGGAGGCAGGAAAGGCATCCGGCCGCAAAGCATTACTTCAAAAAGGGGACCACGGTGCCAAAAAAAAGGCCAATCCCTGCTCTGCGGGGAAAAATGGCCTCGAAAGGTGGTTCTTTTTAGCATGTGCTTTTTGATACCTTCTTATTTTTGTAATTGTGCCCTACTTTCCCTCTTTGCTAAATTTTACATTGTTATTCCAACAAGTCACAATCACTGACTAATGCATACCTTCTGTGTTTATTGTTAAATATTTTTTACAAACCTGGACTGCTGTACACAAAAGGTTCATTTGTGCCGCAGTGTGTGTGATTACAGGTGCATGCTGCTGGATTCAAACTCATTGCCAGGTCGAAGTTTGTGCATTGCCTTGGCTTCCTGTCAGGACTGATTCATTCAATAAGTACTCAAAAAACCCCTGCGATCATTGGTTTTACAATTTCAAGGTACATTTGATTTCCACAGTAAGGTGGGAAAAAGTAAAATGAAGTATTTGAAGTATAGTTTTGAAAATGTATCAATAGATATTTTAAAACATTTAGGTAGATATTTTGAGGATTAATACAGGGTCCCTCCTCCCACCTCTTCCCCTCCCTCATCCCACCACAACCCCTGCCTCCTCCCATGCCCCACCCCCTCCCTCGAACCTCCCAACCACCACTTCCGCCTCCTCTCACTCCACCCCCCTCATTTGAAGGGGTCTTATCTCCCAAACATGTAAAAAGTCTTTTCTCAAGCATGTAATCTAATCTCTCTGGCATGTAAAAAGCATGCAAAGAGGGAGTCTTCGGGGTCTTTAAAGGCTAAGGTGGTGAATGAAAGTACCCTTGGGACAATCCCCGGGTTGAACTTGTTCTGTGTGCCAAATTTGGTGGTTGTCATCCCAGCCTCTTTACAAAAATGCAAACAGACAGACAGAAAGACAGAGTCTGCTTCTTCTTTGTGACTGAAATTTTGAGAGTGGGGAGAGAGGAGGGTGAAGGGTGAGAATGGGGAAGGAAAAAGGGAGGCAAGGGGAAAGGGGTGGGGGAGAGAGGGGGAGAGACAAAGAGGGGTGGGAGAGAGACAGAGGTTGGTGGGGGAGAGACAGTGAGGGTTGAGGGAGAGACAGAGAGATATGTCTGATGATTTGATCCGATCCTGAAAATTTGCACACGCATAGATCATCACGTAATGAACGCGATGATAAACGAAAGAATGAACGCGAAAGGAACCACAACATGTGGGCTGGGCTTAATCTTTTAACATGGGAGTGGGAGAGAGAGGGGAGTAAGAGAGTCAGAGAGAGAGGGCAGAGACATCGTGGGTGGGGAAGAGAAGGGTGTGTCACTGTGTCGGTGTGTGGGAGAGAGAGAGGGGTAGTTGGGAAATAGAGAAGGATGGGTGGATCAGAGGTAGCATCAAGGCCTGTAACTCTTTCAAAGAGTAACAGGCCTTCATGGCAAAGATTGGTCACTGTGTGCACGTGACAACAATATCCCAAGCACTCCACAAGTCTAGACTGTACGGTAGGGTGGCAAGAAGGAAGCCATTACTCAAACTAGAGGTTCCAGGGAACCTGAACTCAACTGGTCTATATCAATATGGTTAGAATATGCATAATAGAACCACAAACTATATAGTTTATATGTGCGTTTATATGTTTATATGTGCGTTTATATGTGTGTTTTCAAATATCTTTAAGTGGCAAAAGGCACAAGTTTCATCAAATTTGATCAGTATTTGTGACTTTTAGAGCTTGGACGTCGTCCAAACTGATGTTTAAGGGTCAAGTCATGTCATAGGTCACGACGAGGTCATTTTTCGGATATCGTCAAAACCCGTAATATATGTGTTGAGGTTTGTTACATACTGTCTACACACCAAGTTTCAGCCTTCTAGCTACATCAGGAAGTACCAGATTGACAAAAATTGATTTTTCAATATGTCCGCCCTGCCACGCCCATTTTTGGGCGTGCAACGCCCAAATGCAATCCCAAACTAGTTTATGTCTTAACGATGCTGCATAACAAGTTTCATCAAATTTAATCAATATTTGTGACATTTAGAGCGTAGACGTCAAATTGTTTACAGACGACAGAAAGACAGAGAGACAGACAGACGACAGACAGACGACAGACGGACGACTGACACTGGGTGTCGACAAAAACTCTCCGAACCACAGCTGTCTGCATCGATGCACCACCTTATGGACCACATGTCTGTGGCTGAGCACCACTTATGGACCCCATGGGTTGGGGCATGGCCCCTCTGCTGGAACCGGCCATGAAGGCCCGAGATCTTGCTGGCGGACCTTGGTCACAGGGCACCGATGCCACACAGGTGAACCACAATAGTCGGCCCTGTGGGCCATAAATAAATAAAAACGGACACGTTTTCTGTGCAAGTTTTATTATGTCCAAATAGGCCGCCAGTAAGAAAATGACGAAGTTGACAACATCTGGAAGAATACCAATGGCCAGCAGAGGGAGCCGAAGAGCAAGACACCACCAGGGTTTGTTGGTTTATTTTTGTTATTGAACTGTGGTGACTGTGCAGCGATTGGTGCTTGATGGTGTTTTGGTGCGGTTTTGGGTGCTTCATGGTGCGTCGATGTAGGGCAAGCTGTCTCCGCCCCCCCCCCCCCCAAAAGAACAATCACAGGTCCTGGGTTGAGTTTTGTAAATACCAGTAGAGTCATTGTAAATAATGCGCCCCCACCGTAAGTGTTTAGTTTGAAAACCATTCCGCAATTCGGTTAGTTGTGGGCGTGAGTCTGTTAGGCAGGGTGCAATGGAGCAGCGGGACATAGTTATTTGAGTTTAAAACTGTCACACTCAGGGTCAGGTTAAATGTAGAGGGAACTACACCTACATGCCACACAAAGTAAAGGTAATCGGCCCGGGACGTGCCTAAGAGGAGGAGGGTGCAGTGTTGTGGAAATGAGAATTGTGTTTTTTTTATTGTGTAATAAATTGTAAAATATCACCCTCCTTCCTCCAGTTGTTGTGTATAAAGGTCAAAGGGCGTCCCTTAGTTAGGTCATATACAATCACGTTAGCCAATCATAGATTTCGTCCTTGTTGGTAGTTTATTTCCTTATTCTATGTAGGTTAAGGCTGTGTCTTCCATTAATTAATACTCCATTGCACCGAATTCAAATAGAGTAGATTCCCTTTCATTCCCATTCCTAAAGCCTCGATTGCCAACTGCATTCGCCGCCATTGCCATGTGCTCCGGCTCGGAGAAGAAAGGCATGTCTCCACCTCGTCATAGAAAGGAGTAGTGAGTCGGCCCCGCTCAACCAACCCAGCCAAAGGGGTTTGGCTTGAGCGGGCGGAGAAAGAACGATCGGGGAGGTTCAAAAAGGTTAGAGGGAGGGGCATATATAACCCGCACCACGAGGCCCCCACCTGAGAGACGAGCTTCAGAGAGAGACGGGAGACGCGTAAGGGAGGAGCCCTGAGAGCAAGCATTGAAAGAGAGTCCTGAGAGAAAGCGTTGAGAGAGAGTCCTGAGAGCAAGTAAGAGCAGTACCACGCAGCTTTGACTCCACCAGGCAGCGTTGGCTCCACCAGGCAGCTCCGACCTGTTACCCCGCGGGAGCCAGATTGCGGTGGCATCGGTGGCCATCGAAGTCCAGCCCGACGTCCCATGCGGGGTCCAGCTCCAGCCAGCTCCGTGCCTTCCTCTCCCTCCAGCCATATACCACCTGCCGTTCCTGTCATCATCCCCCGTGTAAGTGTGCTTGTAGTCTGTCTTTGTCTTGTCCTGGGGTATTAATTAAGACTGTAGGTAAGCTAGCATTGCACTGTGTCTCCTTGATTCCTTCTGTCTTTATTTTATTATCTTTCCTTCTTCCTTGGTTATTTTGGTCCTGTAAATAACAGTAATAAATATAGTAGCATTTCCAACCCTTTTGCCTTCGTCTTCCTCTTCTTCACATCCTTGTCGTTTTGGTGATTTCCCAATTGAATACCGGTGGCACGATTTGGCCAACGTTTAAGGAATCGGGTCTAGTCATGGTAAACGGCTCACGCCGCAGTTTGCTTCGCTCGGCGCAACATTCATTACGCTGCGGCCGTGAGCGGGGGGTGTTCCTTCCCGTACCGGGAAGCGCTGGTATTTAGGTCATAGGACTTGTGGGCCTAAAACCCTACCCAGCGCCGACCGGGCGTGGCGTCATACCCCCGGGACCACGTCGGTCAGTAACAGTCGAGGGGCTTAATCCCCCCTCAATAACGGGAACCGAGGCCGACGTCGGGTTCCATAACAATTGGTGTCAGGAGTGGGATACGGACCTGAAGCGCTTAGCGCGTTCAAATTACGAGTGGCCCGAGATTGTATTTTAACATCCTAAATTTAACATCGTGCCATGGATAGTCAAGGCGACGGGATACCGATGGGGGAATTAGAGGGTGTAGAGTCGACCCAGGACCTCGGGGAAATATATGTGGGAGAAAGGGAAGAGGAGAGCAATGAAGATCTGGTTGCAGAGGCTTCAGGTGCACAAAATGGCGCTCTCGCGCACGTGGTTGTGGAGGCGCAAAATGGCGCCTCGCACGTGGGTGCGGTAGCCGAGCCCGCTCTACCAGCGGGCTTTGACCTGCAGGGCCTCATGGCGCAGCTACAGGCAGTCATCCAAATGGAAATGGGAAACCAACTTGTGGAATTGAGAAAGGATTTGGGAGGCCAAATGAGGGACGAAGCGCGGGGTACTAGTGCCCAAATTGGGAAGTTGGACAATAAATTTGAGGGGTTAGACAACGGGATAAAAGAGGTGAAGAATGGGTTAACGAGGATGGAAAATAGAATGGCTGCCCAGGAGAATCAGATAGAGGGGGTGAAAAATGGGTTAACGGGGGTGGAAAATAGAATGGCTGCGCAGGAGAATCAGATAGAGGGGGTGAAAAATGGGTTAGGGGGGTTAGAAAACAAGATGGAAGACAAATTGCAGGCAATAGGGGAGCAATCTGCCCAGGAAATCAAACGGATGGGGAACCAGATAGAGGAGGTGAAAATCGGGTTGGAAGGTAAACTGGATGCTCAGAGGGATGAATTGGGACAGATGAGGGCGGCATCTAATAAAGAAATGGGGGAGCTGGGGTAGGAAATAAGACGAGGTGTAAGTGAGGAGGTCTCGGGGGTACGCGAGGAGGTAAAGCGAGGTGAGAAGCGTATGGAGAAAGAGGTGAGAAATGGGACGGCCAAGTTACAAGGGGGCATAGAAGATCTGACGCAGGAGGTGGAACAGCTGACGGTGGGACAGAGGGAATTAGTGGAGCAGGTGGAAAAGAACACTGCGGTACTAGGAGGGTTGAAAGCGACACAAAACGAAATCAAAAATGACTTAATAGCGACGAAGAGGGAATGTCCGATGGTACGTGAGGGACTGACAACGAGGTTGGACGAGGTGACGGAGGGAATGGAGACAAAGGACCGGGAGGTGAGGACGCACATGGAAACGGTCAAGGTGGCATTAGAGGATGAAATTGAGGAGACGCACCGGGAAATAAAAGAGGTGAAGCAAAAGTTAGAGGAAGTGGAAGAGGGGGTGAGTGAAATTAAGAAGAGATGGAGGGAAACTAAAAAGGAGATAAAGGAGGAAGTGATGGAGTATGTACAAGGTCGGTGCTCAAATCGTGATGGTGTGCTCGCTAACCAAATAAAGAGTTTGCAGGTGGCGAAGGAGGTGTGGAGACGAGGTGCCAAGGTGAGTGGCGATATACGCGGAAATGTATATGGTGTGAGAGGAGATTCAGTCGGCTTGGGGGATGGTTTGGACCCGGGTGTTCGTGAGAGGCCGCTGGTAAAGTGTGCGACAGGTGCAGAGTGTGAAGGAGGAGGTGTGCGAGAATGTCCGACTATGGGGTGTGTGAGGAAAAAGTGCACGCCGAGGAGTGAGTGTGCTGTCGAGGGTGAGTTGGTCGTAGCGCGTGTGCGAGGGGGCACCTGGAAGCGCGTAGTGGGGAGTGATATAGAGGATGTAACGAGAGAGTGCACACCTGTGGTGAGTGTTACGGAGGGTGTAACGGGAGAGTGTGCGCAAGAGGATGCGCGAGAAAGGTGTGTGACAGACGAGTGCATGAGGACAGAGTGCGCGGTCGAGCATAAGGGTGAATGCGCTACCGAGTGTGGTGGTAAAAGTAGTGAGAGTGACACGGAGCGTGAGTTGGTTGTGGCAGGTGAGAGAGGATGCACACCTGGAATGGAAGGATGCACACCTGGAATGGTAGAGCGCGTATGGGAATGCACACTGGAGTTGGTAGTGAGGCACGTGATTGGGTGTACGGAGGAGAGCACACCTGTGGTTGTCACAGAGGAGGTGACCGAGGAGGGGGCGTGAAGAGGTGTGTTGGTGAGGTGTGCAAATGACGAGTGTGTGCAAAGGTGTGCGGTGGGCAGGCGTGTGACAAAGTCTGTGAGCGGAATGAGTGTACCTGGGTGTGTAAGAGAAGGTGCAATGACTAGGAGCATGGGAACGGCTGGATGTATGAGCAAGGAACGGGCTGCGAGGTGTAAGCATGCAAGTGGAGCATCGACGCTAACCGGGTTAGCGGTTAGATCGATGTTTAGCCGAAGCGGGCCCTCGGTTCGTGCCGGGGTTTGCGTGCCGCGGGGAACCGCGGGGATCGTAACCGCGGCG
Source organism: Myxine glutinosa (assembly GCF_964187855.1). NCBI lineage: Eukaryota > Metazoa > Chordata > Myxini > Myxiniformes > Myxinidae > Myxine > Myxine glutinosa. Next base: position 117,811,519 of record NC_136263.1, on the reverse strand, counting down.
GATTCGAAAGAGCCGCCGTACGCGATCCACGCCGGGCCGCGCTCTGAACGGCCGCGTCCGTGCACCGCCAGGCGGAACGGGCGGCCCGGTAAGAAGGGTCGTCATGGCGACCCCTTTTTGTTGCGGCGTTCCGGCGGGGCGAGATTGGGCCATTGGACGGCTCCGGGCCGAGATGGTGCGTGGGATCTCGGCCCGAGTAAACCTCCTTCCCTGCAACGAGTGCCGGACGCATCCAACCGCCGGCACCAAACAACCCGCATTCATTGCTCGGCTTTGCGAAGCTGAGCTTTGGAGATGAATTGGCGCACCGAGAGGCTCCGGTGAGTAGACGTGTGATGATGATAGTGTTTTGGACCCGAAATTGAAAAGCAAAATTTGATGATTGGCAAGGATTGGCAGAGTGATGATTGGCAGATGATTGGTAGTGATTGGCAAATTTTTAATTGGCTGGAATTTGGTGAGCAAAATTTATAGTGAGAGATACCCGATGTGGTGGGACGGCAACTCTGCCATCCCTCACAGCGGGGGCAAAGGAGCACTAGATATGGGGTTTGTGGCAGTGAAAACTAGCCCGGGAGGGTTAGAATAAAATGATAGGGATCTAGAGAAGATGACCATAGGTAACGGTAAGGTTAGGTAGTGACACTGATACCTGTAGTGGGGACGCAGGTAGATTAGTTGGATGATAATGACGAGGGAGCGCAATAGTTTAAAGGGGCGACTGGGAAGCGCAAGTTCCAGAGGGGAGTAGTTAGATGAGATGATGCCGTGTGTTTGAGAATCGAAAGTGTATTGAGCGTGGAAGTGTATGGAGCAGTGAGTAAGGAACGATGGAGATTGCACAGGTGTGCAACTGAACAGGTGTATGGAGCAGTGTATGAGTGACTGATGGTGATGTGTGTTGTGTTGACCCAATGGTCCAGGGAGGAAGGAGGGTGCAGGTGGCACCAGGTGATTGCACAGGTGTGCAACTGCAGGTGTATGGAGAATGGTTGTGTGGAATACATGGAGTGTGGAATATATGGAGTATGGAATGGATGGTCGTGGAGTGAGTATGGTGGAAACTGTGGAGTGGAGTCGATGGAGCGAAGGTGTGGATGGGGGAAAGGAGGATGGACCCCATCACGAATACCCGGGGAGGGTAGTGTAAGTGTTAGGTAGAGGGTATAGGTAAATTGTGGTTGGATATTGGCATCTGTGGAGCGTGGTGGAAGAATGATGGTTGAATGGGTGCATTAGTGTCGTGGAAATGGCTGGGCGTGTGGCCTGTTAATATGTGTAGTTGGTTGAGCACTCCACCACTGTGAGGATGTCGGCCTGGTGAGGCCGCAGGTGGGCTCTGGGGGCCGGTAGAGTTGTTGTGGATGGGGCCCGAGGAGCCGGAGGACGGACCCGGGTAGCCCAGTGCCAGAGGGCACCGAGGGGTGACAGAGCCAGGAGGGGCCTTCCCCAGTTAGATAGGTTAGGGTGAGGAGCTAGGTAAGCTCGGGTGGCAACTACAGTGGTGGAAGTGTGCAGGTGGATAGACCTGCTGGGAGAGCAACACGACTCAGCCCGGAAATTGTGCAAGGGCACCGGGAGATGAATCGGGGGAGTGAGACCCCAAATTGATGAAGCACCACAGTTTGGTCAATGGGAATTTGGTTCTTAAAACCGCAAAGAGTAAGATGGCCAATGGTTTGGCAGGGAAAGACCCCGGGTAGTGTAAAGTGTGTAAAAGTCATTTTAGAAGGTAGTTAGGATTAAGGATCTCCTCGCACCATCTACATCCACTCACCTGAGGTGACGAAACTCCACACCATGCCAGGTTGTTTTTGATTATTTTTATTGTGCAAATGTTTGGAATGTGAGACGCATCATGACGTGGGTGTGACATTGTGCTGATGTTCCATCTCTCCCTCTTTATGAGGATTGATGATGAATTGGGTGATGGCAAATTTTGGATTAGTGGGAGTGAAGACGAATTTGGTGTCGGGGAAATATGGGGAAGACGTGACGATAGCGACGGATTTGTAAGGTGGAGTGTAATGTGTAGATTGTTGTAAATATGGGGTAAGGGCAAGGGCAGAGTAGGTGACAGGGGGGGTGACGTACGGTAGGGACGAGCTTTTCTCCGCTCCGTCTCCAAACGCACTTCGCCTTGCATTGCCTTGTTTGATGTGTACCCTTGTGACCTTACCCCTCGCTCACCTGTCTTTCCCCCTCCCCCCCCCCCCTTGTCTCCCACACGAGGACTGTGTGCCACTGGGCGCCGAGGGGAGCGTGCGGGAGTCCGCCATTGTGCGCCCGAACTCTCCCAACCACAGCTGTCTGCATCGATGCACCACCTTATGGACCACATGTCTGTGGCTGAGCACCACTTATGGACCCCATGGGTTGGGGCATGGCCCCTCTGCTGGAACCGGCCATGAAGGCCCGAGATCTTGCTGGCGGACCTTGGTCACAGGGCACCGATGCCACACAGGTGAACCACAATAGTCGGCCCTGTGGGCCATAAATAAATAAAAACGGACACGTTTTCTGTGCAAGTTTTATTATGTCCAAATAGGCCGCCAGTAAGAAAATGACGAAGTTGACAACATCTGGAAGAATACCAATGGCCAGCAGAGGGAGCCGAAGAGCAAGACACCACCAGGGTTTGTTGGTTTATTTTTGTTATTGAACTGTGGTGACTGTGCAGCGATTGTTGCTTGATGGTGTTTTGGTGTGGTTTTGGGTGCTTCATGGTGCGTCGATGTAGGGCAAGCTGTCTCCGCCCCCCCCCCCCCCCCAAAGAACAATCACAGGTCCTGGGTTGAGTTTTGTAAATACCAGTAGAGTCATTGTAAATAATGCGCCCCCACCGTAAGTGTTTAGTTTGAAAACCATTCCGCAATTCGGTTAGTTGTGGGCGTGAGTCTGTTAGGCAGGGTGCAATGGAGCAGCGGGACATAGTTATTTGAGTTTAAAACTGTCACACTCAGGGTCAGGTTAAATGTAGAGGGAACTACACCTACATGCCACACAAAGTAAAGGTAATCGGCCCGGGACGTGCCTAAGAGGAGGAGGGTGCAGTGTTGTGGAAATGAGAATTGTGTTTTTTTTATTGTGTAATAAATTGTAAAATATCACCCTCCTTCCTCCAGTTGTTGTGTATAAAGGTCAAAGGGCGTCCCTTAGTTAGGTCATATAAAATCACGTTAGCCAATCATAGATTTCCTCCTTGTTGGTAGTTTATTTCCTTATTCTATGTAGGTTAAGGCTGTGTCTTCCATTAATTAATACTCCATTGCACCGAATTCAAATAGAGTAGATTCCCTTTCATTCCCATTCCTAAAGCCTCGATTGCCAACTGCATTCGCCACCATTGCCATGTGCTCCGGCTCGGAGAAGAAAAGCGTGTCTCCACCTCGTCATAGAAAGGAGGAGTGAGTCGGCCCCGCTCAACCAACCCAGCCAAAGGGGTTTGGCTTGAGCGGGCGGAGAAAGAACGATCGGGGTGGTTCAAAAAGGTTAGAGGGAGGGGCATATATAACCCGCACCACAAGGTCCCCACCTGAGAGACGAGCTTCAGAGAGAGACGGGAGACGCGTAAGAGAGGAGCCCTGAGAGCAAGCATTGAAAGAGAGTCCTGAGAGCAAGCATTGAGAGAGAGTCCTGAGAGCAAGTAAGAGCAGTACCACGCAGCTTTGACTCCACCAGGCAGCGTTGGCTCCACCAGGCAGCTCCGACCTGTTACCCCGCGGGAGCCAGATTGCAGTGGCATCGGTGGCCGTCGAGGTCCAGCCCGACGTCCCGTGCGGGGTCAAGCTCCAACCAGCTCCGTGCCTTCCTCTCCCTCCAGCCATATACCACCTGCCGTTCCTGTCATCATCCCCCATGTAAGTGTGCTTGTAGTCTGCCTTTGTCTTGTCCTGGGGTATTAATTAAGACTGTAGGTAAGCTAGCGTTGCACTGTGTCTCCTTGATTCCTTCTGTCTTTATTTTATTATCTTTCCTTCTTCCTTGGTTATTTTGGTCCTGTAAATAATAGTAATAAATATAGTGGCATTTCCAACCCTTTTGCCTTCGTCTTCCTCTTCTTCACATCCTTGTCGTTTTGGTGATTTCCCAATTGAATACCGGTGGCACGATTTGGCCAACGTTTAAGGAATCGGGTCTAGTCTTGGTAAACGGCTCACGCCGCAGTTCGCTTCGCTCGTCGGCGCAACATCCATTACGCTGCGACCCTGAGTGGGGGGTGTTCCTTCGCGTACCGGGAAGCGCTGGTATTTAGGTCATAGGACTTGTGGGCCTAAAACCCTACCCAGCGCCGACCGGGCATGGCGTCATACCCCCGGGACCACGTCAGTCAGTAACAGACGAGGGGCTTAATCCCCCCTCGATAACGGGAACCGAGGCCGACGTCGGGTTCCGTAACAATATATATATATATATATATATATATATGTATATATATATATATATATATATATATATATATATATATATATATATGTATATATATATATTATATATATATATATATATATATATATATATATATATATATATATATATATATATACACTGTATATATATATATATATATATATATATATATATATATATATATATATATATATATATATATATATATATGTGTACAGTCGGACCCCGCTATTCACGGGGGATATGTTCCTGGAAAATCCGAGAAAAACCTGCGAATAGGGGGGGCGTTGTTTCAATGGAAAAAGGGGGGATAGGTTCCCAGGTTGCGAAAATCCACGAATAGCCAGGAAAAAACCGCGAATAACGAAACAAAATCCCAAAATGGTGAGGCAAATCCCGAGAATGTCGACGATAATCCACGAAGGTTGATGAACGTCCCGAAAGTGGCGAGACAAGACCCACGAATGTCGATGAAAATCCGCGAATGCATGCCATGCCATTGTTTCAATGGGGGAAAAGGGAGACAGATAATTGCACTAATAGATACTGTGGAGTGTTTTCATACCATACAGTAACTCACATGGATGATGTGTTATGGAGCTGGTGGAATTAGACGAGAAGCAATGTTTACCGTCTGTTGGGATATCCCGTGAAACATTGTTTACCTGTGAACGGTGGAATATCACGTGAAGCTATTCACAGTGTATTATGACGGGATATATTTTGCACCCCTGAAAAACCGCGAATTCGCGGAACACAGCCACGAATAGAAAAAAAACGCATTTTGGTGGAACACATCCATGAATATAAAAAACCATGATTTGGCGGAACACAGCCACAAATAGAAAAAAAACCGTGATTTGGCGGAACGCAGCCACGAATAGGAAAAAACCCCACGATTTGGCAGAACCCAGCTACGAATAGAAAAAAAATCCACGATTTGGCAGAACACAGCCACGAATAGAAAAAAAAACCCGCCATTTGGCGGAACACAGCCACAAATTTAAAAAAACGCGATTTGGCGGAACGCAGCCAAGAATAGAAAAAAAACGCAATTTGGCGGAACACAGCCGCGAATAGAAAAATGCTATTTGGCGGAACACAGCCACGAATAGGAAAAAACCACGATTTGGCGGAACACAGCCACAAATAGAAAAAAACTGCGATTTGGCGGAACACAGCCACGAATAGAAAAAAATCCGCGATTTGGTGGAACACAGCAACAACAACAACAACAACAACATGCATTTTAAGGCCATTTTCCCTGGTAGAGCGGGGGTTAGCCTTGCGGTCCCCATGACAATCTTCTCCATCTTGCCCTATTTTCTGCATCTCTCCTTGTTAACCCCCTTGCCCGCATTTCTTCTTCCACCATCTTTAGCCAAGTCTTTCTCGGTCTTCCCCGTCCTCTACTTCCTTCTACATTCATTTCCATCCCTCTTCTCAACCAGTCACTTTCATCCTTCCTCAACACATGACCAAACCATCTCAACCGGTTCCTCTTCACAGCATCAATCACAGGCTCTATTCCCATCATTTTTCGCAATTCATCATTTGTCTTCCTCTCTCTCAACGATACGCCGCACATCCATCGAACCATTTGCATTTCCACCCTTTCCAACCTTCGTTGCTGCTCTACGTTCATTACCCATGTCTCGCTCCCATAAATCATAACACTTCTCACACATGCAGCATACACCTTTCCCTTCAGCTTCAACGACTCTCCCCTCCTCATCAGCACGCCACTCAGATCCCGAAACTTCTTCCATGCACATCTCACTCGCGCAACCGTTGCCGAGTCAGAACCACTTTCTCCATTCAGCATGTCTCCGAGGTAGCAAAATGTTTTCACACCTTCCAGCTTCATGCCGTCTCCAAGATCTAACTCAACATTTCCTCCATCTGCAGCTCCCTCTGTGCACACCTTACATTTGAATGTAGCTGCCACACTGGTTAATGACCCTCTCAGACCACTACATTTTTGATGAGCCCACTCAGCGCACATTGTACATTGAATGGAGTTCACTACGGCACCCTTCCTGCACACAGCACAAGGGACACTTCCCAGTTCTTTCCACCTCACCACATGCTTTACCACTTGCCATCACCTTCGTCTTTCCGATATTCACCTTATAACCTTTTGTCTCCATACTTTCCTTCCACTTGTTCATCTTTTCCTTCAGTCCATCCATACTTTCCGCAATCAACACCAGATCATCTGCATACAACAACTCCCACGGTAAACCCTCCTTTACGTTCTGAGCCAGCACCTCCATCACAGCTACAAATAGTAGTGGACTTAGTACCAACCCCTGATGCACTCCCACCTTCACCTCAAACTCACCATTGTTCCCGTCCTTCGTCCTTACAGCTGTGCGTGCTCTTTTGTGCATTGCCATCACTACTCTGATCAACCATTCCTCCACTCCTAACTTCCTCATTGCCCATGTCAATACTTTGCATGGACCCCTATCGAATGCTTTCTCCAGATCAACAAACCCAAGAAACAACTTCTTCCTCTTCTCCATGTACTTCTCCTGCAACTGCCTCACAATAAAAAGCGCGTCTGTCGTTCCTCCTCCTGGCATAAATCCAAACTGCATTTCGTCGATCTTCACTTTCTTCCTTATCCTCCTCTCCAACACCCTTTCCAATACCTTCATTCCATGCTCCAATAACTTTATCGCTCGGTACGAGCCACACTCCAGAGGGTCACCTTTCCCCTTGTATAGAGGGACGAAGGTACTCAGTTCCCAATCCACTGGAATGCGGCCTTCTTTCACCACCAGATTACTGATCTCTGTCATTCTCTTCACACCCCAACTTCCTGCTGCCTTCAACATATCTCCCAGAACTCCCATCGGCCCTCCCACTTTTCTACTCTTCATTGCTTTTATCGCTTCCTCAACTTCCTTCTCAGTTATCTTCTCTGCCGGTCCTAAAACTGGGTTACTCTCTATGTTGCCATCCCATTCATTCTCTGTATTCAACAGCATTTCCATATATCTTTTCCATCTTCCTTTAATTCCATCTGGGTCCACAACGATTTGTCCCACTTCATCCTTCAAGCAACTCAACCCCTTCACATCACACCTCTCTTTCGCTATCTGCTTTGCAATCCTGAATACTGCTCTCTGACCCTCTTCCGAATCCAAGCGTTCTCCGAACATTTTCCTACATGCCTCCTATGCCTTTGCTACCTCTTTCTTTGCAGCCTTCTTGGCTGCCTTATAACTTTCATGCTCTGCTGTTTCTGCTCCCGTACTCTTCGCCTTCTGCCACTCCTTGAACTTCTTCCTCTTCTCGTCAATCCTCTTTCCAACTTCATCATCCCACCACCATGTTTCCGAGTGCCTCGGTGGTCCTTTTGTCCATCCACATACCTCACCAACGGCTCCCAACAGACTAGCTTTCATTGACATCCAACCACTTTCAAGCTCAACCACATCATCCTCGACCCTACTCAGCCTCTCTTTTAATGCCTCCCTTACTGTCACCTCTTTCAAGCTCCACACCTTCATTCTCGGTTGGTACTTCACCCGCCGAGCTCTCCTTGCACCTTTCACCCTTATGTCGCAGACAACCAAGTGGTGCTGTGAAACAGCCTCCTCCCCCGGGATCAACTTTGTGTCCCGGAGGTGCCCCCTATCTCTCATACGCACCATCAGGTAGTCAACGGTTGTCGTCGACCCACCTGACGTGTATGTAACAAGCTTATTATCCTCTTTCTGGAACTGAGTATTACAAATCAACAAATCAGCTCCATCAGCAAACTCCAAAATTCTTTCACCTTCTCCATTTCTCACACCATATCCGTAACCCCCATGAACTCCCTCAAAACCATCCATACTCCTTCCCACATGTCCATTTAGGTCTCCTCCTTCCACAACTTCCTCATCTTTCACGTTTTCCATCAGCTTCTCTATCGCACACCAGAACCTGTCCTTCTCTTCATCGCTCCGACCAACATGCGGAGCATATCCCGGGATGACGTTCACCAAGAGCTTTCCAATCATCATTTTCACCATCATCAACCTATCACTCACTCTAGTCACACTCACCACACTGTCTACAAACTCCTCAGAAAACAGGACACCAACACCATTCACACCCTCCAGGCACCTTTGCCACACAAACTTGTATTTCTGTCCCTGCCTACCCTTCACCATTCTCACACCACTTCCCTTCCATCTCATCTCTTGCACACAACATATGTCCACTCTTCTTCTGACCAATACTTCCACCACTTCTCCTGATCTCCCTGTCATTGTCCCTACATTCCATGTCCCAAACCTCAGAAACCGATCTCCACTTCGGGCTGTACCCTGCCCATATGTAGTTGTAATTGTCATGATTCTCTTTTTGAGGCAATGTTTTTATGGCCGGATGCCCTTCCTGATGCCAACCCTCTTAGTCGTCTATTACGACACGCAGGGATATGGTGTACCTATTCTAATCCAGGGTAAACACTGGGAAACGTTTAAAACATGGAAATTCGGGGGGGGGGGGGGCATCACGGCTGTGGGGGCCCCGTCAGCACCATGCCACGGCGGCCCCGTCAGCACCACACCACGTCGGCCCGGTCAGCACCACACCACGTCGGCCCAGTCAGCACCACACCATGGCGGCCCGGTCAGCACCACACCAGGGTGGCCGGTCAGCACCACACCACGGCGGCCCGGTCAGCACCACACCACGGCGGCCCGGTCAGCACCACACCACGTCGGCCCGGTCAGCACCACACCATGTCAGCCCGGTCAGCACCACACCAGGGTGGCCCGGTCAGCACCACACCACGTCGGCCAGGTCAGCACCACACCATGTTTGCCCTGTCAGTACCACGGCGACCCAGTCCGCACCACACCCTTGGAAAGGACTTCGATGCTGTGGAGAGATCGAAGCAAGCCTCCTTGCTCGGGCGGACCGGAAGCGGAAGTCCATATATATAAGCACATATATATAATGTGCACATACAGTATATATAAGGACATAATATATTGTGGGCTTTCACGAAAAATACGAGCAAATAATAACGGCGGGGTAGCAGAAAAGGAGGTGGGGTTGAGAGGTTTGGGTATTAAATCAAGCCTCTCAAAATATCAGCACCACACACCACGTCGGCCCGGTCGGCCCAGAGCCTGGCGCGAAGTCCAAGGACATCAGCACGTCATCCGAAAACAGCTCCGGTTGGTGCGAACCACTCGGTAAATGGCGCGAACCAGGTCCCGACATGCCCTTGCTCGCTTGGCCCCGATGAAGGCCTCGCTGAGTGTTCTCCAAACAGGGGCAAAATCGCCCAAGCCGCGCTGGATTTCGGCAGTGGAAGCCTTGCTCGCTCGGCCCCGATGAAGGCCTCGCTGGGTGTTCTCCAAACAGGGGCAGAATCGCCCAAGCTGCGCTGGATTTCGGCGGCAGAAAGCAGCCACGAAGCGACGATATTCGGTCGGGCTGTAATGCGAAAACCACGGTCAGCACCACACCCTTGGAAAGGACTTCGATGCTGTGGAGAGGTCGAAGCAAGCCTCCTTGCTCGAGCGGACCGGAAGCAGAATCACAGCCACAAATAGAAAAAATTGGTGGAACAAAGCCACGAATAGGAAAAAAAAACGCGATTTGGCAGACCACAGCCCAAATTTAAAAAACGTGATTTAGCGGAACACAGCCACGAATTGAAAAAAACTGCGATTTGGCATAACACAGCCACGAATAGAAAAAAACGCGATTTGAGGGAACACAGCCACGGATAGAAAAAAAACCGCGATTTGGCAGAACACAGCTGTGAATAGAAAAAAACCGGGATTTGATGGAACACAGTCGCGAACAGAGAAAAAAAACCACGATTTGGTGGAACACAGCCACAAATAGGAAAAAAAACGCGATTTGGCGGAACACAGTCGCCAATAGAAAAAAACCCCACGATTTGGTGGAACACAGCCGCGAATAAAAAAAACTCGCAATTTGGCCGAACACAGCCACAAATAGAAAAAAAGCCCCTAAATTTGCTGGACATTTTTCCGTGAATAGAGGAACAGGCCGCATTTTATCAACCGCGGATACACGGACTCTGCGAATAGCGGGGTCTAACAGTATATATATATATATATATATATATATATATATATATATATATATAAAAATATAAATATATATATATATATATATGTATATATATATATATATATATATATATATATATATATATATATATATATATATATATATATATATATATATATATATATATATATAAAATATATATATATATATATATTGTTACGGACACGGCTAGGATGTTAATTGCCGAGCGGATGGCCGCCGCGCCCGAACAGTTACCCCGACTAACCCGATTCCTGAACGTTGGCCAAATCGCGCCACAGATATTCAATGGGGAAAAGACTAAGGCGACACGGATGTGAAGAAGAAGAAGGAGAAATAGGGAATACGAATATAATTTATTTGCTATTTACAGGCCCAAAAAAACCAAGGAGAAGGAAGGATAATAAAATAAAGACAGAAGGACTCAGAGACACAGTGAAAATACTAGCTTATCTAACAGGCTTACTTATACCCAGGGACAAGATAAAAGACAGACTACAAGCACACTTACACAGGGGATGATGACAGGAATGGCAGGAGGTGGATAGCTGGAGGGAGCGGAAGGTTCAGCTGGAACCGCAGCACGGTCGGGTCGGGGATGAGCAGCCGCCACCCTTTCTCGATCGGTGCGTTTAGCAGCCGCCGTTCCTTCGCGGCCCCGCTCGAAAGTGCCGTCAAAGCCCCGAAGCTGCTGTGGCTGAAGCTGCTGTGGCTGAAGCTGCTGTGGCTGAAGCTGCTGCGTGCCGCTGCTCTTTCAGGGATCCTCTCTGGCGCAACTCCTTCTTGGAACCTTTGGCGCAACTCTTTTAATTCACCTCTCCCTCTCTTGCTTACTCCAACAACCACTTCCTTGCTTGGTCCAACAACAACTTTCTCTCTGGCTTGGTCCAACAACAACTTCTCGGCTTTTGCGCGCGCGCTTTTATAGCGCCTCAGGCGATCAAGCCGCTGGTGTCCAGGACACGCCCATCGGTCAGCTCGCCTCGGCCCTGATTGGTCGGCACGGCCCTCTGGCTCCGCCCTTGATGACGATGGGCGGGCACGCCCTTCTTCCCCGAGCTGACCACGCCGTAATGGCGGCAATTGCAAACAACAGCCAAATGCAGTTGGCAATTGACGAAAGGGGGGTTGGAAGGGAATCTACCTTATTTCACTTGGTGCAATGGAGTATTTCAATTAATGGAAGACACAGCCTTACACTAATACACATAATATAGTAAGGGAAACATATGAAAATCTGTTAACTAAATTGTTACCAAAAATTTTCTTCAACAATATGTTTGTAAAGGTGTGTAATAACATGTGTTAAAATGTTGAAGGTCAACTCCCGTGGGAAACCCAGAAAAAAGCTGTTGAATTCGGGTACCGAAAAATTATTTTCGAGAATTTTTATTTTTTTTAATCGGCCCTTAAGTAACTTATGAGGGGTCAAATAAGGGTTTTTCATGATTCTGAGTTGATTGTTAACATTTATATTTCACCACAGACACTCCTTTGTGGAAAAATAATTTCTAAATATATCTCATTTTCTACTTTGCAGGACATGGAGTCTAGCAATATGGATGAAGACGTTACTCCACCTGTGCTCAATTGCTTCATCTGTGCACGCTCGGATACACCAGCTGAAAGGCTCATACAGGCAACTCCAAAGGGATACTCAACTTTATTGAAACAAGCAGAAACTGTCGAAAATGTTACTGTTGTGGAACGTATGAAGGAGGCTCAAAAGGAAGGAAAACTGAGGTACCACCAGAAGTGTAAAAATGATCTGTACAACAACTTTGTTGCAACCACCAAGAAGTCAGCTCAAGCATCAAAGGCAGAGAAAGAGTCATCAAAGTTGAAGAGAAGACGCACTACTTGTGAGTTCAGTTCATCAACTGGCTGCAGTTCTAGAAGATCACAGTCAGTTGACCTCCTGTATAAGGATGTATGCATTCTTTGCAACCAACCAGCCCAGCTCTACAAAAATAATCCAGCACAAGCTAGAAAGAAATACAGAGTGCCAGATAATTTGACTGCAGATACACTGAAGGCAAGCTTGCTGAAGACAGCACGGAGTCGCGGGGATGACTGGGGCACTGAAGTCACTGGACGCCTGGAAGGGATCAACGACTTGGTAGCAGAAGAAACACTGTACCATTTGCGATGCAAACTTATGTTTGCGAGAGGTGACAGTTTGTCCAAGACTGATGAGGAAGGAAAAAGGAAGAGAGGACAGAGGAGTATTGATGAGGAGCGAGAGGCAGTTTTTATTGAATTCTGCGAATGGTTAGACTCAGAATTAGAGCATGGGGTAATGAACATGGACCAAGTCCATGAAAAGCTGCAGGAGTTTGATCAGTCACCAGAGAAGAGCCTTTCTTATTCAAAGCATTGGCTAAAGATAAAACTTCTAGAGAAATACGAAGACACCTTGTATTTCACAATACAGGAAAGAAGGGCAGATGTACTCTGTCTCAAAGATGGCACCGACAATATTCTGCGAGAGCATCATGCTAATCTTGACCATGGAGATGAGAAGACTCAGATCATAAAGACGGCACTCAAGTTCATATCCAATGATATTGCCTTGATTGATTTAGGTCCAAAGTCATACCCCACCACACACAGTATGACTGACATCGATAGTCAGCTGACACTTGTTCCTGCAAGCCTTCAGATGTTCTTGAGACCGATTGTCAAGACAGACGAAAGAGTTGCCGTTTGGGGGCAGAATTTTATTAAGGCCTGTCGACATCGGTCTGGAGTATTCCCACACCAAATGGGGCTTGCCATACAACTTGATCATAGATTTGGGTCAAAATGGATGCTCAACAAGTTCCACCGGCTGGGATACACTGAGACTTACACGGAGACACAAAACTACAAATACTGCTTCCTTAATAGTAGGAGTGGAGATGATGTTCCAGATACTTCTGGCACTCTTGACACCATTGTGGAGGAAACCGATGAAGAGATCAATGATGAGGTTGCGGTTGATGCTGCGCTTGAGGATCAATCAGTGATGACAGCCAAAGTGCCAGCCAGTGAAAGTGAATTGTCAAGTAATGATCAGGTGGTCTTTATGGAGGTTGGGGAAACAAACAATGCAGTCACTCAGTTTGTTGGAGACAATATAGATTTAAACATTGTCTCTATTCACGGAAACACTCCCTTTCACTCAATGGGTTGGATCGAAGTCACCTCTCCGGCACCACCTTTGCCAGATCCACAGACAATAGCAGCTTTCCCCCGGGTGAAGTTGAAGGCACTCGACAAAGCTAAGATCCTTAGAGGAACTGAAGTAAAGATTATTCCCTTTACGAACAGGAAACAATAGGAACAAACGCGATCATGTTTCTCCCCCTCGCTGAGCTTTCCACCTCCCTGGCTCATGATCAGCCACTCCTCACTCCAGGTGACACACTCTGGGCAGCGGGGTGGGTGATCAAAGCCAACGATCCTGAGTTCCCACACTCCAACTGGAATGGCTGGATGAAGAGAATCCATGCTAATGATGCAAAGCAGAGCACACAGATCGAGTTCCTCCCAGTTATTGAAGGAGACCCTAATGACCTCAACACCATCTTCACCACTCTGAAAGAGTGCATACGGCGCGCTGGGGTCGCTATAGTGACCTTTGATCTTCTGATTTGGCTGAAGGCTGTGAATATAATTAAGCAGGCAAATCTACCCGTCATTCCAAGGTTGGGTGGTTTTCACCTGCTGAAGTCTTATCTTGGATCAATGGGTAACATCATGGAAGATTCTGGACTACTAGATGTGATCCAGTTGATCTATCCTGGAAGTACGACAGCCAACCACATCATGGATGGAGGATGTTTTGACAAGGCAATCCGTGTTCACCTCCTCATCGATGCAGCCATCTATCAACACATCATGAAACTTGCCTTCACTGAGGAGGAGCGTGGTGACATGGTTTTGCGAAGGGGACGCGGCTGAGTACATCGACATCTTCCTTGACACAGAAGCCACCAAGGAAACAGTGATTCAGGCTGGTACTGCGATTTTCAAGTACATTTACCATGGACGAGATACTACATTGGGTGAAATTCGGTACAACATGTTCTCAAGGAAGGCAGCGGCAGGAGTGATCAAACCAGAGACTCTACCTCCAACAGAGGGTGCAGCTGCACAACATTCACTCCGTGCCTACCTGCAGACCCGGGACTGGATCCTTCTACAGAGCATGTCTCTGAACACGAGTGACTATGGATGGACAATAGGTGTGCATGGGTATGAGCCAGTTCCAACACTGGACCCCACGGCTCCTGAGGAGCTATTGCAGTTCACGAGCTGTAATTGTCATGGAGATTGCAGCAACCGGCGATGCAGCTGCAAGAAGAATGGGGTCACGTGCATCTCGGCCTGTGGAGTCTGTAATGGCATTACATGCAGAAACTGAAGTCATGATGTTGTTGAGTCTGAAGAAGACATAGACAATGACTGTTGAAACTTCTGACATTGTGAATGAGAAATAACTCTTGAGTATTATATATGTATGTGAAATAAAAGCTACTTTGTGTGTAAATGTAAAAGTGAAAATATAAATGTTAACAATCAACTCAGAATCATGAAAAACCCTTATTTGACCCCTCATAAGTTACTTAAGGGCCGATAAAAATAAAATAAAATTCTCGAAAATAATTTTTCGGTACCCGAATTCAACAGCTTTTTTTCTGGGTTTCCCACGGGAGTTGAACTTCAACATTTTAACACATGTTATTACACACCTTTACAAACATATTGGTGAAGAAATTTTTTGGTAACAATTTAGTTAACAGATTTGTGAAATATTTCATAAAATGCCCTTACTAATAAGGATATAACTGTCAACAAGGGGGGAAATCTATGATTGGTTAACGTGTGGTGTTTATGAACGAATTACGGGACGCACTTTGACCTTTATACATAACTGGAGCAAGGAGGGCGATATTTTACAACAATTTATACAACAACAACAACAACAAAAAACCATTCTCATATACACAACACTGCACCCTCCTCCTCTTAGCCACGTCCCGGGCCTCTTACCTTAACTTTTAGTGTGGCACGTAGGTGTAGTTCCCTCTACATTTAACCTGACCCTGAGTGCGACAGTTTTAAAACATAAATAAATATGTCCCGCTGCTCCATTGCACCCTGCCTAACAGATTCACGCCCACAGCTAACCGAATTTCGGAATTGGTCTTCAAACTATACATTTACGGTGGGGGCGCATTATTTACAATGACTCTGCTTTTATTTACAATACTAACCCAGGACCTGTGATCGTTCTTTGGGGGGGGGGGGGGGGGGGGGGACAGTCTGCCCTGCATCAATGCACCAGAAAGCACCCAAAAACGCACCAATACACCCTCAAGCACCAATCGGTGCACAGTCATCACTGTTCAATAAAAATAACCAAACAACCCTGAACCCTGCTGGTGGTCTCTTGCTCTTCGGCTCCCTCTGCTGGATAATGCTCTCTTCCTGATGTTGTCATCTTCTTTGCTGGCGGCCTATTTGGATTAAAAAATGCACCCAAAGTGTCCATTTTTATTTATTTATGGCCCACAGGGCCGACTACGTGTGGTTCACCTGTGCGGCATAGGTGCCCTGTGACCAAGGTCCGCCAGCAAGATCTCGGGCCCTCATGGCCGGTTCCAGCAGAGGGGCCATGCCCCAACCCATGGGGTCCATAGGTGGTGCTCAGCCACAGACATGTGGTCCATAATGTGGTGCATCGATGCAGACAGCTGGTTCTGGGAGTTCCGGGCGCACAATGGCGGACTCACTCACGCACGCTCCCCTCGGTGCCCAGTGGCGCACAGGTCCTCATGTGGGAGACAAGGGGGGAAAAGACAGATGAGCGAGGGGTAAGGTCTCAAGGGTACACATCAAACAAGGCAATGCAAGGTGAAGTGCGTACGGAGAGCGAAGTGAGAGAGCTCGTCCCTACCGTATGTCACCCCCCCTGTCACCTACTCTACCCTTGCCCTTACGCCATATGTACAAAATCTACACATTTACAAATTCGTCACAACTGTCACGTCTTCCCCATTTTTCTTCTATCCCAAATTCGTCTCCACAATCCCTCTAACCAAATTTGCAATCACCAATTCATCATCAATCCTCATAAGGAGGGAGAGATGGAACAACAAGCACAATGTTACACCCACATCATGATGCGTCTCACAATCCAAACATCTGCACAATAAAAATAATAAAACATGGCATGGTGTGGAGTTACGTCACCTCAGGTGAGTGGATGTAGATGGTGCGAGGAGATTTCAATCCTAACTACCTTCTAATTGACTTTAACACACTTTACACTACCCGGGGTCTTTCCCTGCCAATCCATTGGCCAACTTACTCCATGTGGTTTTAAGAACCAAATTCCCATTGACCAAACTGTGGTGCTTCTCAATTTGGGGTCTCACTCCCCCGATGCAACTCCCTGTGCCCTTGCACAATTTCCGGGCTGGGTTGTGCAGCCCTCCCAGCAGGTCTACCCACCTGCACACCTCCACCACTGTAGTTGCCACCCGAGCTTACCTAGCTCCTCACCCTAACCTACCTAACTGGGGAAGGCCCCTCCTGGCTCTGTCACCCCTTGGTGCCCTCTGGCACTGGGCTACCCGGGTCCGTCCTCCGGATCCTCCGGCCCCATCCACAACAACTCTACTGGCTCCCAGAGCCCACCTGCGGCCTCACCTGGCCGACATCTTCACAGTGGTGGAGTGGCCAAACCAACTACACACACTAACAGGCTACACGCCCAGCCATTTCCACGTCACTAATGCACCCATCCAAATACCATTCTTCCACCACGCACCACAGATGCCAATATCCAACCACAATTTACATGTACCCTCTACCTAACACTTACACTACCCTCCCCGGGTATTCGTGATGGGGGTCCACTCTCCTTTCCCCCATCCACACCTTCGCACCATCCACTCCACTCCACAGTTTCCACCATACTCACTCCACGACCATCCATTCCAATACTCCATATACTCCAGACCATTTATTCCATACACCTGTTCTTCCATACACCTGTTGTTGCACACCTGTGCAATCACACCTGGTGCTTCCTGCACCCTCCTTCCTTCCTGGACCATTTGGTCAGCACAACTAACATCACTATCACTCACTCAAACACTGCTCTATGCACCTGTTCAGTTGCACACCTGTGCAATCACAATACTACTCACAATCACAATCAGTTATTCATACCCTGCTCAGTACACTTTCGATCCTCAAACACTCGGCATCATCTCATCTAACTGTTGCCCTGCTAACTTAGTGCTCCCCGTCTTACCTTTAAACTAAGCACATACCACGTCATTATCATCCACTCTAATCTACCTGCGTCCCCACTACAGGTATCATTGTCACTACCTAACCTTAACGTCACCTAAGGTCAATCTTTTCTAGATCCCTACACACTATATCCTAACCCTCCCGGGCTAGTTTTCACTGCCAACCCCATAAGACTAGTGCTCCTTTGCCCCCGCTGTGAGAGATGGCAGAGTTGCCATCCCACCACATCGGGCATCTCCCACTACCAATTCCCCCCCCCCCCAGTCCTCTGACGCTACGAGCCCCCGTCCCAAGAGGTACTGGGTCCTGCGTCGGCATCTAGAGCCGAGGCGATCCACCAGGGTGCCTGCTCGCCGGCATAAGGTCTTATCCGGTCGGCATGGATGATCCGAGGGGGGGCCCGTGCCCCCATTTTGATCTTAATGACCACGTCACAGATTTGCGACAGGACGACTCCTGGGCCTTGCCAGGGGGAGGTGAGTTTTGGGCACCTACCCTTCCGCCTCCGGGGATTAAAGAACCAAATCTTCATCCCCGGAGCGTACTGACTCCCCTGGCTCCAGTCGTCGTACCTGCGCTTCATCTTGGCCCCCGCCAGATGGAGCTGGCGGCGGGCGAAGGCATGGACCCGCTCCATGCCTTCCTCCAGGTGACGTGCGTAACCCTCCCTCGGCGGTGTATCCGTGGTGTCTGGCACGGGACCGCATAGCAAGTCGGCGGGAGCCCGTAACTCCCGCCCATACATAAGCAACGCTGGACTGCATGCGGTGGCCCCGTGCTGGCTGGTTCGGTAGGCCATCAACAAGTACGGGAGATGTTCGTCCCAGTCATCCTGACGGGTGGTGGTGAACAATGCCAGTTGTTGGATCAATGTTCGATTGAACCTCTCCACCATCCCGTCAGATTGTGGCCGCAAGGGCGTGGTCCTGGTTTTTCGAATTGACAGGAGTCTGCACACATCTTTAAGCAATTGGCTTTTAAAATTTCGACCCTGATCGGTGTACAGCTCCTGTGGAATCCCGTGCCGACATACAAATCCTTCTACGAAGGCCTGCGCCACAACCCCGGCTTCTTGGTTGGGGAGGGCGTAGGCCTCCGGCCACTTGGTGAAATAATCCACCACAACGAGGATATACTTATTACCTTGGCGGGTGCGGGGCAGCGGTCCTGGAATATCCATAGCCACCCGCTCAAGGGGGGCCCCCACCTGATGTAATTGAAGGGGGGCCCTCATCCTCCATGCTGGTCCCTTTTTGGCAGAACAGGCGTCGCATCTCCGACACCAGTCCTGTATGTCGCGCCCCATATTCACCCAATAGAACCTCCGGCGGACCCGAGATATTGTCTTTGTCCTGCCCAAATGGCCTCCGGAGCGGGTACCATGCACCTGTTGTAATATGACGTTCTTGAATTTGTCAGGGACTATCACCAGCCAGGAAGTTCTATCAGAGGGAACCTCCACCCACTTGCGATACAAGATGTTGCCTTTCAATTCCAGGGTCTGCCACTGAGCCCAATATGCCTTCGTCTGCGCCCCGAGGGGGGTGACCTCTTCCCCTTTCGGTCTTTGCCACAATTTGACCCATTCGAACACCGGCCCTAGAACGGGATCCTCCTACTGGGCCGTGCTCCACGCCAAAGTTCCAAATTCTTCATCTGCGGTTAGTGGCAAAATTGGCCCTCTCACCCGGGTTGCCCGGACGACGAGAATCGGGGCAGAATCGCCCAATTGCTCCCTCTCCTCATGTCTCGCACAAAATTTGCAGTTTTCCCCCAGACAAGGACGCCGAGAGAGTGCGTCTGCATTACCATGGGCCTTCCCGGCCCTATGGGTCACATTAAAATCGTACTGCTGCAACTTTTCCAACCACCTTGCAATTTGGCCCTCCGGTTCCTTGAACCGAAGGAGCCATTGCAAGGAGGAATGGTCAGTTCGAACGGAAAATTTCCGCCCGTACAGGTACGGGTGGAAATGGTTCATGGCAGCCAGCATAGCCAATAACTCTTTGCGAGTGACACAATAATTTCGCTCGGGCCTACTTAAGGCCCGACTATAGTAACCAATCACTCTCTCCATGCCCTCCTGTGTCTGAGACAAAACTGCACCCAATCCTTCCTGGCTCGCATCCGTGTCCAGGGTAAATGTCCAGTCACTAGTGGGGTAAGCTAGAAGGGGTGCCGATGTTAGACACCCCTTCAATTTTTGGAAGGCGTCGTGGCACTCCCGTGTCCAATTAAATCGCGTCCCCTTCTCCGTAAGCCGGTGGAGGGGACGGGCCAACTCCGCAAATTTCGCCACAAAACGGCGGTAGTAGGAGCAGAGTCCCAAAAACCCCCGCACCTCTTTGATGGTACGTGGTGCGGGCCACTCCTCTACCGCTTTAATTTTGTCTGGGTCCGTTTTTACCCCCTCGCGGCCGATCACGTGACCTAGATAGGCCACCTCTCTTGCAAGCAAGGTGCACTTACTCGGGTTCAGCTTCAACCCTGCCGGTCTGAGGCACCCGAACACCTGGTCCAAATTAGCTAACGCCTGGGGGAAGGTCTTGGCATGTACTAGGACGTCATCCAGGTATACCAGGCATGATTGCCATGGCATGCCGCCTAGTACATGTTCCATTAATCGCTCAAAGGTGGCGGGGGCGTTACAGAAACCAAACCGCATCACAGTGAACTGATACAGCCCCTTACCTGTGGAAAATGCCGTTTTCTCCTTCCCTGTCCGATCCATCTCCACCTGCCAATACCCACTCTTGAGGTCCAAAGTTGTGAACCAATTTGAGCCCACAACGGCATCGAGGGTGTCATCAATTCTTGGCAGGGGATATGAGTCCTTGAGTGTCACGTTGTTTAGCTGGCGATAGTCCATGCAGAACCGCATGGTCCCATCCTTCTTTTTGACCAGCACAACAGGTGACATCCAAGGACTTCCCGAGGGCTCGATCACGCCTGCGTCGAGCATGTTTTTCAACCTGCTCGTCAGCTTCCGCCCTCTTGCTCCAAGGGAGCCGTCGGGCGGCCTGACAAATAGGCCGGGCCTCACCGGTGTGGATCTGATGTTTCACCAGGCCCGTACGTCCAATATCCTCGGTGGACAAGGAGAAGAGGTCCAAATGGGAACCAACCAGTTTGTGTAAGGCCTCCCTCTGGGTACCTCCCAACTCTACGCTACTACGATTTACCATCTCACAAATGGGATCGGGCCAATTCCTACTACTTATTGAAGGCTCCCCCTGGGGCCGGCTCGGCTGGACGTTCTCGCTCCTCACTGATGCGACTTCTCTAACTGGGGTGCAGCCAGCTACCTTCGTGCCCCTCACTATAGTGCGTGGTTCTGTGCTAATATTAATTACTCGGACGGCCACCACCGGCCCGTCCGTTTTTACAAGGGTGCGGCCCACGATTAAACCAGGTATGGATCGCGCTGCCACCGGTTCGACCAGGCCGCAGGACTCCAGCCATGTCGGGCGAGCTGACCATCGGGCCGGCACTACGGCCTCGGCCCCCGGAGGGATGGTCATGGCCTCAGGAGCCTCCAGCTCCACCCTCTCGGCCGTGCTCACCCCCTCCAATGGTAGCTCTTCCACTCCCCATCGCAGAATCCCCCGGCTCAAGTCGATTTTACAACCGCTGGCAGTCAACAAATCCAGCCCTATTAAGCATGGGTCGCACACCTCCGCCACCCAAACCTCTATCTCTTGCTTTACCGATCCCATCTTGAGGGTCACAAAACCACGCCCTATGATCGGGGCCGTTGCCCCGGTAGCCAACTGCAAACTATGATTTTCCAGACGCTGGATTTTACCCCAGCCGTCTGCACTCGAATTAAGGATCACGGGGCTGATGATCGTGGCGCTGGCTCCCGTGTCCACCACGGCGTCTACACCCACGCCGGCAATTTTGCACCGAATTGTCAAACTACCTGTTCCAATTTGGCCACAATGAATGACCTGTCGCGTCAATGAGGGCTCCTCTCCATCCCCTACTGCCGAACACCGCCCTGCATGCCCGGCACGTTCTAGTTTCCCGGGCCCTGGTGGGGGGGTGTCTGAGGTTGGCTAGGCCGATCGATACGGGGCGGAGTTGAGGGCATCGGTTGGCGGGGAACGTCCCGGCGCGGAGCTCGACACTCCCACGCACGGTGGCCCAACCGAGCACAATTATAACACCTTACCTGGTAAGGTGCTTGCCTCCGGTATTCCGAATTTCCCACCCTGTATGTCAGAATTGGGGTACTTTGTCGTGGACTACCGGGTGCCACCGCTGGAGCCGCCTGCCATGGTCCAGGTCCCGCTAGGCGCCGATCCACTAACCTCCGGACCATGCTCTCCAGGTCAGGGCCCCCGTCGGGGGGCCACCCCCCATCACGAGCCCTACCTGACGCACCGCCACCGCGTGGCGCTCGCCTCCCCGGGCCAGGGGCCTCGCTGCTTCCCAACGGGCTGCAGCGTCGGCCGCCTGACTCATGGTCTGCGGGCGCCACAGGGCGAGCTGTTGTCGGAGCTCCAGATCCGGAAGGGCCTGGATAAAGTAATCCAGCACCAGGCTTTCCTGGGAACTCGCTGCCATGTCCGCGTGTGCAATTCCCACTGCGCGGCGAATATCGTGAGCAAGTTCCCGATGGTCTCCTGGAGCTTGCGTTTTCGCTGCGCAAGTTGAGCTTTAACAAGCTCGCTTTGCTGTTCAATGCCGAAACGATTAATTAAAGCCGCACGGAGAGCTGGCAGGGTGAGAGCACCCGGTGGTAAAGCTGTCAGCACCTCCGCCGCCACACCGCGCAGTACCCCCACCAGGTGTACTCCACCTTCGTCCGGATTCCAACCGTTGCCTTTACACACGTACTCAAACTGCGCCAGGTACGCCCTCAAATCACTCTTGCCGTCATACGGCGCGAGTGGGACCTTGTGGGCGCCCGAAGGTCGGACCCCGCGCGTCACTCCTTGTGGGATCAACGCGGGACCAAACCGTTCGGGCTCCCACAGTACGCTATTCCCGGGGGGCTCCCGCGCATCCCCCGTCCCTCCAAACACTACCCCTCCGGGTGTCGATGCCTGGGTCGCCCTTCCGCAACCCGCTACCCACTCCATACCCGCACACCCTTGCTCACCAGCACCCCCCTCACTCCCCACAGCCAGACCTCCTAGCACACCTCCTCTTTCCATACACTCCGGACCAGGCATACATCTCACCATTGGTCCCTCATGAACACCCGCGTCTACACCACCCCCCAAGCCGACTTAAGCTCCCCTCACATCATATACATTTCCGCGTATATCGCCACTCACCTCGGTACCTCGTCGTCGCACCTCCTCTGCGACCTGCAAACTCTTTATTTGGTTAGTGAGCACATATTCATGATTTGAACACAGACCTTGCACATACTCCATCACTTCCTCCCTTATCTCCTTTTTAGTTTCCCTCCATCTCTTCTTAATTTCACTCACCCCCTCTTCCACCTCCTCTAATTTTTCCTTTACCTCCTTCATTTCCTGGTGCGCCCCCTCTATTTCTTCCTCTAACGCCACCTTAACCGTTTCTATGTGCGTCCTCACCTCTCGGTCCTTCGTCTCCATTACTTCTGTCACCTCTTCCAACCTCTTCGTCAACCCCTCATGTACCATCTGACATTCCTTCTTTGTCGCCATTAATTCGTTCTTGATGTCTTTTTGTGTCGATTTTAACCCCCCGATTATTGCAGTGTTCTTTTCCACTTGGTCCACGAGTTCCTTTTGTCCCACTGTCAGCTGTTCTACTCCCCTCGTCAGACCCTCTATGCCCCCCTGTAACCTAGCCGTATTATTCCTCACCTCTTTCTCCATACGCTTCTCACCTCGCTTTACCTCCTTGCATACCCCCGAGACCTCCTCGCTTACACCTCGTCGTATCTCCTCCTTCATCTCCTCCATCTCTTTTGTAGATGCCACCCTCATCTGTCCCAATTCATCCCTCTGAGCATCCAATTTACCTTCTAACCCGATTTTCACCTCCTCTATCTGGTTCCCCATCCGTTTGATTTCCCGGGCGGATTGCTCCCCTACTTCCCGCAATTTGTCGTCCATTGTGTTTTCTAACCCCCTTTACCCATTTTTCACCCCCTCTATCTGATTCTCCTGGGCAGCCATTCTATTTTCCACCCCCGTTAACCCATTCTTCACCTCTTTTATCCCGTTGTCTAACCCCTCAAATTTACTGTCCAACCCCGCAAATTTATTGTCTAACCGTTCACCTGTACCCCTCGCTTCGTCCCTCAATCGCTCACTATCAGCCCTCGCTTCGTCCCTTATTCGCTTACTATCAGCCCTCGCTTCGTCCCTTATTCGCTCACCTATTTTGTCCATAAGGGCCCCCATTTGTAGCAAAAAAAGGTTCGAATCCACCGGTGCTGCTACGGTCACGGGCGCCGCTAAATTTGGTGCCGCTACACCCACGTGCGCGAGGACGCCATTTTGCGCGCCTGAAACCTCCTCAACCACCTCCTCATTGCTCTCCTCCATTTCCTCCCTGTGGTCCTGGGCTACCCCTAACCCCTCTTCTCGTTCCCCCACCGGCATCCGATCGCCTTGACTAGCCATGGCGCGATTTCAAAGTTCGGGTTTTTTTTTAAAACAAAACAAATTTCGGCAGTTCGTAATTTTGAGCGCGTTAAGCGTGCTTCGGGTCCAATCCCGCTCCCGACACCAATTGTTACAGACACGGCTAGGATGTTAATTGCCGAGCGGATGGCCGCCGTGCCCGAACAGTTACCCCGACTAACCCGATTCCTGAACGTTGGCCAAATCGCGCCACAGATATTCAATGGGGAAAAGACTAAGGCGACACGGATGTGAAGAAGAAGAAGGAGAAATAGGGAATACGAATATAATTTATTTGCTATTTACAGGCCCCAAAAAACCAAGGAGAAGGAAGGATAATAAAATAAAGACAGAAGGACTCAGAGACACAGTGAAAATACTAGCTTATCTAACAGGCTTACTTATACCCAGGGACAAGACAAAAGACAGACTACAAGCACACTTACATGGGGGATGATGACAGGAATGGCAGGAGGTGGATAGCTGGAGGGAGCGGAAGGTTCAGCTGGAACCGCAGCACGGTCGGGTCGGGGATGAGCAGCCGCCACCCTTTCTCGATCGGTGCGTTTAGCAGCCGCCATTCCTTCGCGGCCCCGCTCGAAACTTCTGTCAAAGCCCCGAAGCTGCTGTGGCTGAAGCTGCTGTGGCTGAAGCTGCTGCGTGCCGCTGCTCTTTCAGGGATCCTCTCTGGCGCAACTCCTTCTTGGAACCTTTGGCGCAACTCTTTTAATTCACCTCTCCCTCTCTTGCTTAGTCCAACAACCACTTCCTTGCTTGGTCCAACAACAACTTTCTCTCTGGCTTGGTCCAACAACAACTTCTCGGCTTTTGCGCGCGCGCTTTGATAGCGCCTCAGGTGATCAAGCCGCTGTTGTCCAGGACACGCCCATCGGTCAGCTCGCCTCGGCCCTGATTGGTCGGCACGGCCCTCTGGCTCCGCCCTTGATGACGATGGGCGGGCACGCCCTTCTTCCCCGAGCTGACCACGCCGTAATGGCGGCAATTGCAGACAACAGCCAAATGCAGTTGGCAATTGACGAAAGGGGGGTTGGAAGGGAATCTACCTTATTTCACTTGGTGCAATGGAGTATTTCAATTAATGGAAGACACAGCCTTACACTAATACACATAATCTATATTATAATAGCCGTAGATGATTCTGTCTGTCTGTCTGTCTATCTGTTGGGTGTCTGTCCGGGGTGTGGCTTACTCGGTTTGCAGAGTAGCTCCACCCATAGCTCCACCCATTCTGGGAGTGGCTATAAACAAATATCCACCATTTTATTAACTCGCATAGCTTTGAGTCCTGTTTTGTAGGCCCGTGGTGTCTTGCTCTCCCCCAGTTTTATTTCAAATCAAATTCGATAAATCATTTCATTTTTCACAGTCGCTAACATAGTTTTAGACTCGGTTGAAAAAAAACGGGAAGAAAATCCGATGAAAGTTGCCGTTTATAGAACGAAATGAATTCTCAAAGGCCTGTAACTTCAAGGCCATTGAGTCTCTCTCACGCCTTTATCTCCAATCTAACTCACCATATGATTTCATTTTTATCGATGGTTTTACTTTTAGACTCGGTGTCAGCAATAATTGAGAACAATCCACACACGCGGGAAAATGCAGAGATATATTTTTTAAAATCGCGTCATGGTGTATCATACACCGCCCAACATGACACCGCCGGCAATGTGTCGATATATATTAAAAATTCGCTTTTGCTTTTCCGTTATGATATATTACTATTTCGTTTGATGATAGTCGTCACAAAAACGTCAACAATGATGCCGACATATATTTCTTCGTTTTTATTTCATTCAACATATTAGCCGGAAGTAAAATATGTTTCAGGAAATTACCGAGAGATATTTCTTCGTTTTTTTTATTAGTTATGTGCGCATACACTTTAAATAGGTTTATTTGAAATCTTTAATTTTCCACAAACATTCCACACACGCGGGAAAATGCAGAGATATATTTTTTAAAATCGCGTCATGGTGTATCATACACCGCCCAACATGACACCGACGGCAATGTGTCGATATCTATTTTAAATTCGATATATCATTTCATTTTTCACAGTCGCTAACATAGTTTTAGACTCGGTTGAAAAAAAACGAGAAGAAAATCCGATGAAAGTTGCCGTTTATAGAACGAAATGAATTCTCAAATGCCTGTAACTTCAAGGCCATTGAGTCTCTCTCACGCCTTTATCTCCAATCTAACTCACCATATGATTTCATTTTTATCGATGGTTTTAGAGTCGGTGTCAGCAATAATTGAGAACATTCCACACACGCGGGAAAATGCAGATATGTTTTTTAAAATCGCGTCATGGTGTATCATACACCGCCTAACATGACACCGACGGCAACGTGTCGATACATATTAAAAATTCGATATATCATTTCATTTTTCACAGTCGCTAACATAGTTTTCGACTCGGTTGAAAAAAAACGGGAAGGAAATCCAATGAAAGTTGCCGTTTATAGAACGAAATGAATTCTCAAACGCCTGTAACTTCAACTTCAAGGCCATTGAGTCTCTCTCACGCCTTTATCTCCAATCTAACTCACCATATGATTTCATTTTTATCGATGGTTTTGGACTCGGTGTCAGCAATAATTGAGAACATTCCACACACGCGGGAAAATGCAGAGATATATTTTTAAAAATCGCGTCATGGTGTATCATACACCGCCCAACATGACACCGACGGCAACGTGTCGATATATATTAAAAATTCGCTTTTGCTTTTCCGTTAAGATATATTACTTTTTCGTTTGATGACAGTCGTCACAAAAACGTCAACAATGATGCCGACATATATTTATTCGTTTTTATTTAATTCAACATTATTAGCCGGAAGTAAAATATGTTTCAGGAAATTACCGAGAGATATTTCTTCGTTTTTTAAAATTAGTTATGTGCGAATACACTTTAAATAGGTTTATTTGAAATCTTTAATTTTCCACAATATAATTTACTTGCCATTTATCATTTGATGATTACGAGACAAATTCCTCTTGAGGATCGTGACAATTCATGCGCTGCGTGGAAACTTCTATTTCCAAAATGAATGAGACGATCGATGAAGAACGCAGACTTGAACAGGATGCAGCAAGAAAACGAATGAGACGGGCGAACGAGTCCATCGACGAACGTCAATGCAAACTTGCGGGGTCACCCGTGGGAATCCCACGGGCATGGATGTGTGTGACATTTCGACATATTGAGTTAGATGCTGCACATTCATTTTTACAAAATGGTTACTGGCAAGTCATCAGATCCAGAAATGGTGTAAAAACCACCGTTTAGAGGCCATTTTTCCCCGCAAAGCGGGGGTTGGCCTTTTCGGGGACCGTGGTAGTTGTTGTTTTTTTGTCCCCTTTTTGTTTTGTTTTACGGCCGGATGCCCTTCCTGACGCCAACCCTTTTTGCCGCCTTCAACGACAAACAGGGAATTACCAGTGAACTGGTACTCAATTAGCCGACCTCGGAAGGATGACAGGCTGAGTCAACCCCCCTGGCATTAATTCGGCGATCGACCGAGATTCGAACCCAGGATCCTAAGCCGGCACCCTAGCCGCTAGCCCAACACCAGAAATGGTGTCATGAACACAATTTATTTACGCACAAGCACAAAAGCAAGACGGGCCGATTTCCGATTCCGACGGGCCGACGGGCGAGACGGGCCGATTTCCGATTCCGACGGGCCGATTTGGAGCAAGAAAAAGAACGAGACGGGAGAAAAAGGAGAGAAACGAGACGGGGAAAGCCGATTGGAGAGGCGAGTGAGGCGCGATTGGAGAGGAGTGTGAGGCGCGATTGGAGAGGAGTGTGAGGCACGATTGGAGAGGAGTGTGAGGCGTGATTGGAGAGGAGTGTGAGGCACGATTGGAGAGGAGTGATTGGAGGGGAGTGTGAGGCACGATTGGAGAGGAGTGTGAGGCACGATTGGAGAGGAGTGTGAGGCGCGATTGGAGAGGAGTGTGAGGCGCGATTGGAGAGGAGTGTGAGGCGCGATTGGAGAGGCGTGTGAAGGATTGCAGAGGAGAGGAGTGTGAGGGATTGGAGAGGTGAGGGATTGGAAAGGAGAGGGATGTGAGGGTTTGGAGAGGAGAGGAGTGCTAGGTGGAGAGAGGAGAGTGTCAGGTGGAGACAGGAGAGTGTCAGGTGGAGACAGGAGAGTGTCAGGTGGAGACAGGAGAGTGTCAGGTGGAGAGGAGTGAGGGGTCACATATTATGTGAAATAACTAAATTCACACCATTTCTGGATCTGATGACTTGCCAGTAACCATTTTGTAAAAATGAATGTGCAGCATATAACTCAATATGTCGAAATGTCACACACATCCATGCCCGTGGGATTCCCACGGGTGACCCCGCTAGTAAGGATATAACTGTCAACAAGGGGGGAAATCTATGATTGGCTAACGTGTGGTGTTTATGAACTAATTACGGGACGCACTTTGACCTTTATACATAACTGGAGCAAGGAGGGCGATATTTTACAACAATTTACACAACAACAACAACAAAAAAAAAAACATTCTCATATCCACAACAATATATATATATATATATATATATATACAGTGAAACCTTGACTTACGAGTGCACCAACTTACGAGTTTTCCGAGATACGAGCCGTCGCTCGGGCGGTTTTTTGCTTTGAGATGCGAGCCGAGATCTGAGTTACGAGCTTACGCCACCCGCCACCAGGTGGGTTCCGGTCACGTGGTTATCTTGCCGTGCAAGCATCTCTGCCGTATATCGCTGCTGCTTTGTTTTCGCATTTTGGTTATTTTGGAAAATTTCTTAGTTTTAACCATGGGTCCTAAGAAATTGAGTGCCAAGGGCAGTGCCGAGAAGAAGAAGAGGATGATGTGCTTGGATATAAAACACGCAATCGTCGAAAAACATGAGCGAGGTGTGCGTGTTGTCGACTTGGCGAGGCAGTACGATCGTAGTACTTCTACGATATGTACGATTTTGAAGCAGAAGGAGTCGATAAAGGCTATAACGCCAGCCAAGGGCGTTACGATTATTTCAAAGCTCCGGACCTCTATCCATGAAGAGATGGAGAAGTTGTTGTTTGTGTGGTTGACGGAGAAGCAGCTCGCAGGAGATACCGTGACCGAGAGCATCATGTGTGAGAAGGCCCGAGACATTTACGGGGATTTGGTGCAGCAGACGGCGGGAACATCAACGGACAAGGCATCGGAAGTCATTCAAAGCCAGTCGGGGATGGTTTGATAATTTTAAGAAGAGGACCGGCATTCACTTCGTCGTCAGGCATGGTGAGGCAGCAAGCTCGGATGTGAAGGCAGCTGAAGATTTTATTATAACTTTTGCCGAATTGATAGAAGCCGAACGATACATCCCCCAGCAAATCTTCAACTGTGACGAGACAGGGCTCTTCTGGAAAAATATGCCGAGGAGGACGTATATAACGGCAGAGGAGAAGAGCATGCCAGGCCACAACTTGTCCAGAGTGCCGGCGATAGCTCGCCTTCTCTTTGTGGAAAACACGGTGAGATCCTTAACATCCAACAACTAATGGGACGCAAACGGGGCGCCCAGTTTAGCGGTACACACATTGATGAATCACCCTGCCTGTGATTCACCCATGACAGGTTATAGCTGGGTCGGGATTCAAACCCAGGCTGGGCAGTTTAGAGTCAAGTGTGCGTACCTCCAGTCCAGGCCATCCTGCCAACTTGTATGCTGCATACAGGTGAAATATAAAGCGCGAGATATTTTTATATATACTGTATATTTAAAAAAAAATTGGTGTGGTTTTTGGCGGGCTGGAACGGATTAATAGCATTTCAATGCATTTTAATGGGGAAATTTAATTTGAGAAACGAGCAAATTGAGTTACGAGCTCGGTCACAGAACGAATTAAACTCGTAAGTCAAGGTTTCACTGTATATATATATATACATATATATATATATATACATACACAGGTTGAATGCCGTTAACTTGACAAAGAGGAAGCAAGGCACAGATTGAGTCTCACCCCAGCAATTGCTGCCAACCTGTTAGCAACAAGTGCAGCCTGCCACGCTGACACATTGTCTCTGCCCTGCTCCTCGACAATTAGGAGGTTTGCAGTCAGGAATATTAAATTTAACTAAGGAAGCACACTAACCCTATGACATGACACTGATTAACTAACCCTATGGTATAATTTATGTCCATGACGTCAGTGTCATGTCATAGGCCAGTGTCCAAAGCATCCCGAGCATCCAAACAATTTACCTAAACCCTCTACCTAACTTTAAACTACCCTCCCCGGGTATTTGTGAAGGGGTCCCTAGATAGATATATATATATATATATATATATATATATATATATATATATATATATATATATATGTATATATATATATATATATATATATATATATATATATATATATATATATATATATATATACAGTGAAACCTTGACTTACGAGTGCACCAACTTACGAGTTTTCCGAGATACGAGCCGTCGCTCGGGCGGTTTATTGCTTTGAGATGCGAGCCGAGATCTGAGTTACGAGCTTACGCCACCCGCCACCAGGTGGGTTCCGGTCACGTGGTTATCTTGCCGTGCAAGCATCTCTGCCGTATATCGCTGCTGCTTTGTTTTCGCATTTTGGTTATTTTGGAGCCTACGCCACCCGCCACCAGGTGGGTTCCGGTCACGTGGTTATCTTGCCGTGGAAGCATCTCTGCCGTATGTCGCTGCTGCTTTGTTTTCGCATTTTGGTTATTTTGGAAAATTTCTTAGTTTTAACCATGGGTCCTAAGAAATTGAGTGCCAAGGGCAGTACTGAGAAGAAGAAGAGGATGATGTGCTTGGATATAAAACACGCAATCGTCGAAAAACATGAGCGAGGTGTGCGTGTTGTCGACTTGGTGAGGCGGATGTGAAGGCAGCTGAAGATTTTATTATAACTTTTGCCGAACTGATAGAAGCCGAACGATACATCCCCCAGCAAATCTTCAACTGTGACGAGACAGGGCTCTTCTGGAAAAAGATGCCGAGGAGGGACGTATATAACGGCAGAGGAGAAGAGCATGCCAGGCCACAACTTGTTCAGAGTGCCGGCGATAGCTCGCCTTCTCTTTGTGGAAAACACGGTGAGATCCTTAACATCCAACAACTAATGGGACGCAAACGGGGCGCCCAGTTTAGCGGTACACACATTGATGAATCACCCTGCCTGTGAAACACCGACATGACAGGTTATAGCTGGGTCGGGATTCAAACCCAGGCTGGACAGTTTAGAGTCAAGTGTGCGTACCTCCAGTCCAGGCCATCCTGCCAACTTGTATGCTGCATACAGGTGAAATATAAAGCGCGAGATATTTTTATATATACTGTATATTAAAAAAAAAATTGGTGTGGTTTTTGGCGGGCTGGAACGGATTAATAGCATTTCAATGCATTTTAATGGGGAAATTTAATTTGAGAAACGAGCAAATTGAGTTACGAGCTGTCACAGAACGAATTAAACTCGTAAGTCAAGGTTTCACTGTATATATATATATATATATATATATATATATATATATATATATATATATATATATATATATATATATATATATATACATATATATATATATATATATATATATATATATACATATATATATATATATATATATATATACATACATGTATATATATATATATATCATTCATTCATTCATTCATTCATATATATATATATATATATATATATATCTATATATATATATATATATATATATATATATATATATATATATATATATATATATATATACACAAAGAATTAAGTTAAGCACCCCCCCCGTTTTTTTACAACCTCGCACATTACAAGTTTGTTGTCGTCAAAACAGTGTAATATACCCATGATATTGCTATATTTTCTGGAGAAGTGATATTATGGTCACATAAAAACATAACAATCATGCCGTTTTCAATATTTTATTCTGAATAATTTAAGGTGAAATTTTTTGGGAATTTTAGGCATATTTTCACCTCAATTTAAGTATGGAGCTATAGGTCCATCACGGACAGTGTGGATGACGTTTATGTTTTCTAACGTACAGTCATTGTTCTGAGAAGACCTCTAGCGATCTTTGCGTCAATAACGTGTGTAGGACCCACGTGATCGGATCACTGACTCAACCCTACGTCTCATAGACCCTGTAAGCCGTCGTATGCGTTGCTGTGGCAGGTTGTTCCATTCCCGATGTAATGCACGTTCCAATTCATCCAGATTGGCTATTGGAGGGACCATCTTCGCAATTTGTCGTCCCAACATGTCCCAAACGTGCTCGAGGGGGTTCAGGTCAGGACTGTACGCAGGCCAGGGGATGGTTGTCACAGCACCTTGCTCCAGCAAGGCTCGGACGCGTCTCGCACGGTGAGGCCTGGCGTTGTCATCCATGAAGATGGGATTGACGCAAAGATCGCTAGAGGTCTTCTCAGAACAATGACTGTACGTTAGAAAACATAAACGACATCCACACTGTCCGTGATGGACCTATAGCTCCATACTTAAATTGAGGTGAAAATATGCCTAAAATCCCCAAAAAATTTCACCTTAAATTATTCAGAATAAAATATTGAAAACGGCATGATTGTTATGTTTTTATGTGACCATAATATCACTTCTCCAGAAAATATAGCAATATCATGGGTATATTACACTGTTTTGACGACAACAAACTTGTAATGTGCGAGGTTGTAAAAAAACGGGGGGGGTGCTTAACTTAATTCTTTGTGTATATATATATCAGTCACTATGCGACCTTCATATCATCAGTGGAGAACCGCCAGCAAGGTGTCCCATACAGCTGCTGCTGCACCTTGCTGGGAGCGATACGCACCGCCTGCCACGCGCTGACGTTATCTCTGGTATCCACTCATCATATGGAGTCGACCTCGACGATATATGTCAAGGTATATAGCAATATATATATATAGCAATATAGCGACGATATATAGCAAGGTGTCGACGATATATGTATATATATATGTATATATATATATATATATATATATATATATATATATATATATATATATATATATATATATATATATATATATATACATATATATATATATACACAGACTTGGCATTTAATATGGAATATTTTTTTTTTCTTGACTTGGGTTTACTTTCTTAACTCAGTATATCAATCTGGTGAGTTTCTTTTACACTTTGGTGATTTATTTGTTAAAAGTACCATGTCACTGATTGTCTGTCGCAGCAAGAAGTCAACAACAGGATTATATCACAGGTGGCGTGGCAAAATGTACGGACAGGTGCATTTGATGATTGGCTTCACAGTCGGGTATACAACGGTTGTTGCATTCTGTATTCGTGGAAAACAACTGCTGCACGTCTCCAAAAGTTATTTCCGCTTCCTCTGGAGATGGTCCGTCAACTCGACAATGCTGTTTGTCATGGAGTGGTGGCTTTACAAAATTACGGCATGAAACAGCGTGCTATTGCTCGACAGTATGGCATCACTCAAGGTCAGGTGTCAAAGATCCTGAAACGAAATGTTCTGAGGGGTGTCCCTACTCCAATACCGAGGCCAGGACGTCCCCGCAGAACCACAAGGAGGGATGATCGCCAGCTGCACCTGTTAGTCCGCAATGGCTGTACCAAGTCAGCTAATCGGCTTAGGGCTGAGTGGCAGCAACTGACAAATGTGCCTGTATCCAGAAGGCTAGTCAACCAACGACTGGTTCAAGCAGGCTATCGTGCCAGGCGTCCCCTGAGAAAGCCACGCCTGACCAGACAACACCGCCAGCGCCTATTGCAGTGGGCCAGAGAGCACCGTCAATGGCAGCGAGGACACTGGAATCACGTGATCTTCAGTGACGAGTCTAGATTTCTGGTCTATCGTCAAGATGGCCGCGTCCGAGTGCACAGACAAGTGCATGAAGCCTACAAAAAAGATTGTATAGTGCCAAGAGTCCAAGCTGGAGGTGGTGGGGTGACCGTTTGGGCTGCTTTTCATGCAGGGGGCAAAACTGACCTGGTTGTTCTGAATGGAAACCTGAACCAGTTCAAGTACAGGGCCATTCTGTAAGACACATTGCTTCCATTTGCTCGTGCAGCCTTTCGAGGAAACTTTGTCTTCCAAGATGACAATGCACGGCCTCATCGTGCTCGCATGATCCAACACTTTCTTGCTGACTGTGGTGTAGAGCATATGGAGTGGCCTGCCATGTCCCCGGATATGAATCTGATAGAGAACTTGTGGGCAGAATTAATGCCTCAAATCGACCACTTGGACCAGCAGCCGACCTCTGTGCGTGAATTGCAGCAGGCTATTGTCACTGCATGGCAAGCGATTCCTGTCCAACCCTTGGCAAACCTCGTGAACAGCATGCCTCAACGTGTACGTGCTGTCCTGAATGCTCGTGGGGGTTACACAAAGTACTGAACTGTAATTTTACTGTCCGTAATCCCAGTCGTAATTTAACTTTTGTTTTTGTTAAAAAAAAATTTGGCTAATGTGCAAAATAAAGAGATACTTCTGGAAAACGCACAGAAGTTTAACATAGTACTGTCCATGAATTGAGTTCGATATCAGTTTACATCACTTTCAAGGATCAATTTATTTGTTTCGAAATGTCAAATGTGGTTTTTGTTTCTTTTAAAGGTCACATTAACAAAATCTAGAATAATTTCAACATAATTCCAATGAACGTTTGGTTCCAAGACATCTTGAAAAGTAAGTTCACCCCCACAAAAAAAATATTCCATATTAAATACCAAGTCTGTATATATATATATATATATACATATATATATATTTTTTTATTGGGTAAAATGCCAGGGGCGTAGAAAATGCCTCTTTATATAAGGGTATGTGGGGTGGATCCAGAAAATTTTTATGGGGGGT
This sequence comes from Myxine glutinosa, assembly GCF_964187855.1. Taxonomy (NCBI): domain Eukaryota; kingdom Metazoa; phylum Chordata; class Myxini; order Myxiniformes; family Myxinidae; genus Myxine; species Myxine glutinosa. The sequence goes on along the minus strand of NC_136263.1, from coordinate 117,776,211 downwards.
TCACTTGAGGCTAGAATATTGACAGATCGCAAAATCTACCACCAAGCCTTATTCAAGTCAATGTATTCATCTTCTATTTTTTTCACTTGACAATAAGCTAAAAGATTTAAAATGTCATGTAAAATGACAATATTTTACAAGCATCCCGAGCATCCAAACAATTTACCTAAACCCTTTACCTAACTTTAAACTACCCTCCCCGGGTATTCGTGAAGGGGTCCTTAGTTAAATATATTGTTGCGGATCTCAGATCACGGCACTCCCCTTGCCGAGGGGGGTTTAATCCCCTTGTCTTGTTAAGCTGGCCGTCTCCGGTCCTGGAACTATCCCGCTCCTTTGCGGGATGAGATTGGCCAGGGTGATTGTTCAAAGGTTTCCCAAATACCTTCACCAATCTCTCCGCAAACCAGGGAGATGAGTCCCTGCTCGAACCGCGGATGTGTTGGTAATTGCCGAGCGGTTTAGCAATCCACGATCCGAGCCATTAGCAGAAAGACTAACCCGATTCTGAGCGGTTCCTATATCGTGCCACCGATATTCAATTGGGGACAGGACGCAAGCGATCGGATGAGAGGAACCAAAGAATAAGAAGGGTGAAGGAAGAACAAATATGGTTTATTTACTACACTAAAAGAGGAAACGAAAGAAGGGAATATGCAAGGAGAAGGAAATAAAAGGACATAGGGCAAGCCTATCTAAACAGTCTTAACTTATCACGACCCCAGGACAAACAGACAGACTCACACGGAATTGGTAGCTGGTAGGGGAGGAAGGTCCAGGCAGATGGTTCCAGGCAATGGGATGGTCCAGGCTCTGGATCCACGGGCGAAGAACGGCAGGCAGCTTCGCGTCACGTTGGCGCGTGACCGGACCTTACATATGCGAGGGGCTGGAATGCTGCTTACGTCTAGCATGCCGAACGCTCTCAAAACCACACGGCAGTTCGTATCACCCGATCGTCCCAAGCGATCCTCCGCGCAATGTTCTTATCATTCGCCGCCTCTGCACTGTTCTCTCAGATTTGCCGATCATCTGCCGATCTTCTCTCCTCTATGCCGATCATCTCCCCTGCATCTGCGCAAAAGGGCTTCGCGCTCACGCTTTTATTACATGCCTCGCGTATCAAGCCGCGTCCGCTTCGCTCCGCCTACCGGTGAACACGCCTCTGCCCGGATTGGTCACGAGGGTTCATCGGTACCTCCCCTCGTGACGTGTTGATGGGGCCACGCCTATGTTCCTGGCCGCTCCTCCCTTCTTCTCCCACTCTGCCACGTGGCTTATGGCGGCTTGGGGCGAGCTCCAGCTCAAAGGCAGCGAACGCTGCTGGCAAAGGCGCGCCATACAATTTGGAGAGGGTAAAGCCGCAATATGAATAGGATGGGAATTTGAGAAGGGGGCCTAGGTTATTTGATTAATACAACGCAGATTTAACTATTGGGAACAGATCTTTACCTGAAACACATACTATTGAAATAATAGCAAGATTTCGGGCCCTCATGGCCGGTTCCAGCAGAGGGGCCATGCCCCAACCCATGGGGTCCATAAGTGGTGCTCGACCACAGACATGTGGTCCATAATGTGGTGCATCGATGCAGACAGCTGGTTCTGGGAATTTCGGGCGCACAATGGCCGACTCACGCACGCTCCCCTCGGTGCCCAATGGCACACAGGTCATGTGGGAGACAAAAGGGGAAAGACAAATGAGCGAGGGGTAAGGTCACAAGGGTACACATCAATAAGGCAATGCAAGGCGAAATGCGTACGGAGGGCGAAGTGAGAAAGCTCGTCCCTACCGTACGTCACCCCCCTGTCACCTGCACTACCCTTGCCCTTACCCCATATGTACAAAAATCTACACATTTACCAATCCGTCGCTACCGTCCCGTCTTCCCCATATTTCCCATACCAAATTCGTCACCACAATCCCTCTATCCAAAATTTGCCATCACCCAATTCGTCATCAACCCTCATAAGGAAGAAGAGATTCTTGTGCGCGAATCTAGAATCTCTAAAAAGAAGAGAAGAGAGGAAGCTAGAAGAGATCCCACTCCTGACACCAATTGTTACGGGTCGCCGACAAGATGTTACTTTGGGCCGAGCGGATGGTCAACCGCGACCGTTACAGGATCCCCGATTAGCCCGACTCCCCCAACGTTGACCAAATCGCGCCACAGATATTCAATATGGAAACCTCTAAAGCGACCGAAAGAGAAGGAAGAGAGAAGAAGACAGAGTTCGGAGGAATAACAGGATTTATTATACACACAAGCAAAAAGAAGGAGCGATCAAAGTTATTTACAAGCAATGGATGGAAGAAGCAGTCACACAGTGAATCGTTAGCTTATCTATGCAGTTTACTTAACCCCAGGACAACGATTAAGACAGAGGACGTTCACACTTACACGGGGGAAATTGCAGGCAGGAATGGCTTGAGGATGGATGGCTATTGAGAGGCAAGGGAGGTTCAGCTTCCACGTGTATTGCTGCCTGGCGCGCCCTTTTCGTGGCCTGCGTCCTCTTAACTGCAGCGCAGCTGGTTGCACGATGGCTCGCAGGCTCGGTCACACCTGCTCGTTCAGGCGTCTTCCTTCTCCCCAGCACCAAAGAGCGACAGCAAGCAAGAGGACGGGGTCAGAGCAAGAGGACTGGGTCAGAGCAAGAGGGCGGGGTCAGAGCAAGAGGACGGGGTCAGAGCAAGAGGGCGGGGTCAGAGCAAGAGGACGGGGTCAGAGCAAGAGAGTAAGAGAGTAAGAGGACGGAGGGCATCCCGCGGCGGTTTATATTGGTTTCTCACCGAACCTTCGCGCACTTTCTCGGGGGTTCCCGCTCCGCCCTCTCTTAGCCAAACCCCTTGTTCTGGGTTGGATGAGCGGGGCCGACTTACTCCTCCCCCCTATGACGAGGGGGGCGACCCGTCTTCTCTAGCCACTCCCCTTGTTCGTAATGGCCGCAAATGTCGAAAACCGGTCAGCAGCTGCAGGTAATGCGCCGTCACGTTGCACAGCAGTTCAGTACTGCAATAAACGGTTGCTGTCAAAGCTCAAGTGGGGGAATCCCTGGCACTTGAGCTGCCATGGATCATCGGAGGGGCCTACGCTTATTTCGTTTGATGCAATGCAGAGCCAATCTAGTGGGAAACACATATTTAGCCTACATAGAATAAGGAAATAAGCTATTTAAAAAGATATATCGTGGCCTGTCTGTAGGTTCATGGAATTAACTAGGGGGACGTCTTTCGATCTTATTTACTCTACGAGGGCCAGTTAAAATACAGCAAACCAGTTCTCACATTCTTTACACTTTCCAAATTCGTTACACTGCACCCTCCTTTCTTCAGGTCCGTTTCCGGGCCTACAACTTTAATTTAGTGTGACACGTAGGTGTAGTTCCCTCTACTTTTAACCTGACCCTGAGTGTGACGATTTAAAAACACAAATAAGTATGTCCCCCTATTGCATTGCACCCTGTCTAACAGACTCAAGCCCACAGCTACCCGAATTACGGAATTGTTCTCAAACTATACATTTACGGTGGGGAGCATTATTTACAGTGACGTTATTTCTTATTTACAACGCAACCCAGGACCTGTGTTTTTTTTCTTTTTTAGGGAACAAGAAAAAGAAATTCCTGTTGGGAGGGAGGAGACAGCACGCATTGCATCGATGCACCAGTACCAATACCACCAAAGCACCCAAAAGCACCAAAAGCACCACAAAGCACCAAAAGCACCACTCGGTGCACAGTCACCACTGTTCATAATAAACACAACAAAACAACTGGTGGTGGTCTTCTCTTTTTCTGCTGGGCCGATGTTCTTCCCGACGTCTTCTGGCTTCATGCGGCCTACTTGGAAATAATAAAAAGCACAACTTGTGTTCATTTTTATTTAGGGCCTCAGGGGCCAACTAAGGGTGGTCCACCTGTTTGGTATAGGTGCCACCTTACCGAGGTCCGCAAGCAAGATTCCCTGGCCACTATGGCCGGTCTCCAACAGAGGTGCCATGCCCCAGAACCTGGGGTCCATCAAGTGGTACTTGGCCGCAGAACAGCGGTCCATAAAGTGGTACATCAACGCAATGCATGCTGGTTCTGAGAATCTCGTGCGCACAATGGCCATCTCACGCATGCTCCCCTCGGCGCCCAATGGCGCACAGGTCCTCAAGTGGGAGACAAAAGGGGGGAAGACAAATGAGCGAGGGGTAAGGTCACAAGGGTACACGTCAATAAAGGCAATGCAGGGTGAAGTGCGTACGGAGAGCGAAGTGAGAAAAACTCGTCCCTACCGTACGTCACCCCCCCCTGTCACCTACACTACCCTTGCCCTTACCCCATATTTACAACAATTTACACCTTTACAAATTCGTCACTACGTCTTGTCTTCCCCATCTTTCCCTTCTACACCAAATTCGTCTCCACAATCCCTCTACTTCAAAGTTTGCCATCACCCAATTCGTCATCAATCCTCATAAGGAGGAAGGGATGGAACAACAAAGCACAATGTCACACCCACATCATGATGCGTCTCACATTCCAAACATCTGCACAATAAAATAACAAAACATGGCATGGTGTGGAGGTACGTCATCTCAGGTGAGTGGATGCAGATGGTGCGAGGAGATCCTTCATCCTAACTATCCTCTAAATGATTTTAACACACTTTACACTACCCGGGGTCTCTCCCTGCCAATCCATTGGCCACTTACACTATGGGTTCTAAAAACCAATTCCCATTGACCAAACTCTGGTGCTTCTCAATTTGGGGTCTCACTCCCCCGATTCATCTCCCGGTGCCCTTGCACAATTTCTGGGCTGTGATGTGTAGCTCTCCCAGCAGGTCCACCCACCTGCACACCTCCACACCTCCACCACTGCAGTTGCCACCCGAGCTTACCTAGCTCCTCACCCTAACCTAACTAACTGGGGAAGGCCCCTCCTGGCTCTGTCACCCCTTGGTGCCCTCTGGCACTGGGCTACCCGGGTCCGTCCTCCGGATCCTTGGGCCCCATCCACAACTACCGGCTCCCAGAGCCCACCTGTGGCCTCACCTGGCCGACATCCTCACAGTGGTGGAGTGCCCAAACCAACTACACACACTAACAGGCTACACGCCCAGCCATTTCCACAACACTAATGCACCCATCCAAATACCATTCTTTCACCTCGCACCACAGATGCCAATATCCAACCACAATTTACCTATACCCTCTACCTAACACTTACACTACCCGCCCCGGGTATTCGTGATGGGGGTCCACTCTTCCCCCATTCACACCTTCGCACCATCCACTCCACTCCACAATTCCACCATACTCACTCCACGACCATCCATTCCAATACCCCATATATTCCACACTCCATGTATTCCACACAACCATTCTCCATACCTGTTGTTGCACACCTGTGCACTCACACCTGGTGCCACCTGCACCCTCCTCCTCTTCCTGGACCATTTGGTCAACACAACACACAATCACCTTCACTCACTCATACACTGCTCCATACACCTGTTCAGTTGCACACCTGTGCAATCACACCTGTTCAATCCTCAAACACACGGCATCATCTCATCTACCTGTTGCCCTGCTAACTTAGTGCTCCCCGTCTTCCCTTTAAACTAAGCACATACCACGTCATTATCATCCACACTAATCTACCTGCGTCCCCACTACAGGTATCCTTGTCACTAACTAATCTTAACGTTACCTAATGTCATCTTCTAGGGCCCTACACACAATATCCTAACCCACCCGGGCTAGTTTTCACTGCCATCAACCCCATAAACTAGTGCTCCTTTGCCCCCCCGCTGTGAGGGATGGTGGATTGCCATCCCACCACATCGGGGAGGTCCCACTATTAGTCTAGTAGGAAGACTAGGTCCCCCTGCACCCCCCGGAGATATACTTCTAATCAGTGTTTCTAGATTGGAAAAAATGTGTAGAAAATGACTAGCTATGGCCCCAAGCTGAAAAAATGTCCCACATACCATTTTTATGCAAATTACTGCTGCCATTATCAAAAAAACGATTTTTGACATATCTCAGCCAATATTGCAGATAATTGAAAAATGAAGGTGTCTAGACCCATGTTTTGAAGGGCATAGATCATGATAGAACTATTCATAACATGATTACATGTGTCTATGGTATACTAGTATGCATATTAATGCTGTAATTACAAAATAATCAGTTTTACAAATGATAAGGATACGTTAATACTGCAGATAACTTAACATGGTACATAAGGGGTCTAAACCCAGGTATTTTCAAGGTTAAATGTCAACAAGATGCTCCTGAGTCTTGCATAGGGGCGGGACATTGGCAGTAACATTGGTACCACTCAACTTTTCTTCCCACCATTGACTTTGTATTGCGAGAGATTTTCACTTGCTTATTTAAAGGTTTCTCACCCAGCCCACGTAAAATCTACCAACAAAGCACATTCTCCTCTGTGTGACTGTAAGGCACCTGTTCCGAAGCAAACAGCTCACCACAATACTACACAGGCTTGGACACTCTGAGAGCTACGATTTCGCCTTGGAGTTGGAAACTGCTCTCGCCAAGGTCCTGGATGAAGTCTCAACTTATCGTACACCACAAATTGTGACAGGAGAGGGCAACCTTGTATTCCACTGTGAGTGGGACAACTTGAATAAAACCACTACCAGTGTGCACGGCAGCAACATTGTAAACAGTGCTGGAGGAATCATGGTGCAGGAGGTCAAGCCCGGGTTCGAGAGCAGCAAGGACCGAATGCTACCTACCATCAATAGGTCACAACAGCGTAGCCTGAAGGTCGACACACCAAAAACTCTCCCACCCTTGCACTTTACTCACGTTGGCCCGAAGTTCCCTGAAGGCTCATCATTCACACCGCCAGCAGAGAATGACACAGTCTATGCCACTACGATGCAAGAGTACTACATCTGGCTCTTCATCAGATACATCGGAAGCTGTGGCCTGCAGCCTGTGCCTGGGCTAGGGGGTTTCACCTCTGCAACTGGTTCTCCCCCACCCAGCAAATCAACAGTCGACTACTGCACGCCTATCCACCAACCGATCACAGACAACGCAGTTGTTCGTGAGCTACTGAAGCGTTCCGAGGCAGCAACTGCTGAGGTGGGTCAGAGATGGGTCCTGAATACATTTGATCTGGGTGTCTGCATGAAAGCCCTTCCCATCATCTGGCGCTGGCCAAATGAATTTGCTAGTCATGTAGTAACGATTGGACCCTTCCACACATCCATGAACTACATCGGGATGCTCACTGGACACAAGATGCGTGGTTCTGGATATGCAGAGATTCTCTTTGAGGCACAACTAGTAACAAGTGGATCTCTCAAAGGTGTTCTCAGTGGAAAGGCCTACGCAAAGTCCCTCTTTTGCCTCAAAACAGTGTGTGAGGCAATGGAGAGGCTGTTGATGGAGAGATTCACTGAGGAGGAGAACATCATGATCTCTGACCCTGCTGTGCTTCTCAGAATGACCCAGTCTTGCAACCGAGAGCACCTCGATGAAGCCCTCAAAGACCCCTCAACTCTACTCCTCATCAAAAAGTACCATGCCTTTGAGGAAAAGGTGCGCAAGGGCCACCTGGGGAAGACAGCTGCCTTCTGGATGTCGTTCATTACCCACTGCCATCTTGTCTTCATGCTCCTCCACTCTGTGAAGACCAACAACCTCCAGCTGTTTCACAAGTGTAACGGAGAGATGGCAGATATCTTCTTCGCCTTTGACGGACACAACTACTCCAGGTTTGTGTAGCATACATGGTGAAATGTATAACCATCACTGAGTAGATTTTAATTGATACTTGGGTTCATGTATTATGAGAGGAGCTATTCCAATAAATGTCTACAGTATTTCCCTCTCTGTACTTTACAGATATCTGACTTGGCTGGAAGTCCACCTGACAAATCTGGAAAGCACGCACCCAGGGGCCAAGGACCTGCTTACTATGGGTGCAATCGCAGTGGCTCGCTCGATGATACCAGGGGCACTCAGTGCTGTCGACAAGACAATGGAAGAAACGTTCATGCGCTTTGCTAAATCATCAGGTACATCATTTTCTTTCAGTACATTATACATTTGAAACTGTAGAAACCAGCTTTATATGATGTAAACTGCTCTTACAAAACATTTCCCTTTTAATGATTGGGTTATGCAATTAAAATATGTTCACTTTTCAGGTGGCTTTGCTGGCCTGTACAGTCAGTTTGGGGCATACCAGAGATGGTGCCGAACAACCACAGCACGGGCACAGTTCTATGAAAAGACCCTTGAGATGGTGGATCTCATCGATGACCCAGACTGCCCAAGAGCAGGGAGACATCGTGAACTAGAGAAGGCAGAGATCAGAAAAGGCGAGGAGGCCGTTCAGCGAACCCTAACTACTATCAAGAACTTCACCAATCCGTTCACCATCATTGATAAGGACAAACTCTACTGCCTGGCCTCTGGTGCTCCCGTCCCCATGGATGTTGAGATGGATGTGTTACAAGCAGAAGCTGTGGGGAAAGCTGCGAAAGCTGACTTCATCAGGCGCCTGGAAAGCGGAGAACCTGAGAGCTTCTTCAACCCAATCAAGAGAAAGAAACTCAAGACCATGGAGGCTAGTAACAAGAAGATCACACTAACATCCTCACAGGGCAAGGTAAGGATGTAATCCAATACCCAAGTGCTTTTGTATTTTATGTTGTATTTTTAAATGGCGTCCTGTACATGCTATATTGAGATACAAGATTGAACTCCAAATTTGTTTATTAAAGACAGTGCACATCAATGAACAATGTAAAGATTGTAAATATGCCAATTTATAGCACATGAATAATTTTCACCTGTAGTCCTTCCTGTAGTACATATCAACCAATCACCATTTATCATTCCAGGTCATCCAGTATCAGGAGCAAAGCAACCTTGCATTCCTGCTCCTTGTCAAGTCTCAGAGTCAAGATGAGCCATTAGACCTGGGAGAACTCATGAAGTACTGCCTGATGCCAGTGCCTCCTAGCCTTGGGACACCAGATGGGTTCTTCTGCAAAACCAACAAAGCCTCCATTCTGCACTACCTTTTAGAGGACACCACACCACAAGATCTGCAATACCCCAAGGATGCCCTGTTCATCCAGGATGGAATGGCGCTGCTGCATACCCTTGCCAACCTTCCCCCAACATGTGGTGAGATATGCTTGCAGGTGCTTGATCAGATGGTGGCCAAGCAGCACTTTCTGTTCTCCACTGACAGTTACCATCCTGAGTCAATCAAAGCGCAGGAAAGGCTGAGGCGGGGCAGCTCAGAGAAGATCATTCTGGCTGGACCAGCAACCAGGAAGCCATATGACTTCAAAATGTTCCTTGCAAATGACGACAACAAAAAGCAGATGTGCCAGCTTCTTCTGAAAGTGTGGAGTGGACAAGAGGCAGCTACCAGGCTGGAGAGAACAGAGATGGCTGTGCTGATCGTGGAGGGGAAGGCCCACCAACTTGCCTCAACGAATGGCAAGGTAAAATTGAAAGCCCTTCGTGAATGGCGATTCAATTTGTAATTTTTCCTGAAAAAAAGGTGATTACCTGTGATGTTTGTCTAGATCTGAAACTGGCAGTGACTGGTGATTGAAATGCGGTGCCTTTTTGTGTTTCAGGTCGAGGTACGTGAACTCCCCACGATCTACAGCAACCAGGAAGAGACTGATACCAGGGTGGTTCTGTACCTCCATCATGCTGCTACCATCGGATACAAGAACGCTGTAGTCAGAACACCGGACACAGACATCCTGCTGATCCTGCTCCACCATGCCCACAACATCAAGCTGACGGTGTACCTGGATACAGGGTCAGGGAAGCATCGCCAACTTGTCAACGTCTCTGAGCTGGCAGAATCCCTGGGAGAGGACTACTGTGCCACTCTCCTGGGGTACTGTGTTCAGCGGAGAAGACTGCACCAGTGCCTTCAAAGGGAAGGGAAAAGTCGGGCCCTTGAAAAAGCTGGAGAAGAATCCCAGGTTTCACAGGGCATTCGGTGAACTGGGTGACAACTGGGATGCCAACCCTGAGGTGGAGAGGCAGTTAGAAAAATTCACCTGTGTGATGTACGGCCAGAGTCGCGAGTCATCAGTGGACATTGTCCGTGCCAAGCTGCTACGAAAAATGGTGGGAGAGGACAAGACCCTCACATCCAAGTCCAAGGTTGATCTGGCTCGCCTTCCTCCATGCCAGTCTGCCCTGAAGCCGCACATCCAGCGTGTGAACCACCGCGTAGCATTGTACAAAAGAGCCGATCAACCTATCATCGAAAAGCCAAAACCTTATGAGGAGCAAGGATGGATAAGGACTGATGAAGGACTGTTGAAACCAATGTGGTCCAGTGGTCCCATCCTACCAACCTCACTGGTGGATCTTCTGAACACAGGAGAGCACGAAGAAGAGGAGGAAGAGGAAGGAGAAGAAGAGTTTGACTCTGACGATTTCGATGAAAATGATGATGACTGACTCAGTGTAGAATCACTAATGCTAATGATGTTTATCTAAAACAAGCAAGAGAAGAGTGGTCACATTGAGTGCTAGGACTATTTTGACAGTTGTAATATTTAGAAAAATAAAACTTTGTGTTAACGTCTGTGTAGACGGACCTTAATATGAGTCTATTATTTCGTAAAACTGTGATTATTTTGTAAATAAAGCACTAATTAGCATACTAGTATACCATAGACACATGTAATCATGTTATGAATAGTTCTATCATGATCTATGCCCTTCAAAACATGGGTCTAGACACCTTCATTTTTCAATTATCTGCAATATTGGCTGAGATATGTCAAAAATCGTTTTTTTGATAATGGCAGCAGTAATTTGCATAAAAATGGTATGTGGGACATTTTTTCAGCTTGGGGCCATAGCTAGTCATTTTCTACACATTTTTTCCAATCTAGAAACACTGATTAGAAGTATATCTCCGGGGGGTGCAGGGGGACCTAGTCTTCCTACTAGACTATATCAATTTTGCTCACCAAATTTCAACCAATCAAAAATTTTCTATTTACTGCCAATTCTATTCACTTTCTAAATTTCGTATCAAATCCACTATCACTATCATCATCATCACAGTCCACTATATCCTAGCCTCGGTGCGTCGTGACATCATTAAACTCGGTTCGTAAAGCCAAGCAATGAATTCGGGTGGTTTGGTCACCTGCAGGTTGAATCCGTCCGGCTTTCGGTTCAAGGGAGGTGGTTTGGTTGGGCCGAGATTCCACGCACCATCTCGGCGCGGCACCTTGCGGTCCCGGGCCCGATGGCTCAATCTCCCCCGGTCGGAACCCCGTCCCCACGAGGGGCACCGTTCCGCTTCCTCCCACTCGCCCTTGAACCGGACCGGTCGCCTCGCCCGACAAAGCCCGGACTCGACCGTGCGGGGCGGGGCCAAGCCCGAATCGGCAACGACGCTTCGAAGAGAAGCGACGCAGCATCGATCCGCGCCGGGCCTCGCACCCAACAAAGCACACCACGCCCCGAGTGCTCGCATCGGCTATCCGTCGCCCTAACCGCTAACCCGGTTACCGTCGATGCTTCACCGGCATGCTCACACGCATACGCTACCCCTTTCACACTCCCAAAACCCGGCGTTCCAACGCCGTCCGCACATTCCACCAACGCTCTCCCTGTTACACACCACACCTCTCGCGCACACCTCGGTCCACACCTCTCCTCCGTTACGTCCTCCGTAACACACACCATGGGCGTGCACTCTGGCATCCATCCACTAACGCGCTCAGATGGGCTCTCCCACACTCGCGCTACCACTAACTCAGGTGTGCTTCCTCGCACACCCTCGACCATTCCAAGCGTGCATTCTCGCACCCACGCCACCACCAACTCACTCCTTGTGTCACACTCCGTACACCCCGACGTGCATTCTCGCTCGCACTCGGTTTCACTCCCACACTTTATAACACACCCACTCGCTGACGCACACTTTTTCCTCACACGCGTGCCATTTCCACTCACACGGGACCCTTCACCAACGCCCGGGTGCCATATCGATCCCAATCGCGTGACAATTCTTTTGTCGCTAAACATCCTCCTGCAAAATCTACCCGCACAATATACAGCACGACTCACCTGGGGGATCCTTTTCTCCACGCGAACCTGCAAACTTCCATTTGGATTAGCGAGTACATCATCATGATTTGAGCAGGGACTTTGTACATTTTCCATTTCTCCCTGCAATTCCCGGGCTACCTCCGTTATCTCTTCAATTTTAATTCCCAGCCCTGCTTTGTCTTTGTTCCCCTCGACGACCGTTGGCTTTAATAAAATTCCCGCTACCTCATCGGTCGCCGGCTTTTCCAAACCCCGTGTTGCGATTTCTACCCCCGTCATTGTACCCGTGCTTTCCTCCGCTTCGCTCAACCGGCGCTTCTCGACCCGCGTTACCTCCTCGTGCACCCCTGGGACCCTTTCGCCCACCATGCGATCCATGGTCTCCCCACATTTTTGCATGCGGTCACCCATTCTGTCCCCAATCTTGCCGATTCGCTCCATTTTGCTTCCTAGCCTCTCAAATTTATTGTCTAGTCACTCCCCCATTCTGTCCATAAGGGCCCCAATTTCTCCCCCCATTTCCCCCATACTGTGTTTCAAACCTCCAATTTGGTCTCCCATTTGTCCCATAAGGGCCCCCATCATTCTGTTTTCCATTTCTTCATTATTCTTGTCCATAAGGGCCTTCATTTGTATAAAAAAAGGTTCAAATCCACCGGTGGCGCTGCTACGGTCGCGGGCGCGGTCGCCGTGGCCATGTGCGAGGTGCCATTTTGTGCGCCCATAACCTCGTGCGCGAGAGCGCCATTTTGTGCGCCTGATACACCCTCAACCACCTCATTGCTCTCCTCCTCCCTTGCTTCCCCTAAGTCCTGGGTTACCCGTAACCCGTCTATCTCCCCCACCGACATCCGATCACCTTGATTGTCCATGGCGCGATCTCAAAATTCGGGTTTTATAAAACAACAAAATTTCGGCAGCTCGTAATTTTGACCAAATTTTTTTCTAGACGTTTTAAAAATTTGGTTCGGGCCTCGTATCCCACTCCTAGACACCAATTGTTATGGTAATAACACAATTGGTGTCCAAAATTTGGGCTAAATAAATTTAGTCCCAGGTTCGAATCCCAACTCCTGACTACCAATTGTTACGGACGCGGTTATAGATGTTATTTACCGAGCGGTTGGTATTACCGCGACCGAACAGTTATTCCCCGACTAATACCCGATTTGCCCCAAACTTTGGCCGGATTGCGCCACCGCTATTCAATCGGGAAAACTCTAAAGCAACCGAATGCAAAGAGGAAAACGAAGGCAAGGAAAGGTTTGGAAATACTACTAAATTTATTTACTATTCACACACATAAGCAAAAAGACAGCAGTCACGTTTATTTACAAGCACATGAGACGCAGGTGACACAGTGAAAATACTAGCTTATACAGACTTATTGTTACTACCCAGGGACAAGACAAAAGACAGACTACGAGCACACTTACACGGGGAATGATGATAGGGATGGCAGGTGGGTGGCTGGTGGATGGCTGGCGGGATAGGGAGGTCCAACTAGTTCTGCAGCTGATCGACTCGTGGGCAGCCGCCGCTCCTTCGCGGCCCTGCTCCAAACTGCCGTCCAGGCCTCACGCTGCTGTGGCTGCAGTTTCGGTGGCTCGAGCTGCAGTGAGTGCAGTTTCGGTGGCTCGAGCTGCAGTTCAACCCTGGACTTCTTCTCGTCTCTCTGTCGTCAAAGCTCATCTCCCTTGTCTGCTTTGGGAACGCCCTGCCTGCGGGTTATATAGGCCCCGCCCCTCAACCTTCGCGAACCTCCTCGATCTTTCTTTCCACACCCTCTCCAAGTCCAACCCCTTGTTCGTGGTTGGTTGAGTGGGGCTGACTCACTCCTCCCCTCTATGACGAGGTGGGGACCCGCCTTTCTTCCCCAACCCTGCCTCGTGGTCAATGGCGGCAATTGGAGCGGAGGTAGTTTCCAATCGACGAAAAGGGGGAATGGAGGTTTTTGGGAATGGGAATGAAGGGAATCTATCTCTTTCACTTGGTGCAATGGAGTACTTCTATTAATGGGAGACACAGCCTTACCCTAAAACACAGAATAAGATATAACTATCGAACAGGGGTATTCTATGTTTGGCTGACGTGTATGCTTGTGGACTAATTATGGGACGCCCTTTTGACCTTTACACAGCTCCGGAGGCAGGATGCGCAGAATAACCAATAATAATAATAAAGCACACAATAAAAAAAATACAGTCCTCATATCCGCAACAATATATATATATATTATTGGGTAAAATGCCAGGGGCGTAGAAAAGGCCTCTTTATATAAGGGTATGTGGGGTGGATCCAGAAAATTTTCATGGGGGGTTCACTTGAGGCTAAAATATTGACAGATCGCAAAATCTACCACCAAGCCTTATTCAAGTCAATGTATTCGTCTTCTATTTTTTTCACTTGACAATAAGCTAAAAGATTTAAAATGTCATGTAAAATGACAATATTTTACAACAAATCTAAACTGCGTATCAGGAAGTAACACAGAGCTCGAGGAGAAAAGTAAAGTGGCTTGGATTAATTGCTGCATGAAAGAAAAAATTGCGTGCGATTGTCCATTGTTAAATGATATCTCGCACCACGATCATGTGACAAACTACAAAGGCACTCAGTAGGGAGCATACCTTCGCCAGGTTGAACAGTGTACGTTTTGTATCCCACTGATAAACCGGATCTGGCTTCAGACTTAAACCAAAACCTCAACGGCTTCTTATTGTCGCCTAATAAACTCATCCACCAAGTTTAGTTATAAAACGTCCACAACGTTTTGAGATAACATGCTACATATCGCTTTTAGGCCTATCAAGTATCACTCAATGGTGAATATAATCAATTATAAAATTAAATAACTATCGTATTTGGATCCTGATCCGGATCTTCGCCAAAATCGGATCGATTTATCCTTGTCACAAACCCATCCTGTCAACTAAGTTTCGTTTGAATCCGTCCACAACTTTTTGAAATATAATTGTATATATCGTTTTTAGACCAATCGCTTGCTATGGTGAAGAATCATTTTTTTTAAATTCTCATATCTGGATCCGTATTCGGATCTTCATCAAAATCGAATAAATTCTTCCTTGTCACACTCCAAGTTTCGGCCAAATCCATCAACAACTTTTTGAAATATCGTGCGATAATATCGTTGAAGCCCTATCTCTCAATGGTGAAGAATCACTTAAAAAAATTAATAATTCTCGTATCCGGATCTGGATTCGGATTTTCACAAAATTCAAATCAATTCGTCTATGTCACACACTCAACCTGCCCACCAGATTTCATCTAAATCCATCAATAACTTTTTGAGATATCCTGCAAGCAAACAAATTGACAGCAGTGAAAACAACCTCGGCCCATTCTAGTTGGCGGAGGTTTAAAAAAAAAGGTAGGGGTGGAGGGGTGGGGGGGGGGAGGGCGGGGGTTCACGTGCACCCAGTGAACCCCCCTGGATCCGCCTCCGGGTATGTGCCATGTGGCAAAGTATAGAAAAGAAGGGACATTCCATAGCTTGTAGAAAATGCCAAACAGTACAAAATAAGGGGCATTCAAAAAATCTCGTGTGCATGCCAGACTACTCTTGTGTTCTGAGGAGGAACCAAGGAGGAGGAAGGGGCAAATACTCTAGAAAAGGAGGTTCTGAGGAGGAAGCAAATGCTCTAGAAAAGGTCATACAAAGGGGTGGCAATTTGATTCATACAACTGCATGAAGAAGTAATTGTATTTTACTTGCCAGATGTAGGGCGCGTTACCTTTCGTGTGGGTTGGCAATGCAAATTGGGGCACGTACCCTCAGTGCTTACTCGCATATTTAAAAGGCAGAACCATCAAGTATGCACAGGGTAATTTACGGAGCCAACTAGTGGGTCAGAACTTCCCGTCTATCGAAACTTACACACTAAATTGAGCCAATAGAGAATGAGACAAAATGGGCAGGATGGAAACAAACCGTTTACCAAATAAGGCACACGTATTTACAAGCACAATAATCAATGATGGAAAGCACATACATACAGGCACAGCAATGAAGAAAAAGACATACAAGATCAGATTCTTACACATACAGTCACATGAAAAAGTAAGTACACCCCATGTAAAGTTTTGACTTTTTCAACATATTTCAACATACAGCTATTTGACCTTCATTTCAACAATATTGATAGATAAAGGTGATATAATATAACAAATATCATGAAACATTTACATTTTATAGTCCATTGTATAATTTAAATAAACATAAATGCAAATTTTGCATGTGGAAAAAGTAAGTGCACCCTTTGCTCTAATAGGTGGTATTGCCCCCTTTGGCAGAAACAACCTCAAGTAGGCATTTCTTATAACTGTCTACCAGTCTCTGACATCGACTGGGAGAAATTTTTGCCCACTCCTCCATGCAGAATTCTTTCAGCTGTGCGATGTTTGAGGGGTTTCTTGCATGCACAGCTCGTTTCAAATTCCCCCACAACATCTCGATGGGATTTAGATCCGGGCTTTGACTTGGCCATTCCAGAACCCTCCATTTCTTTCTTTTCAGCCATTCCTTGGTGGATTTACTGGTATGTTTAGGGTCATTGTCATGTTGCAAGGTCCACCTTCGGTTGAGCTTCAACTTTCCGACAGATGGCCTCACATTATCCTCAAGCACCCTCTGGTACAATGAAGAATTCATAGTGGATCCTATGATGGTGAGCTGCCCAGGCCCTGATGCAGCAAAGCTGCCCCAAGCCATAATATTCCCACCACCATGCTTTACAGTTGGTATCAGGTTCTTGTGGTCAAATGCTGTCTTTGGTTTTCGCCAAACATGTCTTCTGGTACTGAGGCCAAATAGCTCTACCTTTGACTCATCTGTCCAGAGCACATTGTTCCAGAAGTGCTGGTCTTTGCCTAGGTGTTCATTGGCAAACTTTAGTCTTGCCCTGATGTTCTTTCTGGACAGCAAATGTTTCCTCCTGGCACACCTCCCATGTAGATCAAATTCGTGCAGCCTCTTTCTAATGGTAGACTCGTGCACTTTGACATCAACAGTGGCAAGAGATAGGCTACCTGTAGGTCCCGTGATGACATTCTGGGGTTCTTAGACACTTCTTTCAGCATCTTGCGGTCTGCTCTCGGGCTGAACTTGCTGGGGCGGCCTGGCCTGAACACGTTGGCAGTTGTTTGGAATCTTCTCCATTTGTAGATGATCTTCCGGACAGTCGAATGATTGATTTCAAATTGTTTGGAGATTTTAAAATCCCTTCGCAGACTCGTAGGCATCTATAACCTTCTTTCTGAAGGCCTCGGAGAGCACTTTTGATCTAGGCATGGTGACGCCGCACACTTCAACAACAAAGAGCAAACCAAACTAAATGTCTGAGGTTTAAATAAGACAGGTTCCTCCAAGATCCTCTCTAACCATGTTCTAATCATTTGCACCTGAGCTGGTGCACCTGATTCTAATTTTAGGTATTTGAAGTAGTGATAAATGTAGGGGTGTACTTACTTTTTCCAAATGCGAAATTTTAATTTATGTTTCTTGAAATTATACAATGGACTACAAAATGTAAATGTTTCATGATATTTGTTATATTATATCACCTTTATCTATCAATATTGTTGAAATGAAGATCAAATAGCTGTATGTTGAAATATGTTGAAAAAGTCAAAACTTTACATGGGGTGTACTTAATTTTTCACGTGACTGTAGCTCTTATTTCCTTTCTACAGTCTTATCATAGCTACACACGGGACATGGTGCCAGCAGACTCATACGAGGAAATGTAAATAGGAGGAGAAGATAGAACGGCACAGCAAGATGTTGGTTCGGCCTTTGGCTTACCCTGGCACATGTCAACGGACGTGTGCCAATCCCGAAACGTGAAACAAATATAGAATATGGATGGATAAGGAATGCATAAAGTGTAAATGTAAATGAGACTGTGTAGGCCTGCATATGCAGAGAGGAAAATGTGAGGTGCATATGTAAGGCTCACCCGGAAGGATCAAGAGGCGAGGCACCATCAGCTCTTTAAAATTATCATGCTCTTCTTGAGTCAAGGGAGACGAATTACAAATTACTAGCAGAGTACCCACCCTACATGGATCTTGTTCCAATCATGCAACACGTGCTTCTAACACATACCTTTATTTGGGCGGTGTACAAGCAAGTATCAGTACCTCAATCACTCCCGGGAAAAAAAAATAACCCGGGTTACGTGCATGAAGCAAAAACATGCCCACTGCTTTTAATTCAAAACAACTCACTGCACTGGAAAACGTGGGGAATTGTAATAACCTCTCTCACCTGGAGGTGGCGCTGCATGATACACATTTACAGGGGAGAGCTAAGAATGTCACCAGAAGAGGGACAGAGCTATGAACGCATCCAAGGGTGGAGCGATGAACGCCACCAGGGGGGTGGAGCTATGAACGCCACCAGAGGGGTGGAGCAATGAACGCCATCATGGAGGTGGAGCCCAATGCTTCGAGGGGAGGACGGTTGTCAGCGGAGACGAGGGAAGAGCTGAAAAAGGTGCAAGAAGATTGCGCAAGTTCTGAGGAGAACGGGAGGGAGCCTGAGACGTGTGGGAGAGGATTGTGCCATCTCTGAGGAGAGCTTGCTAGTTCTGAATAGATTTGAGACAGGTCTGGGGAGATTACCTACCCTATACATGCGAGAGGGTGGAGAGTTTTAAGGGGTCGTCCTGTCTGCCTGCCTTGGCGCTGCTCTCATCTCCCCCCCCCCCCCCCTTGCCTGTTTATCTTACTGCTCATCTCATCAACTCTTCATCGTCCTGATCATCTCCTCCTCACCTCCTCACCACCTGTTTGTGGCTGCTCAATGCCCCCATCTTCCTCCCTTGCTACCACGACAGCTGAGACCACAGTTTTGTCCCTTTCCCATCTGTGATTGTGTCTGGTGTGAGGCACCATAGATTCCTTCAGATTTATTTTACCTCATTGTTTACCTCATTGTACATAGTTATTTGTTGTTCCTTGAATTCCTCATATCCCCTCCCTCAATCCCATCATCAAATTCCCCTATCGGGTCAATCTTCCCTGGATATTATTTGTTCGGGAATAAACCCGTTTAGTTTTAAAAGAGATAAGGATCCTCGTTTCTCCTCAGTTCTGAGTGAGCATAATATCTCCATAAATAGAACAGAATCTGAGGGAGTTAAAGCCTGTTCGGTCCATCTGTTCAGAGGCAGTCTTAATTTTTTTTTTTAATTGATAAATTTATAATAATCAATTAATGCGTTGTTAATCGCCCTGAACACGACAATAGATCAATACCCTTAGGACAATTCCCGTGTTGGACTTGGTCTGTCTGCCAAATTTGGTGGGTGGCAGCCCAGTGGTCTTTGCTAAAACCGTGAACGAACAGACACATCTGAGGAATATTATTTATTTGATATTGTCGCGTGATTCCCCTTGGTGAAGACCGGGAAATCATGGATGGAAACGAGCGTTAATGAAGGCGTTATTCAATACGGATTTTATATCTACGTGCAGGAGGAGGAGAGAAGAAGAAGAAGCGGGAAGCTTTTACCTGTCGGTCCCGCACAGCAGCTTTCAACCCTGTGGAAATTAACTCAAGCGGGAACGGTATTAGAATATACAGGGGAAAATAATATAAGGGTTTATTTTACAATGGAATGCCGGGACAAAGGAAACGCGATAATAATAAGGTTCCTATATGGGGCGCTCCCACACCAGACGTCTACAACAAACAAGGGAATATATATCAAAAATAAAGGGGTTGTCATGCATGTGTGTGTGGGCTGAAGTGTCAGGGATAGTCAGGCCTGTTGGCGGGAAGAAGGCCTCGATGCGCCCTTGTACGCGCACTGCTAGGCCAGCGCACGCTGCCGCGGCAAGCCTTGCATCCCCGCACGATCGCTCGCGATGTCCGGAACCAAAGGAGAGAGTCGATGGTGTAGGAAGGCGTAAGGGGCAGCAGGAGAAGAAGGGAAGAGAGTCCAAAGCGAGGAGAAGGACGTCCGGGCATGAAGGGATCCAGAACCAGAGGGCAGAAGGGGTAAAATGTCAGTCTCCTCATACTTTTAACGTCAGCTCCTGACGTCACCGGTGCTTCTCCTCCAATCAGCGCATCGCTTCTTGCTCGCCCCTCACATCCTCCAATCCGAGGGAAGCTTCTTGCCCCACCCCTGGCCAATCACCAGTCCTTCCTTACTCTGCCAATCGGCGCCCTTCGTCCTGCCTGGTGTCTTCCTTCCACCAATCAGTGGCCAGCTTCTTGCCCCTGCCTTGACCAATCACAAGCTTCATCCTGCCTCGTCTCCCTATTGGTGGTGTCTTGTCCAATGGTGTGATCTAGCCATCATACCCTTTGACCAATCCTTCGTGAGGTGGGCGTGTCCTCAGCCTGCCTGAGCAATGTGCGTCTGCCAAGTCGGGATTGTCAGCCCAAGCGCGTCATCTGGGTTCTGGTTAGCTTTATTGTTGTGGGGGGGGGGGGGGGGTAATTTGTGTGTGCGCTAATGGGGATGGATTCCTAACTAATGTCTAATGTGATGCCATAAGAGACACAGGGATGATCACAGAGGGAACGACGTACAAGGGGATTTTACCCTTATGCCCTAATCTAGTTAACAAGCTCACAAATATACACGTAATCCGACATCTGAGCTAAAAAGGTTCTCTACTTATTACATGGGGTGATTCTTCTTCTTCACGACAGTCGGAGCATGATACCTACACAGATCTACCTGATCTATATATCACTCTACCCCAAAATTAATAACGATATGTAGGTTGGGAGTAAATTGAGGATAATTTGACCGTAGGAAAAAGAAAGGAGCCGAGTGGAGATTTGGAGGGATTGGGAGGAAGATAGGGAGGATATAGGAGTTTGTGGATAGAAAAGAAGGGGAGGAGCAGAAAAAGGAAAGAGGTTAAAGAAAAAGTCTGTCATGTTGGCATAAAAATACTGTAAATAGATGATTCCAAAAGTGAAGGACAACAGGGTAGCAGAATGTCTTAGTGTAGTCAGAAGGGATGGGACTATTGGATGGGACAGGGAACTATGGAAGGGACTCATCTGAGAGATATTGCTGAAGGGTGTGGGTCGGGGAGTTCCCCATGCAGACGTCCCTCAAAATAATTTATTACATTATGACGTCATTGACATCCAGATTGGGGAAAATAGAGCTAAATAAGTGAGAAAAAAACTTCTTTTTTTTAATTAAAAAACAATTGTGGATATATATATGAATGAATGATCGTTTTAAGGCCATTTTCCCCGCTAGAGCAGGGGTTAGCCTTGCGGGCCCCATGACAATCATGGTTCCCTGTTTGAGGCAATGTTTTTATGGCCGGATGCCCTTCCTGGCGCCAACCTAACCGCTAAGCCAACACCAGGCCAACATTTGTTAGCCAACATTTTGCCAAATATTTTGGTATCCAAATATTTGGTAGCCAAATATTTTGGTATCCACAAATGTATTTCTTTGGTTTGCAGTGGAACAAAACAAAAAAGTGGAAAAAATTACTAAATCTTAGCTTATTCCACACAGAAATCCTAAAATGTCCCAGACAATATTATTGGCAACCTTTTAGAAATTGTTAGAAATAACTAGATTTCAAGCATCGCAATTTTAAGCCAACATTTATGGATGGAATCCACAAAAAGAAAGCAAACAAGGTAGGAAGGAATGACAAGGGAGAAATGAGACTACAATAGAACATCACAATCCTATTGTCGTGGCCAAAAATATTGGCACACTTGCACTTTTTCAAATAATGCACCATTTCTTCCAGAGAATTATTGAAATAAAAAAATATTTTGGTATCCACAAATGTATTTCTTTGGTTTGCAGTGGAACAAAACAAAAAAAGTGGAAAAAATTACTAAATCTTAGCTTATTCCACACAGAAATCCTAAAATGGCCCGGCCAATATTATTTGCACCTTTTAGAAGTTGTTAGAAATAATTAGATTTCAAGCAGGTGATTTTCCTTTACTTTGGAATTGAACTCACCTGTGGTGAGTTGCAGGTGCGTGCAATATAAAAATCACTCATTCAACCAGTTTGAATGGAGAAAAGGAGTCATTCTGCTGTTTTATGTCACTGTGCGTACCTCAATGAGCATGGAGAAAATAAAGAAAACCAGAGAATTGTCTGAGGTCAGACACAAGATTGTAGTCAAGCATGGACAATCTCAAGGCTACAAGTTTATCTCCAGAGACCTTGATGTTTCTGTGTCCACCGTACACAATGTTATCAGGAAGTTTAAGGCCCATGGCACTGTAGCCAACATCCCTGGACATGGCCGCAAGAGAAAACCTGATCGAAGATTGCAGCGAAGGATTGTTCGAATGGTGGAGAAAGCACCTCAATCAACTGCCAAACAGATTCCAGCTGACCTTCAGACACAAGGTACGACAGTTTCAACTCACACCATCAGTCGCCAACTCATTGAAAGGGGTTCTATGGTAGGAGACCCATGAGGACCCCACTGAGCGAGAGACATAAGAATGCCTGACTAGAGTTTGCCAAAACACACCTGAACAAGTCAAAATCCTTCTGGGAGAATATCCTGTGGATAGATGAGACCAAATTATAGCTTTGTGGTAAAGCACATCATCTCTATGTTTACAGAAAACAAAATGAAGCGTTGAAAGAAAAGAACACCTTTCCTACAGTCAAACATGGAGGAGGTTCAGTGATGTTTTGCTGTGCTGCCTCTGGCATTGGGTGCCTTGAATGTGTACATGGCATCATGAAATCAGGAGATTACCAAGGCATTTTGGAGCACAATATTGAACCCAGTGTCAGAAAGCTGGGTCTCCGTCGAAGGTCATGGGTCTTGCAGCAGCACATTTACCCCAAACACACTTCAAAAAGCACCCAGGAATGGTTCAAGACAAAATGCTGGACTGTTGTGAAGTGGCCAGCAATGAGTCCAGATCTAAATCACATTGAACACCTGTGGGGAGATCTGAAAACAGCAGTTTGGAGAAGGCACCCTTCAAATCTGGGAGAACTGGAACAATTTACACAAGAAGAGTGGGCCAAACTGCCAGTAGCGAGGTGTAGGATGATCATTTATGGCTATACGAAGAGCTTATAACCACCTTCAGAGGCCATTTTTCCCCGCAAAGCGGGGATTGGCCTTTTTCGGGAACCGTGGTTGTTGTTGTTTTTCGGTCCCCTATTTGAAGTAATGTTTTACGGCCGGATGCCCTTCCTGACGCCAACCCTTTTTGCCGCCTTTAACGACAAACAGGGAATTACCAGTGAACTGGTACTCAATTAGCCGACCTCGGAAGGATGACAGGCTGAGTCAACCCCCCTGGCGTTAATTCAGCGATCGACCGGGATTCGAACCCAGGATCCTTGGATCCTAAGCCGGCACCCTAGCCGCTAGCCCAACACCAGGGATTTGGGCTAGCGATTTGGGTTGGATTTGGACCCAGGGATTTGGGTTGGGCTAGCCCAACACTAGCAACACCAGGGCTAGCCGGCACCAGGGATACGAAGAGCTTGACTGCAGTTATTTTGTCCAAAGGCTGTGCTACCAAATATTTAGTCTAGGGTGCCAATATTTTTTGCCACGACTATATCTATATATATAAAACACAGTTTGTGTGTGTGTGTGCGTGTGTGTAATGTTACCGATAGACTCCTAAACGGAGAGGCTCACATACTTGATATTTGGCACAGACATGGCCATTGAGCCTGGGAAGAACATGGCCAACCTAAAAATTTATTTCATAATATTTTTTTACCATATTTTTACCTCAGCGCATTTCAGCGAGGAATATTATGCACGGAATCTGACCGGTGGCAGAGCAGCGTGCTGATTCGCTCAGAGCGATCACGTGAAGTTCCTTGCCGCCATTAACTCAGTTACGCATTCGCACGTATTTCAGAGCGAAAAGCGATTGCGTTTTTTCACATTTCAGCGAGGAACATTGCCATTCACACCACATAGGTTTTTTTTCTTTCATCTTTGGATCCATATTTTTTTTCAGCGAGGAATATTATACACGGAATCTGAATCGGTGGCAGAGCAGCGCGCTGATTCGCTCATTCGCGCTCATTGATGACGATCATGATCACGTGATGACGTGATCACGAATGATGTTTGTGACGCGATCACGTGATGTTCCTTGCCGCCATAAACTCACAGCAAGTAGCATAGATTTTAGCATGATTAGCATTTAGCATGATTTAGCATGATTTAGCATAGATAGTAGCATGTTTCACATAGATTTTTTTTCAGCGAGGAATATTATACACGGATTCTGACCGGTGGCAGAGCAGCGCGCTGATTCGCTCAGAGCGATCACGTGATGTTCCATCCCCGCCGCCAGTTGGCTTCACTTTTCACGGAGTATGAGCGTTCTATATATTTTCAATTCAGTGCGCCCGACTCGCTCACGTACTTGATTTGTGGCATAGACATGGCCATTGGGCCTTCACGGTGTAATTTGTGCGAGGCTTTTGTCCGAGTGAGCTTGAGTCGAGAGGGCGAATGTACGGGTTGGGAATGTATGGGTCTCCCTTCCCCCACCCTGCAACGCCACATCACAGGATCGGTGAGTCTCGTCACAGGTGGAGGACGTCACAGGATCGGTGAGTCTCCAAATCCGCTTCGTGCTGTTGCGAAGATTCAGGACGATGTCGCGATTGTTGTGCTGCTCTCCGACCATGAGAACTGCAACGTCATTGTTGACTGGCCCTCCCCTTCCCTCCCCCTTCACCCCCCTCCCCTATCCCCCTCCCCCCTCTTCTCCCTCACGTTTATACACGGAATGCCGGGTACTCCCCCCCTCCTCTTCTCCCCTCCCCCCTTCTCCTCCTCTCCCCCCCCGTTCCCCTCCCCTCCTCTTCCCCCTCCCCTCCTCTCCCCCGCCCGGCAATGCCGGGTACTTCTGCTAGTATATACATATATACATATATATATGAAGTTCCCAGAGATCCCAGAGAAATCGAGTGGATAAACAAATATATTTCATTAATGTAGTATTGATGTAGCGCAGGCCTAATGGGCCAAATGTCCACCTCCCGCGTTAAATGTCCTTGTGATTGTAAAAAATAGTTCCACATCTTAAGTTGATCTTATTGGGGGGTCAAAAAGGCATTACCATTTAAAAAGATTTTTGGAGTCACAAATGACTTATATTGCAATAACATCAGGAAACTCACCCACTGCTGGGAAAGATGGTTGAAATTGCTGGAAACTACATGGAATGATAGAAGAGGAAGAGCATGTGTGCTGCACTTCACTGGTGAGTGGTGCAGGTCTATTCCTTCAGGGCTGGGGGGAAATCCTTTTACCCACCCTCTCCCCACCCCATTTTATTCGTAATCCAGTCTTTCTACACAACCAGGAGAGCAACTGATTTTCCTGAATGACTCCATTGACAAGCAATTACCATTTAAGGAGAGTTCTGAATTCACAGTGTGAATTTGTACAACAACTATCACACAGTGCAAGAACCAGGATAACTATTGTGGTTTCTAAGTTGTCGGGTGTAAAAGTCCTCCCCAATTGTACCTTACACATGATACAAGCAGAACCTGCAAATACCTAAGTGTTCACCTTCGGAGGAGGCACATTATCATTTTGGGTAAAGTGCTGTAGCCTGTAGGCCTGAATTGGATTATCAAGTTCTCATGTTATGTGGTACCTGTTTCCATGGTGACATATGCAACTTGAGTACCAAATGAATCATGCAGCCCACTGACAAATGAACATGTAAATGAACGCAGACTTGCTTTGTGTTACTTGTATATATTGGAAGAGAGCAGGAGCAGAGTTGCTGGGGCCAAAGATGGCACCACAGGGGCTGTGAAAGATTAAGCAGTATCCAGTATGAGCATCTGGTACTGAACCTATCGGTCAAGTATCGGTATCGGTCGTGGAGCAGTATCGGGCAAGTATCGGTATCGGTCGTATTATGTAAATGTACACATTGTAGTAGAGAGTAGGGTGCAAGCGTTCGGTCCATCCGCACTTGTGAGATCCCTGAAGAAGGAAGCTGGAGGTGCCAGGGCCCGGGGCTCGTGGGAAAGAGACGCCCCCAGACAACTCGGCCAGCTCCGACCCAAAAAGCCGTGTGCAGAAAAAGGCGCCTTCTCAAAGCCGCCATTCATGCGATCCGGATGGAAGGTAAACAGGTGAGGTTGGAGTTTTACACTTAAACAGCTACTTCAATCGAAACAGTATACGGCGACGGCTCAAATTTCCCCTCATTGTCCTGCATATAATTTTCTATGCCGGTGAAGCGCCATGAATGGCTCGAGCGGTAACCACATGCATTCATGGCTCTGCTGAATGGGCAGAACAAACGTGAGCTTTGAGCAGGCGGGTCTGCTGGGGAGTGGCGAGCAGGGGGACGGCCACAAAAGCCTCTCGGATTGCTAGGCCTGCCTAGGCCGTGGCCATTGTCACCTCTTGCCAGGGGCCGAGCACACGGTTCAAGTCGGCCTGTTCCTTGCTTGCAAATCCTGCCAAATCTTCTCTGAGCAAGGCCAGCCTTTCAGGGGCTTTCCCGTTCCCCAACCCCTTCACCGTACACATTCCTCTCCACACTCGAGCAACACCCTTTCTCTCTCTGACACTCTCTCTCACCATATTGTCCAATTCTGTGTCGTTGTTTTTCTTTTCTTTTTCTCTCTCTCTCTCTCTGTATGTCTGTGTGTGTGTGTGTGTGTGTCTCCCTCTCTCTCTGTCTGTCTGTGTGTGTGTCTCCCTCTCTCTCTCCGTCTCCCTGTCTCCCTGTCTGTCTCTGTCTCTGTCTCTCTCTCTCTCTCTCTCCCCCCCCCCCCCTCTCTCTCTCTTATTAATTGTAATCGTAATGGACCGAAAAGTGATGGATTCCAACTCCAGACAAAGGACTGACAAGAGATAGCTGAGATGTAGAGTAGTCATCGTTGAGCTGTGTTAGTCTGAATTCCTTTTTCTTTTTTTTCTTTTTTTTGGTATACTTAGTCGAGGCTCATATGAGAGCTAAAAATGTTGACCCAACTATAATATAATATAATCGTAGTGTTTCATAAGGCATCAATGATGAGAGTGCGACCCCTCTACCAGCTTCTTCTGCCCATAGTGGACGTTAAAGATTCCAGGGTGTCTTTCCTGAAGAGTAGGCTAATGTGTGCCGGTATATTGAACAAATTACAAATTCCTACCCTGACTGCTACAACTGTGAAGGCAATGGCAAACCACCAAATGTTCCCTCATTATTGGACTGCTTCGGGAGTCGCGATGCCCCGTGAAGGTTATCAAATGATAATAATGACTATGATAATAACAGCCTGCGACTCTGTGAGTTAACGTGGATGTGTTGTGTGCTTGTGCAGTCGCGCGCACAAAACAGTGTTTGCGCAGTGCGGCGCTGGGACTGGTAGGGGGCGGGGGAATGTGAGGGCGGGGCGGGGGAATGCATCGTGGGGAGGGTTATGTGCGAGCCAATAGGAGAGAGGTAGAAAAGAGGCGCAAAACGCGGGGCGGCTGCTGAGCGTCCAAAACAGGAAACACGTGCGCTCGTCCACTCCGAACGCTGCCTCGTCCCACGCTGCGGCGCCGGAACCTTCAAACCGATGAGGACTACCCACGGCGGGCGGGCATGGATGGACTCGGTGCCAAGTTCTCTCCATTCGCTGCTTCTCGCTCTCTGATTTAAATTCATATATATATATATATATATATATATATATATATATATATATATATATATATATATATATATATATATATATATATACATATATATATACATATATATGTACGGGTGACTTTATTCGTCGTGATCCATGAGTTTTGCATAAAATGTATTTTTTTGTGAAGGGTGGAGGGGGTGGTGCAATTCTCAGCAACTCAAAGCGGGCGTATATGGGGGTGGGGGGAATGTTAACCAAATCAACAAGGGTCTCCCGGTGCGGTGGGGGTAATACTACTCAAATCTGAGAGGGTTGGGAAAAAGAGGGAAGGGGGGGGGGGGATTCCAGGGGCAAGCTCCCCATCAACATTTCAATAGCATTGAGATTTCATGCATTTGATGAGTCGAAACCTTTGGACCAACTTATAGTTATATTAATAGGACAAGAACATGTACCATGATGAAATGTAACAATGAAGTACAAATTATAATTATACCATAGCTATGTCAAAGTACAGGGACAGGTGCAACCGGAACGGCACTCGCTAGAGCGCACACCTCCGCCAAGCTGAACAGTTTATGTTTTGTATCCCACTGATAGGTCGGATCTGGATTTGGACCTCAACCAATATCTAATACTAATCGGCTTGTTCTTGTCACCTATCCAACTCTTCAACCAAGTTTTGTCATGAGGCATCCACAACGTTTTGAAATATCATGCTACATATTGTTTTTGTCCATATCATTGAATTGTGAAGAACTACGTAACAATTAAAAAAATTATCGTATCCGGATCCGAATTCGGATCTTCACCAAAATCGAACCAATTTGTCACACACGCAACCTGTCCACCATGTTTCGTCCATATCCGTCCATAATTTTTTGACATATCCTGCTATATGTGTTTTTTTTTTTTTTTGCCCGATCTCCCAATGGTGAATAATCACTTTAAAAATTCTCAGACCTAGATCCGGACACCAAAATGCAATCATTTCTTCATTGTCACATACCCAACTTCTCCACCAAATTTTGTTCGAATCCGTGCACAACTTATTCAGATATCCCATTCACAAACAAACAGACAGACAGGCAGGCATGCTATTATGGTCCCTATATCTGTATCATCTATGCACCCTATTATGTCATATACATTGTCATTATCTGTAGCTTTATTGATTATTAGCAAAAGTACCCATGGGACGGTAAGATCTAGCCATGGTGGTAGCGAGAATAACCCCAGACGATGACAGTCAGGCAGTTGTCCGGGGAAATTCAATCCATCCTGTAGCACTCAACTTCACCAAAGGTGGATCTATTCAAGCCAACTGCAACAGCAAGGAAGTATACCTCATCAATTTCCCCAGGGTTTTCCTGGAGGCCGAAGGAGCCGCTAACCCCGCTTAAACCTGGCCAGTACAACCTTTTACATCTGTGACAAATTTGGTACAAATCCATCCAGAGGTGTAGGGATGTATATGTAACACACTGACAGACATTTGTAGTCATAGATAGATTGATTATTTGGATATTTAACAACCACCTTTGTGCACATTAAGGCTAAATTGCGTCAATAAAGTGAATATGAAAAAAAAATTCAAACTATATATATTTCCAATGTCTAGTCGATCATATGTATGAAGTTTAAGATCGATCTGTTAAGACGTTAAGTGGTTCTGGAGCAGATTGTTTACATTTTTATTTTCAAGCCAATATGGCTGCCAGACAACGTGACCGATGACGTCATCAATTAAATTTTTCATTTGCATTGGGTTGTAAATCAGATATGTGAAGTTTCATTTTTTTTCAGAGAAGGATTTTGATTCAACCAATTATGGTAAGAATACCACTTTACCGAACACATCATCATTATCACCCTATATTCTCCCTTGGGGAGTTGATGAACCACCTTTAGAGGCCATTTTTCCCTGCAGAGCAGGGGTTGGCCTTTTTGGGGCACCGTGGTCCACTTTTTGAAACAATGTTTCAAAAATGTTTGACTTTTGCGCATGCGCAAGATTGGAGGTCACGTCTTTTTCGAAGCTGTCCATGCGCTCACGCTTTCGAAGTTAAGTAATTTTTCACAATTGTGTTTTTGTCGAAACTGTATCTATCCTTCGGTGTGTGTACCTATAGTGTGTCTTTAGTAAGATTCTCGGTGTTAATTTTTAGCCGCGTCGCAAGACGCTAGTCATAGAGTGCCCTCTGCTGTTGTTCCTGTTCTTCTTCTTCTTCTTCTTCTTCTTGTTCTTGCAGAGAAGACAAAACCTCAAAGCTCCACCCATTCTGGGAACCATAGCTCCACACATTGTGGGCGAGGCTTCATATAAACAAATATCCACCATTTTATTAACTCGCATAGCTTTGAGGCCTGTTTTGTAGGCCCGTGGTGTCTTCCTCTCTCACACAGTTTTATTTCAAATCAAATTCGATATATCATTTCATTTTTCACAGTCGCTAACATAGTTTTAGACTTGGTTGAAAAAAAACGGGAAGAAAATCCGATGAAAGTTGCCCTTTATAGAACGAAATGAATTCTCAAAGGCCTGTAACTTCAAGTACATTGAGATTTTTTTTTTTTAAATCGCGGCATGGTCAGTCATACACCGCCCGAAATAACAGACGGGAAAATGCCGAGATATATATATTTTGTTTAAATCGCGGCATGGTTAGTCATACACCGCCCGAAATAACAGACGGGAAAATGCCGAGATATATTAAAAATTCGTCCATTTCATGACAATCGTCACGATGAAATATTTAATTTATACGTCGTCACAATAATGTGGAGAGAGGAGCATAGCTTCGTTCACGTGTCGCCACATACGGGAAATTGCCGAGATATATTTTTTTTAAATCGCGGCATGGTCAGTCATACACCGCCCGAAATAACAGACGGGAAAATGCCGAGATATATTAAAAATTCATCCATTTGATGACAATCGTCACGATGAAATATTTAATTTATACGTCGTCACAATAATGTGGAGAGAGGAGCATAGCTTCGTTCACGTGTCGCCACACACGGGAAATTGCCGAGATATATATTTTTTAAATCGCGGCATGGTCAGTCATACACCGCCTGAAATAACAGATGGGAAAATGCCGAGATATATTAAAAATTCGTCGCCTCACACGGGAAATTGCCGAGATATATTTTCACTTTGCACAAAAATAACATCAAGTAATCGAATCAATAGGAATGTCCTGTGCCTATAACATCGACGTTATAGGCCCAGCTGCATCTAGGCATTGTGTAACATCGATGCGGCTTTTGTTTTAATTAAAACTTTTTGTACTTGTTCATACCTGTATACAAAATCGTCGGTTAATTTGTGTCGCGTATTTTGAGGCCTAGTACTAGTAGGCTACCTTGTCCGACCTTGAGGCTTTGCTTTTCTCTCAGCGGTCCGTCGATTGCGCTGCAATTACTTACTTTCGTTCTCTGTTTTTGTCCGTCTTTCACCCCATACTTCCTTGTTTAAAATCTCAACTCAAAAAAAATTAAAAAAAATAAAAATTCCTTCTCTGTTCTTATTCGTTTATTCGTTGTTCTTATTTGTTCGTTCGTTATTCGATCACGTGTTTCACCCCCATTTCCATTTTCCATTTCTCCAGATAGTTTTCACTGCTCAATTTAAAAATGTTTAAACTTTCCCCTGAAGAACTGTATTCTGTCGTATATTATAACACCTTTTTCTTCTTCTTCTATAAAAGGATGCTTTCGTCTTGCTCACCAAATCTATTCATTCCAAAAAAAAATTCCATCTCTTACAGTTCCTCTTTCCTACATTCCCGAAACTCTCCTGCACTCCACCCCTCCTTCAGCGTCCTCAAATGTATTTTGACTCGAAGGTCACAAGAACTCATTTTGCAACAAATGTTCGTTTCCCATTAATCGTACACTTTCTAAAATCCAATCTCACCCCTC
Organism: Myxine glutinosa; assembly: GCF_964187855.1. NCBI lineage: Eukaryota > Metazoa > Chordata > Myxini > Myxiniformes > Myxinidae > Myxine > Myxine glutinosa. Next base: position 117,744,567 of record NC_136263.1, on the reverse strand, counting down.
GCCTCCAAATCTTCCCCATCACCCCTTCCCTCCAAAACTTCCCCATCGCCCTTCTCCTCCAAAACTTCCCCATCACCCCTCCCCTCCAAATCTACCCCCTTGCCCCACCCCTCCAAATCTTCCCCATCACCCATCTCTTTCAAATATTCCCCCTTGCCCCTCCCCTCCAAATCTTCCCCATCACCCATCCCTTTCAAATATTCCCCCTTGCCCCTCTCCTCCAAAACTTCCCCATCAAAACTTCCCCTCTTCCCCAAATTTCCTACAGGTCGCACAAGATCTGCCTGCAACCCTCTTATGGTTAAACTGCCAAAATAAAGACTCTCTGCTCACCTTCACTCCTTCATTCCTCTTTTCTCCCGCCTCTGGAACAAACTCCCTCACTCTCTTCAATCCCACTCCACCCTCCAGGTCTTTAAAACAGCTCTTCACCACCATCTCTTATCTTCCCCCATCCAAAACCTTGATCTTTTCTACCCCCGCTAATTTTACCCAAAATCCACTTTTTTGAAATACCAACTTCTGTCCTGGAAGTCCTTGGTGTCCTTGTGTTTTATACTTCTCCCACCCCCTCCCCCCCCCCCTTTCCCACGCCTCCTCCCTCCAAGCCCTCTCCCTCCCACACATCTCCCTGCTTTCAAATGTTGTGTTTGTGTGCTTCCCCTTCTCTCCCCATCTTGTCTTCCGCTCCCTCTTTTGATATATTTTGTTTGTCTGTTTGATTTGTTTGTGAAATAAATGTTAGCTCTTTCACGAGCCTCGATTCTGTATACAAAAAAAAAAAAAAAAAAAAAATGTTTTGTGGCCGGATGCCCCTTCCTGCCGCCAACCCTGTTAGTCGCCTCTTGTGACACACAGGCAATTAACAGTGAACTGGTACTCAATTTGTTGACCTCAGAAGGATGACAGGCTGAGTCAACCCCCCTGGCGTTAATTCAGCGATCGACCGGGATTCAAACCCAGGATCCTAGGAACCCAAGCCGGCACCCTAACCGCTAAGCCAACACCAGGCATTTCTCAACATGCATGGACCGATTTTGTTAAACTTGGCACAAAGACAATACATGAGAGTATACATAAGCAGAAGATTTTGTTTTGTAATCCGACCAAAGATGGCCGACTGACGGCATTTAACTCCGTATAGCAAAATTACTAAAACCATTCTTTGACATTTTATGTCTTTTTCTTCATGTTTTCAAAAGACACAGTGGAATCAATAACATCCATGAGTGAGTGCAAACAATTACTTTGAATCACAGCGTACTCTGTGATGCAACACCCTGCCTGCAAAGCACCAAGATGATAATTTGTAGCCAGATCATTCCCAAGGGGAGTTGATGACATGCCAAATTTCAATTTTTTTTTTTGTTGAGTGGTTTCAGAGAAGATGGCCAAATGTTTTCCTTTAATCCAATATGGCTCCCATACCATGTGACCTATGACATCGTTGTTATCAATAAAATATTATTCACGGGGAGTTCCTCCTATGTTTAAAGTTTTGTATCGATCAGCCAAGCGGCTGCAGGGAAAGGATTTAAACCGAAAATATTGTTACGTTTATGGGGGCAGATGAAAGAATCCCATAATAAAGGTAGGATTCCATAATCGTAGCATGGACAGTGGACACGAAGGAGAAATCGCGATGTACTTAAGTAGGGAAACTGTAGCTTAAGATTGTTTATGTGTACACCATATGTGGGCTGAAGCAGTGATAATTTATTGTGAATTAAGGTTAGTTTTACCCAGTATGTGATTTCCCTCTGTCATTTTCCCTTTACGTTTTGCTGACAAGGCCAGCCATGAAAACTTCCATTAAACCACAGCAACCATCCACTGCAAGTCAGGCAAGTACCCAGACACTAAGCCCCACCCAATGGACCTAATAAGGAAAGAGGCCATGCCCCCAGTGTGGTACGATGGGCGTGGAAGAAAGAGCCGACAGGCCACGCCCCTAAATGTTGTGATTGGCCGAGAGGACCATGGGGTGATTTGGAAAAAGCTTTGCCATTGGTCGGTATGACGAGCTAGAGTAGAGAAGCTTCGAGAGAAAAAGAGGCAGAGCGCATCTCGCTGGGTCCTGCTCGAACAAGAAGCTGCGCCATTTTGACTTATTGGCTGATCGTGAGCTGGACGGGGTTGGGGGTGCTTTTGTGTTGGGTTGGGGTTGGGGTGGACGGCCGAAAAGGGATTTTATTTCATTTCATTATCTTTCCCCTTGGCTGTTGATTTTGAGTCTTTATGTGGAGGTACCTCAGTTAGAATTTTAGTTTTACCTCAGCCTTCATTTCATTCTTTAATTCCTTTTTATTAAATCATATTTGTTGAATAATTCCTTGTCATGTTTACTTGATTGTGGTTTCGAAATAAACCAGTGTGTTCCGTTCAGGTAAATGCTTCGCCCCCATTCATTCTACGCACGACAAAAGTACCGCCATTTTCGGGGTGCGCCTCGGGAGTAAAACTGTCTCAGTTATCCGTCATGCAACGGTCTTAACCACTGGTGACAGGACAATACATAGACGTGGACACACGCACACACACACACACACACACACACACACACACACACACACACACACACACACACACACACACACACACACATTGCAAAAGTCTCGCAATGCGCAACCCGTTTGGGGAGGAGACTAAATGTCAATGCTAATAAGCTATTGCATAATATGGATAACGCAAAATGGAGTATAGTATAATGCATATCGTTTCAATTTAAAGTGTGAAACTTAAGAGGTGATTGAAAGCTGAGTGACAAGTCAAACGGTGCACGGTAACATTCAAATTGGTTGTTTTGTAATTAAGAAAAAGAGTCGTCGAGCAAGTAGAGCCATGTTTGTTCAAATTCCAATTTTCACTAATACTGTCGGTATCTCCTAGAAAGTGACTGGTTGAGAAGAGTGATGGAAATGAATGTAGAAGGAAGTAGAGGACGGGGAAGACCGAGAAAGACTTGGCTAAAGATGGTGAGAGAAGAAATGCGGGCAAGGGGTTTAACAAGGGGAGATGCAGAAAATAGGGTGAAATGGAGAAGATTGTCATGGGGACAGCAAGGCTAACCCCCGCTCTAGCAGGGGAAATGCCTTAAAATGCCTGTTGTTGCTGTCGGTGTCTCCTAGAAAGAGGAGTTTGATTTTGTCTCTGGCACTGGTTTATCTGTTTCCTGACTCAACAACTTTGCACCACCACCATGATGATGTGCCCTGCTTTCATAACAAACCCTCACCTTTAAATGAATTGCTCTCAGCGGATTATACAGTATGTCCTTCATGAAACTAGTCCCAATGATAAACAGAACGGTACTTGGTAGAGTATACCTCTGCCAGGCTGCACAGTTTACGTCTTGTATCTCACTGATAATACAGGTCTGGATTCGGACCTGAACCAAAATCTAATCAGCTTCACCCAACCTTAACCTACCCTAACGCCTAACGCTTCAGCGTTTCACCTAACGAACTCATCCACAAAGTTTCGTCATAACTCGTCCACAACTTTTTGAGATATCATGCTCTATATCGTTTTTGCCCTTATCTCTCAATGGTGACTAATATACATACATACATACATACATACATATATATATATATATATATATATATATATATATATATATATATATATATATATACATATATATATATTGTTGCGGATATGGCATTTGGCCTCCATATCCGCTTGTAAATATTCCCCTATTTCCCCAATACTCCCCAACTATCCCCAATCCCCCATCCCCTAGTCCCATTGCCTGTAAATAACACTCTGTAGAACCGACCTTCCCCTTTTTCCCCCATTAAATGTCGTGCCCAGGTCCACCGCATCTCACGTAGACAACTTTCGGACATCTTGCTAGTTATTCTTAGTCTATGTAAGTTAAGGACTCGTTTCCATTAATTCTGACTCTTCGTTGCACCAGAATGTGATTGTATGGCACCAGTAGTGAGTTTAGGACCTCCCCATACCTCCTCCCATCTTCCCCATGAAACAACAACAACAACAACAACAACTACAACAACAGAGGGGCGCGGCGCGGCACGGGGAGTGTGCGTCCTCACTCCGGCTCGGTTAGCCGCCATTGCCCATGCGCTCCACGGGGTTACCACGAAGGGGCTGGCTGTCAGCTCCTCGTCAGGGGCGGAGCCCGGTAACCCCCCGCAGCCAGTGAGAAGCGGCGGGCCGATTCCATCTGGGGCGGAGCTAACGAGCCGAGGGCGTGTCACTCCCCGCCGGATATGCGCAGCGACTTACCGGATGTGAGATGAGATGCGCCCCCAGCTTGGAAAGACAAGTCGCGACCTCCGAGCGCTGAGCGACCTCCCCGCATCTACTGGACCGGACCGGGTCGATTCTGTCCCTGAGCCAAGGTGCACCTTGAACCATCGACTACCCGCTTTCCTTGCCATCAATCCCCGTGTGAGTCCGTTTTGTCCTGTTTATCTGTCGTCTGTCGGGGCTACTATAAGACCGTAATTAAGTGCCTACCTTACTATGCTGTCTCTCTCATCCCTGTAATCTGACCTTCCGCAATATTATAACCTCCTCCGGAGGTCTTGAGAACCGTATCCCTGGTGTCGTGTCATTTTAATCCCAGCCGTTGTGTCCTTTTCCTTCATTGATCTAGCGTAGCGCGACTCGGCCAAGGTTCGAGTATAATCGGGTAACTTGTGCGGACACGGCGGCCATTCCGCTCGGCCCACCATAACATCAAAGTCGTGTCTGTAACAGTATATATATATATATATATATATATATATATATATATAAATATATATATATATATATATATATATATATATATATATATGTATGTATATATATATATATATATATATATATATATATATATATATATATATATATATATATATATATATATATATATACAGACTTGGCATTTAATATGGAATATTTTTTTTTTCTTGACTTGTGTTTACTTTCTTAACTCAGTATATCAATCTGGTGAGTTTCTTTTACACTTTGGTGATTTATTTGTTAAAAGAACCATGTCACTGATTGTCTGTCGCAGCAAGAAATCAACAACAGGATTATATCACAGGTGGCGTGGCAAAATGTACGGACAGGTGCATTTGATGATTGGTTTCACAGTCGGGTATACAAGGGTTGTTGCGTTCTGTATTAGTGGAAAACAACTGCTGCACGTCTCCAAAGGTTATTGCCGCTTCCTCTGGAGATGGTCCGTCAACTCGACAATGCTGTTTGTCATGGAGTGGTGGCTTTACGAAATTACGGCATGAAACAGCATGCTATTGCTCGGTAGTATGGCATCACTCAAGGTCAGGTGTCAAAGATCCTGAAACGAAATGCTCAGAGGGGTGTCCCTACTCCAATACCGAGGCCAGGACGTCCCCGCAGAACCACAAGGAGGGATGATCGCCAGGTGCACCGGTTAGTCCGCAATGGCCGTACCAAGTCAGCTAATCGGCTTGGGGCTGAGTGGCAGCAACTGGCAAATGTGCCTGTATCCAGAAGGCTATTCAACCAACGACTGGTTCAAGCAGGCTATCGTGCCAGGCGTCCCCTGAGAAAGCCACGCCTGACCAGACAACACCGCCAGCGCCGATTGCAGTGGGCCAGAGAGCACCATCAATGGCAGCCAGGACACTGGAATCACGTGATCTTCAGTGACGAGTCTAGATTTCTGGTCTATCGTCAAGTTGGCGCGTTCGAGTGCGCAGACAAGTGCATGAAGCCTACAACAAAGATTGTATAGTGCCAAGAGTCCAAGCTGGAGGTGGTGGGGTGACCGTTTGGGCTGCTTTTCATGCAGGGGGCTTAACTGACCTGGTTGTTCTGAATGGAAACCTGAACCAGTTCAAGTACAGGGCCATTCTGGAAGAAACATTGCTTCCATTTGCTCGTGCAGCCTTTCGAGGAAACTTTGTCTTCCAAGATGACAATGCACAGCCTCATCGTGCTCGCATGATCCAACACTTTCTTGCTGACCGTGGTGTAGAGCATATGGAGTGGCCTGCCATGTCCCCGGATATGAATCCGATAGAGAACTTGTGGGCAGAATTAACGCGTCAAATCGACCACTTGGACCAGCAGCCGATCTCTGTGCGTGAATTGCAGCAGCCTATTGTCACTGCATGGCAAGCGATTCCTGTCCAAACCTTGGCAAATCTCGTGAACAGCATTCCTCAACGTGTACGTGCTCTCCTGAATGCTCGTGGGGGTTAAACGAAGTACTGAACTGTAATTTTACTGTCCATAATCCCAGTCGTAATTTAACTTTTGTTTTTGTTAAAAAAAATTTTTGGCTAATGTGCAAAATAAAGAGATACTTCTGGAAAACGTACAGAAGTTTAACACAGTACTGTCCATGAATTGAGTTCGATATCAGTTTGCATCACTTTCAAGGATCAATTTATTTGTTTCGAAATGTCAAATGTGGTTTTTGTTTCTTTTAAAGGTCACATTAAAAAAAATCTAGAATAATTTCAACATAATTCCAATGAACTTTTGGTTCTCAGACATCTTGAAAAGTAAGTTCACCCCCACAAAAAAAATATTCCATATTAAATGCCAAGTCTGTGTATATATATATATATATATATATATATATATATATATAATATATATATATATATAATAATACAGGTAGGATTGTATAACTATAGCATGGACTGTGGACATGTAGGAGAAATCTCGATGTACTTAAGTAGGGTAACTGTAGCTGAAGATTGTTTATGTGTCTTCACACGAGGGGTGAAGCAGTGATAATTAGTTAGGGATTAAGGTTAGTTTTACCCAGTGTGTGATTTTTCCATCTGTAATGTTCCCTAATGTTTTACATTTACATGGCCGGCCATGAAAACCCTTGTTAATTAACATAAACGACCAGCGCCGGTCCTATAAACACTGACGGCAACTAAGCCCGCCCACATGAACACTTACAGCAAAAGGCCATGCCCCCAGAATGGTACGATGGGCATGGAAGAAAGAGCAGGCAGGCCACGCACCTGAAGGTCGTGATTGGCCGAGGGGGCTGGGGGTGACGTCAGAGCACGAATATTCTGGAGATGTTGGTGAAGAAGTCAATACTTGGTTTTGACGAAAGGAATTGGCCATTTTGTATGGGCTGAGGAGAGGGTTTTTGCTGCGGCGATTGAAAAAGGAGTTTCGAATATTGTTGGCTCACAAAGAATCTGAAGGCAACATGTGCTTCCCCAGACAGTGGAAGAGAAAGGAGCCTGTCTTGTCTGCTCGCCTCACCAACCTTGGTGCCATCTTGTGCGCTCCGGCGCAAGAGAACTTAGCTATTGCCCCACTCTCCACGAAGAGGGTCACTTGAGGCCAAAGGTGAGTACCGCCAGGCTAAAGGGATTTTATTTTATTTTATCATTCTTCTGTTGTGTGTTGTGAATCTGAGAGGAGGAACCTCACGTTAGAAAATTAATTAGCCTCAGCTTTTATTTCGATATTTTCATTCTTTGATTTATTTTCATTAAATCATTTTCATTAAATGTTTACTTGTGGCTTCGGAATAAGCCTGTGTGTTCAGATCAGATAAACGCTTCACATTCCTTCTTCCGCGCGTGACAAAAATACCGGTATTTTTCCGGCTGCCGCCTCGAGAGTAAAACTGTTTTGGCTATCCGTCATCCAGCAGTCTTTATCGCTGGTGACACGACAATATATATATATATATATATATATATATATATATATATATATATATATATATATATATATTGTTGTGGTTTTGGAATAAAGGATAATTCCCCCTCGTAGGTAGACGCACCACAACATGAAGCCTCGCGATAGTTCAGTTATTTCTTAGTGAATCTAAGCGTAGTCCTGTCCTGTGTTAGTTTTGCGTTGAGCAGGTCCGTGAGTAGGGCGGTTCTTTTGGCGATAGCATGCCACGTGGCAGGCCTGAACAAGTCTGGCGAGGCCGAAGGGAGGCGCTGCAGGAGGGAGTGGCCGGTAAGCCCCGAGCCACCAATCAGAGCTCGAGGGGAGTGGCTAACCACGACGATGAGAGGTGGGGTTTGGAACATTCGAGTGAGACTCTGGGGCGGGGCCATAAAACCCTGCTCCGAACCCCCCCAGGTCAAGTCAGTCAGAGTCTTGTGCAGGTCAATCAGAGCCGGAGAGTATCGTGAGTTCAAGTTCTGAGTTACAGTTCCCTATGAGACGAGAGATGAGTTCCCTGTGAGAGTGAGTGGAGTTGAGTTGAGCTTGAGAACGCACGAGAATGCGCCGCAGAATGAGTGCATTGAATTGCCGGTTATCGTGATTGTACACGAACTTGCCCCGTGCCCTGCGCTCTGCGCTGTATTAATCGCGGGCTCGAGAGGATGACCCGTGCCGGGCCACAGACGCGCGATTTCCTCCTGCCTGCCTTCTCCTGCATATGTACCGTGAGCGCCAGAGAGCCACGCCAGGCGAGCTGCCCCGGAGCGACCGACGGCAAAGCGCGCTTGGCGCGCGAACTTCTTCTCTTCTTCTCCCCGTGTGCGTGGGTGGGCCCTGTGTCTGGGGATAAGTTAAGATTGATTAAGCTTCTGCTCTGTGTTCCCTTTCCTTCTGCGAATCATTGTACGTAAATAATAAACCATGTTATTCCTCTGATTTGACCGTTCCCGTCCCTTCCATCGATTGGCCTCGCATGGTACGACTAGAACCACCCGAATCGGGTTCCATAAAAGTAATGGCACGGGTCACATGATACGCATACCGCTTGGGCATACTCGATTAAGCGTGGCTTGTGCGAGGTTCGGTCCCCGCTTTTGTGGCAGCGTGGGTTAAAGGTACGTGCGACGATGACCCGATACCCTTTTTCACGTTTGCTCCGGAAGTGGCGATTCGGCCTCGTGGACACGAAGATCCAGGGGAAAAAGGGGTTTAATCCCCCCCTTTGTAATGGGAATCGGGGTTCGGGAGATCCGCAACAATATATATATATATAATCGAATATTTATATGAATATTATCGAAGTTATCGAAGAAGAAATGCGGGCAAGGGGGTTAACAAGGGGAGATGCAGAAAATAGGGCAAAATGGAAAAGATTGTCATGGGGACCACAAGGCTAACCCCCGCTCTTGCAGGGAAAATTGCCTTAAAATGCCTGTTGTTGTTTGTTGTGTGTATATATATATATATATACAGTATATATATATATATATATATATATTGTTACAGACGTGGCTTGGATGTTATTTACCGAGCGGTTTTATGGTATGACCACGTCTGCACAAGTTACCCGATTGTGCCCGAACGTTGACTAGTCGCGCTATGCTGGCTCAATAAGAAAAAGAAGACACCCGGCTGGATTACAATAACACAATACGACACCAGGGGTTCAGTTCTCAAGACCTCCGGAGGAGGTTATATTAAGGCGGAAGGTTAGATTACAACTACAAGAGGGACAGCATAGAAAGACAAGCACTTAGACACAATCTTATATTATTCCCAACAGACGACAGATAAACGGGACAAAATGCTGACTCACACGGGGATTGATGGCAAGGAAAGGCAGGTAGCGATGGCTCCAGGTGCACCTGGGCTCAAAGGTCAGAATCGACTCGGTCCGGTCCAGAGATGCGGGGAGGTCGCAGCGCTCGGATGGCGTCTTGTCTGCTCAAGCTGGGGGCGCATCTGACTCAGCGCTCGCAGGTGGCTTTCCTTCTCCAAGCTGGGTGCGCATCTCTCTCAGCGCTCGCAGGTGGCTTTCCTTCTCCAAGCTGGGTGCGCATCTGACTCAGCGCTCGCAGGTGGCTTTCCTTCTCCAAGCTGGGTGCGCATCTGACGTCACATCCGGCGCGGGGCCGCGTATATCCGGCGGGGAGTGACACGCCCTCGGCTCGTTAGCTCCGCCTCGTGGAATCGGCACGTTGCTTCTCATTGGGTGCGTGCGGGGGGTTTACCAGGCTCCGCCCTTGACGAGGAGCTGACAAGGAGCCCCTTCGTGGTAACCCCGTGGAGCGCATGGTCTGGAGCTAATCGAGCCGGTGTGAGGACGCATCCTCCCCCGCTCCGCCGCCATCTCCTCTGTTGTTGTTGTAATTGTTGGGGAAGAAGATGGAAGGAGGTATGGGAAAGGTCCTAAACTCACTACTGATGCCATATAATCACATTCTGGTGCAACGAAGAGTCATAATTAATGGAGACGAGGCCTTAACTGACATAGAATAAGAATAACTAGGAAGATGTCCGAAAGTTGTCTACGTGTGGTGCGGTGGACCTGGGCACGACATTTAATGGGGGAATAAGGGGAAGGTCGGCTCTACTGATTGTTATTTACATGCAATGGGACTAGGGAATGGGGGATTGGGGAAAGTTGGGGAGTATTGGAGAAAATAGGGGAATATTTACAAGCGGATATGGAGGCCAAATTCCATATTCGCAACATTGCACCCTTCTCTACCCTCGGGGCGTCCCGACCCGATAAATTTTTACCTACTTTAGTGTGGCACGCAATGTAGTTCCCTCTACTATTAACTCTACCCTGAGTGCGACAGTTTTACAGATATTCACAAATGAGTAAATATGTCCCCCTGCGACGTTGCACCCTTCTCCTCACAGAAACACACCCACAGGATAACCGAATCCGGAAAGAATTCGCAAACTAAACATACAGCCGGTAGGGAGCATTATTTACAAGACTACGCTGCTATTTACACTACGATCCAGGACCTGTCTTTGGAGGAACACATGCAGATGTTATGCATAGAGAGAGCGCGCTTGCCAGCATCGATACACCAACCCACGAGTGCTCTGTGGCCGACGGCCTTTAATAACGTGCAGAGCACCCTTTCCCAGCATCAAAAGCACCACCCCACCACACAGTCAGCACCATCCGGTGCAGTCACCATTGTTCATTGGTATAAAAATAAATTCGACAACCCCTAACCCTGCAGGTGTCTCTTGCTCTTCTTGTGGTGCACTTGGTGGTAACTAAAAGTGGTTCACCTGTATGGCATAGGTGCCACGTTGACCCATAGGTCCATCCCCGGGTGGTGCTTGGCCGCAAACGAACTGCGGTCCATTGTGGGTGGCCACAAACATTGCGGTCCATATGGTGTATCGATCCCGGCAGCAAACAGCGAAAGTGCAGGCCCACAACTGCGCAGCCAGCACCTCTCTCTCCTCTCTCTCTACCCCAAAGCCAGATCCTCGGAGGTGGGAGACAAAAGAAGAAACAAGTGAGTAAGGTGGTAAGGGCGCAAAAGTGCACGCAATGTAAGGTGATGCACACTGGGGGCACATGGGAACCAGGTGAGACAGGTACGTTCCTATCGTACGCCCCCCCCCACCAGGTAACCTACATGGCCCCTCCCTTACCCCTTACTGCATCCACAAAACACAACACTACCCATAAACATCTACTTTACAAATCGACAAACATCCCTACTGTCTTCCCCGTTCCTCCCATAAACCAAATTCGTCTTCTCTCCCTCCTAACCAATCAAATTTGCCATTTTCAACTCTCATCAAAATTTGCCATCTCCAACTCAACATCATAATTTGCCAGCTCCAACTCATCATCAGTCCCTCCTAAGGAGGGAGAGATGGAATCACCCCAATGTCTCATCCACGTCGTGATGCGTCTCACCAACCCACACAGCAATTCATCTCCTGCAACAAACAAAGAAAACACAGGTGTGGAGTCATCATCATCACCACAGGTAAGTGGCTGCGTATGGTGCGACAGGTTCATCAATCCTAACTATTTCCTAAATGACTTTAACAACTTTACACTACCCGGGGTCTCTCTCCGGCCAAACCATTGGCCCTCTTACACTATGGGTTCTAAAAACCAATTCCCATTGGCCAAACTGTGGTGCTTTTCAATTTGGGGTCTCACTCCCCCGATTCATCTCCCGGTGCCCTCGTACAATTTCTGGGCTGCGACGTGTACCTCTCCCAGTGGGTCTACCCACCTGCACACCTCCACCACTGCAGTTGCCTCCGAGCTTACCTGCTCCTTACCCTAACCTAACTACCAGGGGAAGGCCCTCTGGCTCTCTCCCCACTCCGTGCCCTCTCTGGCACTGGGCTGCCCGATCCACACCCGGGATCCTCAGGCACCCACTCACAACTACCGGCTCCCAGAGCCCACCTGCGGCCTCACCTGGCCGACATCCTCACAGTGGTGGAGTGCCCAACCAACTACACACACTAACAGGCTACACGCCCAGCCATTTCCACAACACTAATGCACCCATTCACAACACCATTCTGCAACCGCACCACAAATGCCAATATCCAACCACAATTTACCTGCACCCTCTACCTAACACTTACACTACCCGCCCCGGGTGCTCGTGAAAGGGGTCCACTCTTCCCCCATCCACACCTTCGCACCATGCACACCACTCCGTACCACTCACTCCAACTCTCTCCACACACCTGTACCTGCACACCTGTGCTCTCACACCTGGTGCCACCTGCACCCTTCTCTCCCCAAGCGCATTCGCGCTGATCCACACACTCACTACTCATACACTGCTCCACACACCTGTCCAGTTGCACACCTGTGCAATCACACCTGTTCAATTCTCACAAACACGGCATCATCTCAGCTAACTACTCCCTTCTGAAACTTGCGCTTCCCAGTCGTCCCTTTAAACTATTGCGCTCCCTCGTCATTATCATCCACACTAATCTACCTGTGTCCCCACTACAGGTATCAGTCACTAACTAAACTTAACGTCACCTAATGTCATCTTCTCTAGATCCCTATCAATATAACCTAACCCACCCGGGCTAGTTTCCACTGCCATCAACCCCATAAGCTATAGCTCCTTTGCCCCACCTCAGGGGAAGGGTGGCAGGGATGCCATCCCACCACATCGGGGGTCTCTCACTACCAATTTTGCACATCAAATTTCAACAAATTAAAAATTTGCCAATCACTGCCCATCATCTGCCAATCACTACTGCCAATCCCTTGCCAATCATCAAATTTTGTTTTTCTCTAATTTTGGGGCCAAAACACTAACCTCATCACCCAGTCTACTCACTACTGCCTCTCGGTGCGCCAATTCCTGTCCAAAGCCCGGCTTCGTAAAGCCAAGCAATGGATGCTGGTTGTTTTGTGCCTGCGGCTGGATGCGTCCGGCATTCGGGACAGGGACGGGGGCTTACCCGGGCCGAGATCCCACGCACCCCCTCGGCGTGGAGCCATCCAATGTCCCGATCTCGACCTGCCGGCACGTCTCCACAAAACGTGGTCGCCATGACGACCCTTCCTATCCAGCTGCCCGCTCCACCTAGTGGAGCCTGGACGCGGCCGTTCAAAGCGAGGCCCGGCACGCACCGAGGGCCCGATTCGGCTATAAGTCGTTCTAAACTCTATCCCGTCCAACGTCGATGCTTCACCTGGACGCTTACACCCCGCAGCCCGTTCCTTGCTCACACATCCAGCCGTGCCCATGCTCCTCGTACCTTTCCTTACACACCCAGGTACACCCATTCCACTCACAGCCTTGGTCACACACCTGACCACCGAACACCTTGGCACACATTCGTTGGTCGCACACCTCACCAAAACACCTCTTCGCGCCCCCTCCTCGGTCACCTCCTCTGTGACAATCACAGGTGTGCTCTCATTCGCACACCCAACCACGTGCCTCACCACCAACTCCAGCGTGCATTCCCACTCACGCTCTACCATTCCAGGTGTGCATCCTTCCATCCCAGGTGTACATCCTCGCTCACCTGTCACAACTAACTCACTCTCCTTGTCACTCTCACTACTTTCACCTCCATTCCTGACAGAGCACTCACCCTTACTCTTGACAGCGCACTCTTTCCTCATGCACCTGTCCATCACACACCTTTCTCGCGCACACTCTCCCGTTACACCCTCTGTAACACTCACCACAGGTGGACACTCTTCCTTACTTCTGACAGCGCACTCTTTCCTCATGCACCTGTCCGTCACACACCTTTCTCGCGCACACTCCTGCGCACACTCTCCCGTCACACCCTCTGTAACACTTACCACACCGCGCTTCCATGTGCTCCCTCGCACACGCGCTACGACCGACTCACTCTCGCCAGCACCCTCACTACTCCTTGGCACGCACTTTTTCCTCACACACCCCAGAGTCGGACTTTCTCGCACACCTCCTTTTTCGCACACCAGACCTGTCGCACACTTCACCAACGGCCTCTCACGAACACCCGGGTCCATCTCGACCCCCAAGCTTCTTAAATCCCCTGGCGCATCATACGCACGACCATATTGGTCACCACTTACACCGGGTCCTCTTTCTCTTCGCTTCTCCTCCATCACCTGCGAATCCCTCATCCGGTTAATGAGCACATCATCACGATCCGAACACAGACTCTGGACCAATTCTTTTACCTCCTCTTTTATCTCTTTCTTATCCTCTCTCCGTCGCTTTTTAATTTCGCTCACCCCTTCTTCCACTTCTTCTAATTTTTGCTTCATCTCCTTCATCTCTTCGTGCGCCCCTTTAAGTTCTTCCTCTAACTCCACTTTATTTTTTTCTATGTGCTCCCGCACCTCCCGCTCTTTAACCTCCATTACCTCTACCACCTTGTCCATTTTCCTCGTCAGGTCCTCATGTACCGTCTGACACTCTTTTTTAATTACCCCTACGTCCTTTTTCATCTCCTTCTGTGTCGATTTTAAACCCTCTATTACCGCTGTGTTCTTCTTTACCTGGTCCCCCAACTCCTTTTGTCCCACTGTCAGTTGTTCTACTCCCAGCGTCAACTCCTCTATACCACCTTGCAATTTTACAGTCCCCTTTCTCACCTCTTTCTCCATGCGCTCCTTACAGTGCCTCACCTCCTCGCGCACTCCTCCGACCTCCTCACTCACTCCTCTTCTGATCTCCTCTCCCATCACTTGCATCTCCTGCCCAGATGCCACCCTCATCTGCTCCATTTCCTCCCTGTGAGCATCCAGTTTGGTTTCTACCCCCATTCTGACCCCCTCTATCTGCTGCTCCATTTGTTTAACTTCCCTTTCCGCTTGGTCCCTCATGTCCCTCAATTTGCCTTCCATACTGTTTTCTAACCCCTCTAACCCATTTTTCACTCCCTCTATCTGATTCTCCTGGGCAGCCATTCTATTTTCTACCCCCATTAACCCATTTTTCACTTCTTTTATCCCGTTGTCTAACCCCTCAAAATTATTGTCTATCTTCCCAAATTTCTTGTCTAACTCCTCAAAATTATTGTCTAACCCCTCACTGGTACCCCTCGCTTCGTCCCTCATTACCCCCATTTGCTCACTCTGAGCCCTCGCTTCGTCCCTCATTACCCCCAATTGCTCACTCCGAGCCCTCGCTTCGTCCCTCATTACCCCCAATTGCTCACTCCGAGCCCTCGCTTCGTCCCTCATTACCCCCATTTGGTTTCCCATTACCCCCATTTGGTTTTCCAATCGCTCACTATTCTTTTCCATAAGGGCCGTCATTTGTATAAAAAAAAGTTCCAATCTTCCCAGCGGCGCTACTTCGGTCGCGGGCACGGTGACCAGCGAGGCGCCATTTTGCGCGCCCGCTTCTTCGTGCGTGACGGCGCTATTTTGCGAACCTGCCGCCCTCACTGCTTCGCTCTCCTCCTGTCCCTCATTTTGGTCCTGGATCGACCCTACCTCACTCTCCTTTACCGGACCCCAGCTGTCTTGATCCGCCATAGCGCGACTTTCAAAATTCGGTTTTTTATTTTTATATTTTCGTAAAACAAATTCAAATTTCGCCGTTATAATTTCGCGCGGGAAACGCGCTCCGAATCGATTCGGTCGAGCGCCGTACGCGCTCCGGCTCGATTTTCCCTCCCAAAATTTGGGCCTAACTAATTTAGTCCCGGGTTCGAATTCCACTCCTCGACACCAATTGTTACAGACGTGGCTTGGATGTTATTTACCGAGCGGTTTTATGGTATGACCACGTCTGCACAAGTTACCCGATTGTGCCCGAACGTTGACTAGTCGCGCTATGCTGGCTCAATAAGAAAAAGAAGACACCCGGCTGGATTACAATAACACAATACGACACCAGGGGTTCAGTTCTCAAGACCTCCGGAGGAGGTTATATTAAGGCGGAAGGTTAGATTACAACTACAAGAGGGACAGCATAGAAAGACAAGCACTTAGACACAATCTTATATTATTCCCAACAGACGACAGATAAACGGGACAAAATGCTGACTCACACGGGGATTGATGGCAAGGAAAGGCAGGTAGCGATGGCTCCAGGTGCACCTGGGCTCAAAGGTCAGAATCGACTCGGTCCGGTCCAGAGATGCGGGGAGGTCGCAGCGCTCGGATGGCGTCTTGTCTGCTCAAGCTGGGGGCGCATCTGACTCAGCGCTCGCAGGTGGCTTTCCTTCTCCAAGCTGGGTGCGCATCTCTCTCAGCGCTCGCAGGTGGCTTTCCTTCTCCAAGCTGGGTGCGCATCTGACTCAGCGCTCGCAGGTGGCTTTCCTTCTCCAAGCTGGGTGCGCATCTGACGTCACATCCGGCGCGGGGCCGCGTATATCCGGCGGGGAGTGACACGCCCTCGGCTCGTTAGCTCCGCCTCGTGGAATCGGCACGTTGCTTCTCATTGGGTGCGTGCGGGGGGTTTACCAGGCTCCGCCCTTGACGAGGAGCTGACAAGGAGCCCCTTCGTGGTAACCCCGTGGAGCGCATGGTCTGGAGCTAATCGAGCCGGTGTGAGGACGCATCCTCCCCCGCTCCGCCGCCATCTCCTCTGTTGTTGTTGTAATTGTTGGGGAAGAAGATGGAAGGAGGTATGGGAAAGGTCCTAAACTCACTACTGATGCCATATAATCACATTCTGGTGCAACGAAGAGTCATAATTAATGGAGACGAGGCCTTAACTGACATAGAATAAGAATAACTAGGAAGATGTCCGAAAGTTGTCTACGTGTGGTGCGGTGGACCTGGGCACGACATTTAATGGGGGAATAAGGGGAAGGTCGGCTCTACTGATTGTTATTTACATGCAATGGGACTAGGGAATGGGGGATTGGGGAAAGTTGGGGAGTATTGGAGAAAATAGGGGAATATTTACAAGCGGATATGGAGGCCAAATTCCATATTCGCAACAATATATATATATATATATATATATATATATATATATATATATATATATACATACATATATATATATATATACATACATATATTATATATATATATATATATATATATATATATATATATATATATATATATATATATATATATTGTTGCGGATATGGGATTTGGCCTCCATATCCGCTTGTAAATATTCCCCTATTTCCCCAATACTCCCCAACTATCCCCAATCCCCCATTCCCTAGTCCCATTGTCTGTAAACAACACTCTATAGAACCGACCTTCCCCTTTTTCCCCCATTAAATGTCGTGCCCAGGTCCACCGCATCTCACGTAGACAACTTTCGGATATCTTGCTAGTTATTCTTAGTCTATGTCAGTTAAGGACTCGTTTCCATTAATTCTGACTCTTCGTTGCACCAGAATGTGATTGTATGGCACCAGTAGTGAGTTTAGGACCTCCCAATACCTCCCCCCAACCTCATCTCCGCATCCTCCCATCATCTCATGGAACAACAACAACTACAACCAAAGCGGGGGCGGCGCGGCTGCGGTGCGGGGAGTGGGCGTCCTCACTCCGGCTCGGTTAGCCGCCATGGCCCATGTGCTCCAGGTTACGGGGTTACCACGAAGGGGCTGGCTGTCAGCTCCTCGTCAAGGGCGGAGCCCGGTAACCCCCCCGCACCCAATGAGAAGCAACGGGCCGATTCCATCTGGGGCGGAGCTAACGAGCCGAGGGCGTGTCACTCCCCGCCGGATATACGCAGCCACTTACCGGACGTGAAGAGAGATGCGCCCCCAGCCTGGAAAGACAAGTCGCGACCTCCGAGCGCTGAGCAACCTCCCCTCATCTTTGGACCGGACCGGGTCGATTTTGCCCCTGAGCCAAGGTGCACCTTGAGCCATCGAATACCTGCCCCTCCTTGCCATCAATCCCCGTGTGAGTCAGTTTTGTCCCGTTTATCTGTGGTCTGTCGGGATTTAGATAAGTGTGTCTAAGTGCCTATCTTCCTATGCTGTCTCTCTCATCCCTGTAATCTAAACGTTCCGAACTAATATAACCTCCTCCGGAGGCCTTGAGAACTGTACCCCTGGTGTCGTGTCATTTAACCTAGCCGTTGTGTCCTTTCCTTCATTGATCAAGCGTAGCGCGACTCGGCCAACGTTCGAGTATAATCGGGTAACTTGTGCGAACACGGCGGCCATTCCGCTCGGCCCATCATAACATCTAAGTCGTGTCCGTAACAATTGGTGTCAGGAGTGTCGGATTCGGACCTGGGACTAAATTCATTTAGCCCAAATTTTGGAACACCAATTGTACCATTAGGGTAACAATTGGTGTCGAGGAGTGAGATTCGATCCGGAGCGCGTTTTACGCGCTCGAAATTATAACGGCGAAATTTGATTGTGTTTTACAAAATATAAAAACCCGAATTTTGAAAGTCGCGCTATGGCAGACCAAGTCGGCTGGGGTCCGGTAGAGGAGAGTGAGGCAGGGTCGATCCAGGACCAAATTGAGGGACATGAGGAGAGCGAAGCAGTGAGGGTAGCAGACGCACAAAATAGCGTCGTTGTGCCTGACGTTGCGGGCGCGCAAAATGGCGCCTCGCAAGAGCGCGCGGTAGCCAAGCCCGCTGTATCAACGGGCTTTAACATGCAGCCGATTGACATGCAGGCCCTCATTGCGCAGCTACAGGCAGCTGTACAGATGAGTATGGGGAGCCAAATTGAGCGATTGGGTGAGCGGTTGGGAAACCAAATTGTGGGAATGAGGGCTGATAGTGAGCGATTAGAGGGCCAAATGGGAGCAATGAGGGACGAAGCGAGGGGTACCGGTGAGGGGTTAGACAAGAAATTTGGGAAATTAGACAATAATTTTAAGGGATTAGACAATAATTTTAAGGGATTAGACAATAATTTTAAGGGATTAGACAAGAAATTTGGGAAATTAGACGATAGATTAGGGGAAATACAGGAGGGGTTAATGGGGGTAGAAAACAGAATGGCCGCTCAAGAGAATCAAATGGAAGGGATGCAAAAGGGGTTAGAGGGGTTAGAAAACAGGATGGAAGGCAAATTGAGGGACATGAGGGACCAAGCGGAAAGGGAAGTTAAACAAATGGGGCAGCAGATAGAGGGGGTCAGAATGGGGGTAGAGACCAAACTGGATGCTCACAGGGAGGAAATGGAGCAGATGAGGGTGGCATCTGGGCAGGAGATGCAAGTGATGGGAGAGGAGATCAGAAGAGGTGTGAGTGAGGAGGTCGGAGGAGTGCGCGAGGAGGTGAGGCACTGTAAGGAGCGCATGGAGAAGGAGGTGAGAAAGGGGACTGTAAAATTGCAAGGGGGTATAGAGGAGTTGACGCTGGGAGTAGAACAACTGAAAGTGGGACAAAAGGAGTTGGTGGACCAGGTAAAGAAGAACACAGCGGTAATAGAGGGTTTAAAATCGACACAGAAGGAGATGAAAAAGGACGTAGGGGTAATTAAAAAAGAGTGTCAGACGGTACATGAGGACCTGACGAGGAAAATGGACAAGGTGGTAGAGGTGATGGAGGTTAAAGAGCGGGAGGTGCGGGAGCACATAGAAAAAAATAAAGTGGAGTTAGAGGAAGAACTTAAAGGGGCGCACGAGGAGATGAAGGAGGTGAAGCAGAAATTAGAAGAAGTGGAAGAAGGGGTGAGCGAAATTAAGAAGCGACGGAGAGAGGATAAGAAAGAGATAAAGGAGGAAGTAAAAGAATTGGTCCAAAGTCTGTGTTCGGATCGTGATGATGTGCTCATTAACCGGATGAGGGATTCGCAGGTGATGGAGGAGAAGCGAAGAGGAAGAGGACCCGGTGTAAGTGGTGACCAATATGGTCGTGCGTATGATGAACCAGGGGATTCAATAAGCTTGGGGGTCGAGATAGACCCGGGTGTTCGTGAGAGGCCGTTGGTGAAGTGTGCGACAGGTCTGGTGTGCGAAAAAGGAGGTGTGCAAGAAAGTCCGACTCTGGGGTGTGTGAGGAAAAAGTGCGTGCCAAGGAGTGAGGGTAGTGGCGCGAGTGAGTCGGTCGTAGCGCGTGTGCGAGGGAGCACATGGAAGCGCGGTGTGGTAAGTGTTACAGAGGGTGTGACGGGAGAGTGTGCGCAAGAAAGGTGTGTAACGGACGGGTGCATGAGGAAAGAGTGCGCTGTCAAGAGTGGGGCAAATGCGCAATAGCTTATGGGGTGTATGGCAGTGAAAACTAGCCCGGGTGGGTTAGGATATTGATAGGGCCCTAGAAGATGACAGTAGGTAACGTTAAGGTTAGTTAGTGACTGATACCTGTAGTGGGGACGCAGGTAGATTAGTATGGATGATAATGACGAGGGAGCGCAATAGTTTAAATGGACGACTGGGAAGCGCAAGTTTCAGAAGGGAGTAGTTAGATGAGATGATGCCGTGTGGTTGAGAGTTGAACAGGTGTGATTGCACAGGTGTGCAACTGGACAGGTGTGTGGAGCAGTGTGTGAGTAGTGAGTGTTGTGGATCAGCGCGAATGCGCTTGGGGAGAGAAGGGTGCAGGTGGCACCAGGTGTGAGAGCACAGGTGTGCAAGTAAAGGTGTGTGGAGAGAGTTGGAGTAAGTGGTATGGAGTGGTGTGCATGGTGCGAAGGTGTGGATGGGGGAAGAGTGGACCCCTTTCACGAGTACCCGGGGCGGGTAGTGTAAGTGTTAGGTAGAGGGTATAGGTAAATTGTGGTTGGATATTGGCATTTGTGGTGCGGATGCAGAATGGTGTTGTGGATGGGTGCATTAGTGTTGTGGAAATGGCTGGGCGTGTAGCCTGTTAGTGTGTGTAGTTGGTTGGGCACTCCACCACTGTGAGGATGTCGGCCAGGTGAGGCCGCAGGTGGGCTCTGGGAGCCGGTAGAGTTGTGGATGGGGCCCGAGGATCCGGAGGACGGACCCGGGTAGCCCAGTGCCAGAGAGGGCACCGAGTGGGGAGAGCGCCAGAGGGCCTTCCCCAGGTAGATAGGTTAGGGTAAGGAGCAGGTAAGCTCGGAGGCAACTGCAGTGGTGGAGGTGTGCAGGTGGGTAGACCCGCTGGGAGAGGTACACGCCACAGCCCAGAAATTGTGCGAGGGCACCGGGAGATGAATCGGGGGAGTGAGACCCCAAATTGAAAAGCACCACAGTTTGGTCAATGGGAATTGGTTTTTAGAACCCATAGTGTAAGAGGGCCAATGGTTTGGCCGGAGAAAGACCCCGGGTAGTGTAAAGTTGTTAAAGTCATTTAGGAAATAGTTAGGATTGATGAACCTGTCGCACCATACGCAGCCACTTACCTGTGGTGATGATGATGACTCCACACCTGTGTTTTCTTTGTTTTGTGTTGCAGGAAGTAAGGATTGCTGTGTGGATTTGTGAGACGCATCACGACGTGGATGAGACATTGGGGTGATTCCATCTCTCCCTCCCTAGGAGGGACTGATGATGAATTGGTGATAGCAAATTATGATGTTGAGTTGGAGATGGCAAATTTTGATGAGAGTTGAAAATGGCAAATTTGATTGGTTAGGAGGGAGAGAAGACGAATTTGGTTTATGGGAGGAACGGGGAAGACAGTAGGGACGTTTGTTGATTGGTAAAGTAGATGTTTATGGGTAGTGTTGTGTTTTGTGGATGCAGTAAGGGGTAAGGGAGGGGCCATGTAGGTTACCTGGTGGGGGGGGGGGGGGGCGTACGGTAGGAACGTACCTGTCTCACCTGGTTCCCATGTGCCCCCAGTGTGCATTACCTTGTATTGCGTGCACTTTTGCACCCTTACCACCTTACTCACTTGTCTTCTTCTTTTGTCTCCCACCTCCGAGGATCTGGCTTTGGGGCAGAGAGAGAGGAGAGAGAGGTGCTGGCTCCGCAGTTGTGGGCCTGCACTTTCGCTGCTTGCTGCCTGGATCGATACACCATATGGACCGCAATTTTGGTGGCCACCCACAATGGACCGCAGTTCTTTTGCGGCCAAGCACCACCCGTGGATGGACCTATGGGTCAACGTGGCACCTATGCCATACAGGTGAACCACTAATAGTTGGCCCCCTGATGGCCACAAATTAGAAATGGACGCGGTTGGCGCCTTTCTTTATTTTTCTAGGGAAGCAAGAAGGCCAAGTGCACCACACGAAGAGCAAGAGACACCTGCAGGGTTAGGGGTTGTTGTTTTTATTTCAATGAACAATGGTGACTGCACCGGATGGTGCTGATTGTACATGATGGGGTGGTGCTTTTGGTGCTTGGAAGGGGTGCTCTGCACATT
The DNA here is from genome assembly GCF_964187855.1 of Myxine glutinosa. Lineage (NCBI taxonomy): Eukaryota > Metazoa > Chordata > Myxini > Myxiniformes > Myxinidae > Myxine > Myxine glutinosa. The sequence goes on along the minus strand of NC_136263.1, from coordinate 117,722,224 downwards.
ATTAAAGGCCGTAAGGCCACAGGGCACTCGTGGGTTGGTGTATCGATGCTGGCATGCGTGCTCTCTCTATGCATAACATCTGCATGTGTTCCTCCAAAAACAGGTCCTGGATCGTAGTGTAAATATCAGCGTAGTCTTGTGTAAATAATGCTCCCTACCGGCTGTATGTTTAGTTTGCGAATTCTTTCCGTGATTCGGTTACCCTGTCGGTGTGTTTCTGTGAGGAGAAGGGTGCAACGTCGCAGGGGGACATATTTACTCATTTGTGAATATCTGTAAAACTGTCGCACTCAGGGTAGAGTTAATAGTAGAGGGAACTACATCTGAGTGCCACACTAAAATAGGTAAAAAATTATCGGGTCGGGACGCCCCGAGGGTAGAGAAGGGTGCAATGTTGCGGATATGGGATTTGGCCTCCATATCCGCTTGTAAATATTCCCCTATTTCCCCAATACTCCCCAACTATCCCCAATCCCCCATTCCCTAGTCCCATTGTCTGTAAACAACACTCTATATAACCGACCTTCCCCTTTTTCCCCCATTAAATGTCGTGCCCAGGTCCACCGCATCTCACGTAGACAACTTTCGGACATCTTGCTAGTTATTCTTAGTCTATGTCAGTTAAGGACTCGTTTCCATTAATTCTGACTCTTCGTTGCACCAGAATGTGATTGTATGGCACCAGTAGTGAGTTTAGGACCTCCCAATACCTCCCCCCAACCTCATCTCCGCATCCTCCCATCATCTCATGGAACAACAACTACAACCAAAGCGGGGGCGGCGCGGCCGCGGTGCGGGGAGTGGGCGTCCTCACTCCGGCTCGGTTAGCCGCCATGGCCCATGTGCTCCAGGTTACGGGGTTACCACGAAGGGGCTGGCTGTCAGCTCCTCGTCAAGGGCGGAGCCCGGTAACCCCCCCGCACCCAATGAGAAGCAACGGGCCGATTCCATCTGGGGCGGAGCTAACGAGCCGAGGGCGTGTCACTCCCCGCCGGATATACGCAGCCACGTACCGGACGTGAAGAGAGATGCGCCCCCAGCCTGGAAAGACAAGTCGCGACCTCCGAGCGCTGAGCGACCTCCCCGCATCTTTGGACCGGACCGGGTCGATTTTGCCCCTGAGCCAAGGTGCACCTTGAGCCATCGAATACCTGCCCCTCCTTGCCATCAATCCCCGTGTGAGTCAGTTTTGTCCCGTTTATCTGTGGTCTGTCGGGAATAAGATAAGTGTGTCTAAGTGCCTATCTTCCTATGCTGTCTCTCTCATCCCTGTAATCTAAACGTTCCGAACTAATATAACCTCCTCCGGAGGCCTTGAGAACTGTACCCCTGGTGTCGTGTCATTTAACCTAGCCGTTGTGTCCTTTCCTTCATTGATCAAGCGTAGCGCGACTCGGCCAACGTTCGAGTATAATCGGGTAACTTGTGCGAACACGGCGGCCATTCCGCTCGGCCCATCATAACATCTAAGTCGTGTCCGTAACAATATATATACAGTATATATATATATATATATATATATATATATATATATATATATATATATATATATATATATATATATATATATATATATATATATATAATTGGGAGATTAAATAAGACGTGGACGTAGCTTCAGGACGGTCGATCTTTAATTCTTGACAAGCTTTCGACCAACAAAGGTCTTCTTCTTAGTCTACAGAAACAAAGGCATGTATATCAGACAAGTATGTATAGTGATATATGTATAAGATGTGTGATATGTGTAGAAGATGCATACAAAAAGAAGAGCTACGCTAAAGCTCACTCACCGTCCCCAAGTTCAGCGGAAGTGAAGCGCAGCTTACAGTTACCATTCACGTTACAGTTTGTGCACGTGCATATATATATATATATACATACATACATAAACACACAAGCATATATTCATTATACCATTTATATTTATATAAGTATGAATGAATGAATGAGTGAATGTATGAACGAATTAATGAATGAACGAATTAATGAGTGAATAAGTGAATGAATGGGTTACGGTTAATGATTTGATTGGGTTGATGTTGAAACATTCTTTAATCATCAAAATTTATGCCATGAGGGATTTTTGTCCGACGTTTATGTATCCAAAAGGACTCACGTTTCAGAATCGTGGTGTGTGATCGATTTGTAATTGATTCAATGGCAGAGATTTGAATGTCATTTATAGAGTGATCCGGTTGATTAAAGTGTATCGTGTAAGGTAGAGATTTGCCCTGACTGGTGTGGAACTTATTGATTTCTGACCGGGTGTTATTAAATCGTGTGTAGAGTGTATTCTCAATTTTTCCAACATATTGTTTGGTGCACTTTTGGCAAGTGTTACGAATTCCGGATTTATGTGAATTACTATTCAGATCCTTTCTTATTAATATTTATTCTATTAAAGGTTGTTGTGGTTAAATGGTTAGAAGCGCTCCTGGTAACAACGAGACCGGAAACGGGATCGTAAACCGGAAGGAAAAAGGAAGACAAGGTCCGGAGAGAAAAGCGGCCATCTTCTTCGACCAGCGGACGCGGGTCAAGTCGCGTTTTACCTGCGGCAGAACGCTGAGTTGGAAAAGCCCGTCTGGCACGAGGAGTTACCTGCGCGGGGTAATTACCTGTTACGTGTCCGGTTGCCATGGGTTCCTGGACGGAACCAAGCGTCCGGCACAGTTCGCCTCAACGTCTACGAGAACGAGTACGGGTGGTGCCTGGGGCTTCGCGCGCTTGGCGAGCCGTTCACCGCCCAGAGGCCGCGATCACGGGCTCTGACCTCGGTGGCTTGCCGAGAAGGGGTCCGCTGCAGCAGCTGTTCCCCTCACGGGACGTGCACGTTTGGAGCACGTCAGGAAGGTGTCTGTTCAACCGCCCGCGTGCGGAGATCGAGCTACTAAGGCACAGGGTCGGTGCGAACATCGCCATCCTAGTCGACCTTGTTCGGCCATTGACTTGAGATCGTGATTCGCCGGCGCGAATCGACCTTCACCGGGGTCGGGAGGGGCCCAGAGACATTGTGAGAGACATTGACCATTGAGGGTGCCGTAAGTAGGGGGCAAGGTGGGAATATATAAGATGGCCATCTTAGAAATATTGTTGGAATATTCATACTGAGCTTTGAAGTATTGTGTTGTTGATGATTCTACTCGGGGGTGAATATATTGTTGATTGATCCGGATCCTTGGTGTGGTTTCCTTATTGATTTGGATTGTTTCCTTCGTTGGTCTACTGGAGAATTTACTTAGTATTGATTGCGTTGCGAAAGCGTATAAATCATATATCTTTCTGGCGGGGTTCCTCTCAAGGTCCGGGGGTCACAGAGACCAGGTGGTCACAGGGAGGACCACGTAACAGAATTGGGGGCTCGTCCAATTGAATCGTCCGGGATCTAAAATTGTATAAAATAATAAAATAATATTTTTATTAATTAAAATTAATTAATTAATTATTAATTGGTAAAAGTATAAGATTCCCTGAATTTAGTCTGGTAAATTTTTGGGAAATTGTGGTAAAGTCTTGGGGGAAGGTTAACAGGTGTTAACGATAGTCACCATGGCGTTTGTTGCACAGAACTTTGCGGTAACCCCTAGTGAGGCACAGTTCCGAGCGTTACTAAAATCGGACCTCTTGAAATTGGCCAAACATTTTAACTTGGAGGTCCGAACTAATTTGAGGAAGGCAGAGTTGCAGACCATGGTGATACAGTCTATGGTGGGATTAGGAACATGGGACGAGTTAGCCTGGGAGTGGCTACCCGAAGAACCAGAAGACGTTGAGCTCCGGAAACTGGAGTTGCAATTACGGAGCCAGGAACGGATCAAAGAATAAGAAAGGAAAGCAGAAAAGGAAAGAGCAGAAGAAGAAAGGAAAGCAGAAAAGGAAAGATCAGAAGAGGAAAGGAAAGCAGAAGAAAGGAGAGAAGAGAAACAAGCAGAGGAAAGGAGAGTGGAACGAGAACTCCAGGAAAGGTTAGAAGGGAGAAAAGCAGAGGAGAGGAGAGCTGCAAGGGAACTCGAAGCAGAGGAGAGAAAAGCCGAAAGGGAGTTATCGTGGGGTGGCTCAAGTCCAAATTTAAGTGATATCGTGACACACTGGCCCAAAGGACCAAATTTGGCACAGTTCTACTTTAGGACCATACAAAACTTTTGAGAGGGGGCTGCCCGATTTTAGAGGCCCAGGTCAAGTTCAGGTCAAGGTCAAAGGTCAAATTATGTGTCTGTCATGTTTTTGCAATATCCAGCTTATATATAACCTAAAAAACTTGGTCTTAGTCACATAACCAACATATTTAGTCAATGAATCCATTACTATTATGGGAAGTTCCACCAGGTGACGGCTGGACTTGGAACGACTACTGGAACTGCAGACTCCTTCCTGAAGGTCGCACACCTAACAAGGACACGTCACGCACATCAGGTGACTGCAATGTCCCTGGCAAAACTGCAACGTGATGCGTTCAACACAATGTGCAATACACACGAGGAAAAAACGTTTGAAGACTGGAAAGAAAAAATGATACGAAACAGTCCAACTTTTGAATTCTGGGATAAAATCTTGCAGCTTGAACTGTTGGTACTCATCTTTATCCGATCACACAGAGAAAGGAACTTCGCCCTCTACATAGATGTGCTGGAAGCACTAGCGCCCTGGTTTTTCATGCTAGATCACACCAACTATGCCCGCTACGCTGGCTACCGGTCCACATCAGGGATATGAAGGCCCTGCCAAATGAGATCAGAGATGAGTTAAAACAGAACTGTGTGTTCATGAAGACTAGCCGAAAATTCTCGAGCATGCCCCTCGACCAGGCACATGAACAAAATAACGAAACAGTGAAGGGATCAGGTGGAGCCATCGGTCTCACTGAAAATCCAGCTGCCCTGAAACGATGGATGGTGGCAGGTCCTGAGCAAGCCAGAATCCTCACAGAGTTTCACGAATTATATCACTCGTCAGAGCAACCCTCCCAAAGTCACATCCAGGGACATTCGATTCAGAAAACGTTCCAGAAACAGGTTAACGATATGTGCGATGCCATAGTGACAATGGGGAATCCATTCATGGAGACATCAAAGGAACTCATGACACTGGACAAACATGATTGTGTGGATGATATGGTTGTCCAAGCACTGCACACGATGGAAACTTTGGGTAATGACCAGTATTCCAAGTACGTCAAGGCAGTGCTGGTTGAAAGACATGAATCAATTTACGTGGCCATCAAGAAAAACCAACTTCCTCTATTTAAACGTCCACATTCCACTACCATGAAATCAAAGGCGAAAAAGCAATTCGAGGAAATAAAGAGTGACTGCAATCTGTTCAGTCAGCTGTTCGTCACTGCCCAAGTCCATAATACCAAACTGGAGGTGTTCTTTAAACATGAAAACCACCCGTGGCCGCCAGCACTGTCTTTGCATGGGAGACTCCGACTACCAAGCAATAAATCAGAGCTATTGCATTGCATTGATGCAAGTGTCCAGCTATGAGCTGGATATGGCAAAAACGTGACAAACACATAATTTGACCTTTGACCTTGACCTGGGCCTCGAAAATCGGGCAGCCCCCTCTCAAAAGTTTTGTATGGTCCTAAAGTATAACTGTGCCAAATTTAGTGCTTTGGGCCAGCGTGTCACGATCATTTCCATAAGCCACTCCACTATTAAAGGAACGTGACATGGCGCTTCAGCAAGAAATTAAATTCAAGGAGCTGGATTTAATGAGAGAACGGGGAGAGGTACCACCCTTGCTGACTGGGCCGACACCTAGCCAGAACACCTGGGATGTGGGCAGACATGTGAGGCTGGTTCCACCCTTCAGTGAAAAGGAAGTCGCTAAATTTTTTCCACACTTTGAGAAAGTAGCTCGACAGTTAAACTGGCCGGAGGAGTCCTGGAGCATACTAGTGCAAAGTGTGCTGGTGGGTAAAGCTCAAGATATTTATTTGGCACGACCAATGGACCAATGTGCAGATTATGAGGTATTGAAGAAGCACATTCTCAAAGCCTATGAGTTGGTTCCTGAAGCTTACCGGCATAAATTCAGGAATGCCAGGAAGAGGGAGAGTGAGACCCATGTGGAGTTTGCCAGAGTGAAAGAAAACATGTTTGATCGGTGGTGTGAGTCAAAAGGAGTCGGGAAAGACTTCGAAGCATTGCGTGACTTGATACTGGAGGAGGAATTTCAACAGTGTGTCCACGAGGACATCAAAGTGTACCTGCAGGAAAAGAAAGTACCAAAGTTGTGGGACGCAGCCACCATGGCAGATGATTATGCCTTAACACACCGGATAGGGGTCCACAAACCTAACTCCTCGCCTAGACTTCAGCAGGGGAGTTATGGAACATCCGGTGCGGAGAACGACAATACATGGTGGCGGCCTCGAGGTGATTATGGGGACAACTCTGATACCCCAACTGCTCGAAATCAGGGGGCTACGGGCCCAAGACAAACATATTTTCCGGGGGGCCTGAGGCAGACCACGAGTTTTTCCTCCGGGCCTACTTGCGCTTTTTGCAAGAAACCTGGACATGTGATGTCCCAATGTTATGCCCTGAAAAAGGAAAATCAGGAGCGGAGTTCGACTAGTACTACTCCAAATGCAATGGCCAGTGTGAGAAATCGCCATCAAAAGGGTTACCAACCATTTATTTCAGAGGGGTTTGTGTCACTGGATGGAGCCTCGACTAACTGGAGACCGGTTAGGATATTGAGGGACACAGGAGCACATCAATCTTTAATGCTGGAAGGCATCTTGCCATGGTCCGAGGAGACGGCAACGGGGGATAGTGTTCGTTTACAGGGGATCGGTGGCTGTGTTTGTGCTCCACTTCATGTCATCCATTTGGAGTCCGATTTGGTGTCAGGACCGGTCACCGTCGGTTTACAAGCCACGCTTCCTGTAGAGGGTGTATCTGTGGTTATCGGGAATGATTTGGCCGGGGGTCAAGTTTATGGTAACCCGAGGGTTGATAAAGAGCCAAGCAGGGAAAATAACACCACACCAGCTCGGGATGTCGACAAAAGTACCAAGTTATTTGTAGGGGGACTGGACTTCAAAACAGAGGAAGAAGTTCTGACCTCTGTTTTCAACAGATATGGGCCACTGGTGGACGTGCAGTTGGTAAAGGACACGGAAACGCAACAGTCAAGAGGGTTCGGCTTTGTCACGTTTGCAAGCACAAAGGATGCCAAAGAGGCAGAGAAGAATTGGAATGGCAAGGATTTGGAGCGTCGGACCATAACAGTAGGGAAGGCATTTCGTAGGCGTCGAGAGGTCTACAGAAGAGGACAACTTGGTGGTAGTTTTGGTGGTGGCCGCAGCCGATATTACTATGGAGGCTCCCAGAGTTACGGCATCTCCCGAAAGAATGATTATCAGGGTAGCAGCCGAGAGGGAGACCGCTATTCCCGTGACTACTGTGACAAGTGGTCCCACCATAATTATTAGGAGTCCAGAGAAGTTGAAGCACTCTATATACGGCGGAGCCGCCGAGCCTGGGCTCCTACACGGGCTAACCGTGAACGTCACGTTCTTAAAAGGCGTCCCGGTAGGGAACGTTCCTGCACGGACTAACCGTGAACTCCACGTTCTTAAAGGCGTCCATGTAATGAACTTTCCTCCCCGGACTAACCGTGAACTCCACCTTCCTAAAGGCGTCCATGTAGTGAATACTCGGCTTGGCCTCCGGGAAAAAGGGCTATCGAGATGCGTAACTTTGGATTTTTGATCAACCCCTTAACCTTCATTCACAAGAAACTGACAGTCAAAGTCAGAGGGTCATGAGATGGAGTTTGGCTTGGCAGTAGTCCAACGGGAAATTGAACATGTAAAGGGCAGGGACAATGTCGTTGCTGGTGCTTTGTCCAGAGTGAATTACCTCTGGAAATCTCTGGGGGTTTTGTGAAATTTTGTTGCTTTATTTTTGAGATGTAATAATTGTTGCCCGGGGGAACTGATGATTTGGGGGTGTGAGTTATCTTGTTTGTTTATCAAAGTTGGCCTGCAAAGAAAGTTTTCGCGGTGTTCAAACTTTCTTTCTTGAAGGGGGGGAGTGTTACGAATTCCGGATTTATGTGAATTACTATTCAGGTCCTTTCTTATTAATGTTTATTCTATTAAAGGTTGTTGTGGTTAAATGGTTAGAAGCGCTCCTGGTAACAACGAGACCGGAAACGGGATCGTAAACCGGAAGGAAAAAAGAAGACAAGGTCTGGAGAGAAAAGCGGCCATCTTCTTCGACCAGCGGACGTGGGTCAAGTCGCCTTTTACCTGCGGCAGAACGCTGAGTTGGAAAAGCCCGTCTGGCGTGAGGAGTTACCTGCGCGGGGTAATTACCTGTTACGTGTCCGGTTGCCGTGGGTTCCTGGACAGAACCAAGCGTCCGGCACAGTTCGCCTCAACGTCTACGAGAACGAGTACGGGTGGCGCCTGGGGCTTCGCGCACTTGGCGAGCCGTTCACCACCCAGAGGCCGCGATCACGGGCTCCGACCTTGGTGGCTTGCCGAGAAGGGGTCCGCTGCAGCAGCTGTTCCCGTCATGGGACGTGCACGTTTGGAGCACGTCAGGAAGGTGTCTGTTCAACCGCCCGCGTGCGGAGATCGAGCTACTAAGGCGCAGGGTCGGCGCGAACATCGCCATCCTAGTCGACCTTGTTCGGCCATTGACTTGAGATCGCGATTCGCCGGCGCGAATCGACCTTCACCGGGGTCGGGAGGGGCCCAGAGACATTGTGAGAGACATTGACCATTGAGGGTGCCGTAAGTAGGGGGCAAGGTGGGAATATATAAGATGGCCATCTTAGAAATATTGTTGGAATATTCATACTGAGCTTTGAAGTATTGTGTTGTTGATGATTCTACTCGGGGGTGAATATACTGTTGATTGATCCGGATCCTTGGTGTGGTTTCCTTATTGATTTGGCTGTTTCCTTCGTTGGTCTACTGGAGGGTTTACTTAGTATTGATTGCATTGCGAAAGCGTATAAATCATATATCTTTCTGGCGGGGTTCCTCTCAAGGTCCGGGGGTCACCGAGACCAGGTGGTCACAGGGAGGACCACGTTGAGAAAATGTGGTGCCGAGTGTTTCTGATTGATGGAGGAGAGGAAGGGCCTTATTCGGAATACTTGGCAATTGGGATGAGGTAGGAGAGTAGGTGGTTACCAGTGGGACACGGTTAGTTGCAGGTTTGGGTTTGTAAGTCAGAAGGTCTGCTCTCGGTATGCGTTTTGCTCGGTTAATTGCTTCTTTCGCAGAGTGAGGGTCATAGTTTCTTGCAATGAAGTGTGTTTCTAACTGGCAGAGAGAAGTTTCTTCTGCCATTTTTGTTGAGCAAATGCATCTTACTCTGAGTGCTTGACTGTATGGTATGCTTGCAATTGTATGTTTAGGATGAGATGAAGAAGGGAGAAGGTAAGAGTGAGTGTCTGTTGGTTTGGTGTATAGTTCTGTTTCGAGTCTGTTATTTTGAAGCGTGAGTGATGTGTCTAGAAAGTGAACTTAGGACTGTGAGCTGTCGAATGTGAAGTTGATGGTCGGATTAATCAAATTTAATTCATTTTGGAATTGTGTGAGACTACAGGGGGGGGGGGGGGGGGATTTTGACCAGGTGAACTGGATGTCATCAATATAATGTACCCAGGATTTTTCCAAGATGCCGTGATGAGGTTGTGCATAGATCTTGGCCTCTATCATTCCCATGAAGATGTTGGCGTACGATGGTGCAACAGGGGTACCCATAGCGGAACCTTGAGTTTGAATGTAATGTCGTCCGTTGAATTGGAAATTATTCAGTTTGAGTGTCAGTTCTAATAGGCGCATAAGGTCTTGAGTAGGTGGTATTGGGACTTGTCGTGTATCTAGTGCTTTGCGGCATGCAGACAGGCGTTCTGAATGTGGAATATTAGTGAAGAGGGATGTAACATCTGCTGTGACTAAAATGGTTTGGGAGTTGAAAGGTGAGTATATTCTGTTCAATCCTTGGATGTGAGTCAGAAAACTGGTTGTGTCTTTGTGTCTTATACTGTAAGATATGAGGAGAGATTCATCACGAGAGGACGTAAATGACAGTCAAGAAATTTTGATATCAGAACAGTTGGACATGTGCAGCCAGATACGATTGGTCTACCTGGATTGTTTACCTTGTGTATTTTAGGAAGAAAATAAAGGTTAGGGCAATGAGGATCTTTCGGAACCAAGCGAGATTTGATGGTTTTATCCACCCGAATAGAATCTACTATGGTTTTAACCTCTTCAAGATGTAAAAGGGTCGGGTCGGATGGGAGCTCTTTGTATCACTATGTCGTTGACGATTACCTTCTGCAACGTAATCGGTAGTCGACATAATGACAATGGCAGTACCTTCATGTGCTGGCTTTATGACTCTCTTTTCATTATTTTGGAGATTGTGAAGTGCTCGTCGCTCTGCCTTTGTAAGATTGTCCTTATGTCTGGAACAATTATACTTTTGTGCCACCTTTTCAATTTCATTGCTCACTTGTTCCATATAGACAAAGAAGATATGGATTGTCAACACGTGGTGTCCAGGTGCTTTTTGGTTTCGGTAAAGTGAGTTGTGGTGTATTAGTATCGGTGTATGTGATTGTATGCGTGTTTGTTGGTGTTGTCTATTGTGGTGCTGACGGTGCTGGGTGTACTTTAGCAAAGTGTGCCTTTAATGTCATTCACCAACAGAAATCTTTTAAATCCTCTTTCAATTGTAATTGGTCTATTTGTGGAGCGATTGGGCAAAATTTTAAACCCTTAGAGAGCAGGTTTATTTCCGCCTCACTGAGGGAATGATTGGAAAGATTGACGATCCCGAGTTTAGGTAGATCCACAAGTTTGGTTGTAGTAGAAGTTCTATTGTTGTTGGTTTGACTATTTTCAACCTCAGCTGTGTGTATTTTCATGGAGGAATGGTTCTGTATGTAATGATGTCTGCGGTTTGTGTATTGTTTTTTACGATAATGTCGATTTTTGTGTTTATGTTTAAGTTTATGCATAAAAATGGCAGAAGAACCTTCTCTCTGCCAATTAGAAACACACTTCATTGCAAGAAACTATGACCCTCACTCTGTGAAAGAGGCAATAAACCGAGCAAAACGCACACCGAGAGCAGATCTTCTGACTTACAAACCCAAACCTGCAACTAACCATGTCACACTGGCATCCACCTACTCTCCTACCTCATCCCAATTGCCAAGTATTCTGAATAAGGCCCTTCCTCTCCTCCATCAATCAGAAACACTCGGCACCACATTTCCTCAACCTCCACTAACATCATTTCGACGTGGTCTGACACTCAGGGACCTCTTGGTAAAAGCAAAGCACCCACAGCCCCACAACAAACAAACTAGGATCCCTGGCTTCTATAAATGCACAGCAAACAAATGTATTAGTCACAAGCATTTACTGGAAGGAAACAAATTTTGTAGTTCTCGCATTGGACAAAAATTCCCCATCACCTCCTATATGAATTGCAAATCTACATGGGTCATATACCTAATCACTTGCCAAAAGTGCAACAAACAATATGTTGGAAAAACTGAGAATACACTCTACACACGATTTAATAACACCTGGTCAGAAATCAATAACTTCCACACCAGTCAGGACAAATCTCTACCTTACATGATACACTTTAATCAACCGGATCACTCGATAAATGCCATTCAAATCTCTGCCATTGAATCAATTACAAATCGATCACACCACGATTCTGAAACGTGAGTCCTTTTGGGTACATAAACTTCGGACAAAAATCCCTCATGGCATAAATTTTGATCATTAAAGAATGTTTCAACATCAACCCAATCAAATCATTAACCGTAACCCATTCATTCACTTATTCACTCATTAATTCGTTCATTCATTCATTCATACTTATATAAATATAAATGGTATATGAATATATACTTGTGTGTTTATGTATGTACAGTCACGTGAAAAACTAAGTACCCCCCATGTAAAGTTTTGACTTTTTCAACATATTTCAACATACAGCTATTTGATCTTCATTTCAACAACATTGACAGATAAAGGTGATATAATATAACAAATATCATGAAACATTTACATTTTGTAGTCCATTGTATAATTTAAATAATCATAAATGCAAATTGTGCATGTGGAAAAAGTAAGTCCTCTAATAGGTGGTATTGCCCCCTTTGGCAGAAACAACCTCAAGTAGGCGTTTCTTATAACTGTCTACCAGTCTCTGACATCGACTGGGAGAAATTATTGCCCACTCCTCCATGCAGAATTCTTTCAACTGTGCGATGTTTGTGGGGTTTCTTGCATGCACAGCTCGATTCAAATCCCCCCACAACATCTCGATGGGATTTAGATCCGGGCTTTGACTTGGCCATTCCAGAACCCTCCATTTCTTTCTTTTCAGCCATTCCTTGGTGGATTTACTGGTATTTTTAGGGTCATTGTCATGTTGCAAGGTCCAACCTCGGTTGAGCTTCAACTTTCCAACAAATGGCCTCACATTATCCTCAAGCACCCTCTGGTACAATGAAGCATTCATTAGTGGATTCTATGATGGTGAGCTGCCCAGGCCCTGATGCAGCAAAGCTGCCCCCAAACCATAATATATCCACCACCATGCTTTACAGTTGGTATCAGGTTCTTGTGGTCAAATGCTGTCTTTGGTTTTCACCAAACATGTCTTCTAGTACTGTGGCCAAATAGCTCTACCTTTGACTTATCTGTCCAGAGCACATTGTTCCAGAAGTGCTGGTCTTTGCCTCGGTGTTCATTGGCAAACTTTAGTCTTGCCCTGATGTTCTTTTTGGACAGCAAAGGTTTCCTCCTGGCACACCTCCCATGGAGATCAAATTTGTGCAGCCTCTTTCTAATGGTAGACTCGTGCACTTTGATATCAGCAGTGGCAAGAGCTACCTGTAGGTCCCGTGATGACATTCTGGTGTTCTTAGAGCTTTCTTTCAGCATATTGCTGTCTGCTCTCGGGCTGAACTTGCTGGGGCGGCCTGGCCTGAACAAGTTGGCAGTTGTTTGGAATCTTCTGCACTTGGAGATGATCTTCCGCACAGTCGAATGATTGATTTCAAATTGTTTGGAGATCTTTTTTAAATCCCTGCCCAGACTCGTAGGCATCTATAACCTTCTTTATGAAGGCCTCAGAGAGCTCTTTTGACCTCGGCATGGTGACGCTGCACACTTCAACAACAAAGAGCAAACCAAACTAAATGTCTGAGGTTTAAATAAGACAGGTTCCTCCAAGATCCTCTCTAATGATGTTCTAATCATTTGCACCTGAGCTGGTGCACCTGATTCTAATTTTAGGTATTTTAAGTAGTGATAAATGTAGGGGTGTACTTACTTTTTCCACATGCAAAATTTGCATTTAAGTTTATTTAAATTATACAATGGACTACAAAATGTAAATGTTTCATGATATTTGTTATTTTATATCACCTTTATCTATCAATATTGTTGAAATGAAGATCAAATAGCTGTATGTTGAAATATGTTGAAAAAGTCAAAACTTTACATGGGCTGTACTTACTTTTTCACATGACTGTATGTATATATATATATATATATATATATATATATATATATATATATATATATATATATATATATATATATATATATTTGTATATGCACGTGCACAAACTGTAACGTGAACGGTAACTGTAAGCTGCGCTTCACTTCCGCTGAACTTGGGGATGGTGAGTGAGCTTTAGCGTGGCTCTTCTTTTTGTATGCATCTTCTACACATATCACACATCTTCTACACATACTTATACACATACTATACATACTTGTCTGATATACATGCCTCTTGTTTCTGTAGACTTTAAGAAGAAGACCTTTATTGGTCGAAAGCTTGTCGAGAATTAAAGATCGACCATCCTGAAGCTACATCCGTGTCTTATTTAATCTCCCGATTATTTATTTAATACAAATGAGATGCCCTGCTCGTACTGTGGAGTTTCTACTATTTCTCACAGCTATATACAGACTTGGCTTTTAATATGGAATTTTTTTTTTTTCTTGACTTGGGTTTCCTTTCTGAACTCAGAATATCAATCTGGTGAGTTTCTTTTACGCTTCGGTGATTTCTTTGTGAAAAGAACCATGTCACTGATTGTCTGTCACAGCAAGAAGTCAATAACAGGATTATATCACAGGTAATCAGGTGCACAGGTGCACAGGTGGCGTGACAAAATGTACGGACAGGTGCATTTGACGATTGGCTTCACAATCGGGTATATAAGGGTTGTTGCGTTCTGTATTAGTGGAAAACAACTGCTGCACGTCTCCAAACGTTATTGCCGCTTCCTCTGGAGATGGTCTGTCAACTCGACAATGCTGTTTGTCATGGAGTGGTGGCTTTACGAAATTCCGGCATGAAACAGTGTGCTATTGCTCGGCAGTATGGTATCAGTCAAGGTCAGGTGTCAAAGATCCCGAAACGAAATGCTCAGAGGGGTGTCCCTCCTCCAATATCGAGGCCAGGACGTCCCCGCAGAACCACAAGGAGGGATGATCGCCAACTGCACCGGTTAGTCCGCAATGGCCGTACCAAGTCAGCTAATCGGCTTAGAGCTGAGTGGCAGCAACTGACAAATGTGCCTGTATCCAGAAGGCTAGTCAACCAACGACTGGTTCAAGCAGGCTATCGTGCCAGGCGTCCCCTGAGAAAGCCATGCCTGACAAGACAACACCACCAGCGCCAATTGCAGTGGGCCAGAGAGCACAGTCAATGGCAGCCAGGACACTGGAATCACGTGATCTTCAGTGACGAGTCTTGATTTCTGGTCTATCGTCAAGATGGACATGTCTGAGTGCGCAGACAAGTGCATGAAGCCGACAATGAAGATTGTATAGTGCCAAGAGTCCAAGCTGGAGGTGGTCGGGTGACCGTTTGGGCTGCTTTTCATGCAGGGGGCAAAACTGACCTGGTTGTTCTGAATGGAAACCTGAACCACTTCAAGTACAGGGCCATTCTGGAAGAAACATTGCTTCCATTTGCTCATGTAGCCTTTCGAGGAAACTTTGTCTTCCAAGATGACAATGCATGGCCTCATCGTGCTCGCATGATCCAACACTTTCTTGCTGACCGTGGTGTAGAGCATATGGAGTGGCCTGCCATGTCTCCGGATATGAATCCGATAGAGAACTTGTGGGCAGAATTAACGTGTCAAATCGACAACTTGGACCAGCAGCCTACCTCTGTGCGTGAATTGCAGCAGGCTATTGTAACTGCATGGCAAGCGATTCCTGTCCAAACCTTGGCAAATCTCGTAAACAGCATGCCTCAACATGTACTTGCTCTCCTGAATGCTCGTGGGGGTTACACGATGTACTGAACTGTAATTTAACTGTCCGTAATCCCACTTGTAATTTAACTTTTGTTTTTGTTTTAAAAATTTTTGGCTAATGTGCAAAATAAAGAAATACTTCTGGAAAACGTACAGAAGTTTAACACAGTACTGTCCGTGAATTAGGTACAATATCAGTTTACATCACTTTCAAGAATCAATTTATTTGCTTCGAAATGTCAAATGTGGTTTTTGTTTCTTTTAAAGGGCACATTAACAAAATCCAGAATAATTTCAACATAATTCCAATGAACTTTTGGTTCTAAGTCATCTTGAAAAGTAAGTTCACCCCCACCAAAAAAATATTCCATATTAAATGCCAAGTCTGTATATATGTGTATATATATATATATATATATATATATATATATATATATATATATATATATATTAAAGCGCGGTGCTACGCGCGCTTACTTATACAACAAGAAGGAAGCGGACAACGCGGTAAGTTTAAGAGTCTTTATTATCAGAGCTCAACTGAAGCACTGGAGCGCTCCGGGCTGCGCGCCCGGTGTATATCCCACGGCCACGCCTACCCCTCAGGCGTGGCCGCCGCCCACTTGGTGCGTGGAATGATGCCCTCACGCCAGTGAGCTTTCGTGTCCGCCACACGCGCCCCCCCAGAATTCCCGCGCACCTGGAGGGCCAGTTTGCGGGGCAAACGGATGACCCGGCTGAAGCGCCCTCTGGCGACCGGCGGCGTCCGGGGTGCAGGGATGCCAGCTGGGATGCCTCCGGCTGCACCCGGGATGGGTGCAGGACCGGGGGGCAGCATGCCGGCGGGCCTGGGCGGTGCAGGGGGTCTGCCCGCAGGGGGGCAGCCCCGACGCGGGGGACGAGCCACCGGCGGTGGGTTGTCCTCGTCGAGGTGGGCCGGTTTGAGGCGATCCACCGAGACGCGGTCGGGAGTACCGCCGATGTCCAAGGTGAAATGTTTCACCCCGGTCTCCAGCACGCGGAAAGGCCCGTCATACGGGGGCGGCAGTGGTGTCCGGTGGGCGTCGTGCCGGATGAAGACGTACTCCGCGGTGCGAAGCTCCGGGGCGACGTGCGTAGGCGGGTGCCCGTGGTGCGCCGTCGGCACCGGGGCGAAACTCCGGGCTGTCTCTTGCAGCGCGGAGCGCTCCTGCGCCGCGGACCATGGTGCCGTGGGGTCGGGGAGGAACTCGCCCGGCACCCGCAGCGGTTGTCCGAAGACCAACTCCGCCACCGATGTGCGCAGGTCGTCCTTGGGCGCCGTCCGGAGGCCCAGCAGGACCCAGGGGAGCCTGTCGAACCAGCCGCCGTCGCGGAGGGTGGCCCGGAGCACGGCCTTCAACGAGCGGTGGAACCGCTCGCACAGGCCGTTGGCCTGGGGGTGGTAGGCCGTGGTTCGGTGCACCTGGACCCCGAGCCCCCACGCGACAGCCCCCCAGAGCTCCGAGGGGAACTGGGGGCCACGGTTGGATGAGATGTCCGAGGGGGTGCCGAACCGGGTGACCCAGGTGGCGATGAACGCCTGTGCGACGTCCGCCGCCGTCGTCACCGCCAAAGGCATGGCCTCCGGCCACCGGGTGGTGCGGTCCACCATTGTCAGGACGTGGGTGAAACCCCGCGAGGGGGGCAGAGGTCCCACCAGGTCCACGTGTACGTGGTCGAACCTTCGTTCCGGCACCGTGAACGGGGCCAATGGGGCCTGGGTGTGCCGGTGCACCTTCGCGCGCTGGCACGCGAGGCACGTCCTGGTCCAGCCGCGGCGACCAAACTTGTCGGCGACCAACCTCTGGGAGGCCTTCGTGCCCGGGTGGGACAGGCCGTGGATGGCGTCAAAAACCTGGCACTGCCAGCCCGCGGGCACGATGGGGCGAGGACGCCCGAGGGAGACGTCGCACAAGAGGGCTGTGCCGTCGAACGGCACCTCGGTGATGCGGAGGCCCGTGACGGCGGTCCGCAAGGCCTGGATGCCGGGGTCGGTGGCCTGGTCCGCCACCATCCGGGCATAGTCGATGCCAAGGTGGACTGCATGGGCGACGGACCGGGAAAGGCAATCCGCCACCGGGTTGTCCTTCCCCACTACGTGCCAGATGTCCGTCGTATATTCGGACATGGCCGAGAGGTGACGCTGCTGCCGGGCCGACCACGGCTCGGCGACCTTGCCCATCGCGAAGACCAGTGGCTTATGGTCGACGAAGACCGTGAACGCACGGCCCTCGAGCAGATGGCGGAAGTGCCTGACAGCCAGGTGAAGCCCGAGCAACTTGCGATTGAAGGTACTATAGCGGCGTTCGGGCGAGCGAAGCTGCCGGCTGAAGAACACCAGCGGTTGCCAAGCACCACGCACCCATTGCTCGTGCACCGCGCCCACCGTGTAGTCCGAGGCGTCGGTGGTGAGGGTGATCAGTGCATCGGGCGCTGGGTGTGCGATCATGGTGGCGTTAGCCAAGGCGAGCTTCACGCCTGCGAACGCCGCGTCCATCTGCTCGGTCCAGGTAACGTACCTTTGCCCGGCTTCCCTCGGAGGGCCTCGTGCAAGGGGCGCAGGAGCTGGGCGATGCGGGGCAGGAACCGATGGTAAAAGCTTACCATGCCCAGGAACTCCTGGAGCCCCTTGGTCATGCGGGGGCGCGGAAACCCCTTCACCGCCTCCACCTTGGCCGGTAGGGGGACGGCCCCGTGCCTGGTGACACGGTGCCCCAAAAAGTCGATGTCGGCGACGCCGAACCTGCACTTGGCGGGGTTCACGATGAGGCCATGCTGGCCCAGACGTTCGAAGAGCGTGCGGAGATGGTGAAGGTGCTCTTCGCGGGACGCGCTGGCGATGAGGATGTTGTCCAGGTAGACGTACACGAAATCCAAGTCTAGCAAGACGCTGTCCATTAGTCGCTGGAACGCCTGAGCCGCATTCTTCAAACCGAAGGGCATCCGAAGAAATTCGAAAAGTCCGAACGGCGTGATGACCGCCGTCTTCGGGATGTCCTCCGGCCTGACGGAGACCTGATTGTAGCCGCGTATGAGGTCCACCTTAGAAAAGAAGGACATGCCCGCCAACCGGGCAGAGAAGTCCTGGATGTGGGGGACGGGGTAGCGGTCGGGGGTGGTGGCGTCGTTGAGGCGCCGGTAGTCCCCGCACGGTCGCCATCCCCCGCCGGGCTTTGGCACGATGTGAAGCGGCGACCCCCAAGCACTCTCGGAGCGCCGCACGATTCCGAGCCGCTCCAGCGTAGCGAACTCCGCTTTAGCTACCGCGAGCTTCATCGTCTCGAGGCGGCGTGCCCGGGCGTAGACCGGTGGCCCGGCGGTGGGGATGTGGTGTTCCACCCCGTGCTTGACGGCCCCCGCCGAGAAGGTGGGCCGCGTGAGGGCCAGGAAACCCGCGAGGAGGCGGGTGAAGTCGTCCGCTGCCGGAAGCGTACAAACTAACCTCGCCGGGACCGAACCGCTCAGCAAGCCGCTTGGCGAGCCGCTCAGTGAGCCGCTCAATGAGCTGCTCAGCACGCAAGCAAGCGAGCTGAACGTTTCAGCCTGGACGAGACTTTTCTTCACATCGACCAACAACCCGTGTGCACAGAGGAAGTCCGCACCGAGCAGTGCCATGGGGACACTAGCGGTTACGAACGTCCACGCGAAGCGTTGCCTTCCGAACCGCAGGGAGAGGCAGCGCTTCCCGAATGTGCGTATGGGTGTTCCATTCGCGGCAAGCAACGCGGGTTTCCGGCCCGCGGTGTGCTTGTCGGACGTAGAGGCAGGGATAACTCTCACCTGTGCCCCCGTATCGCATAGGAAACGGCGCCCGGACAAGGTGTCCATTATAAAAAGAAGGCTGCCGGAATGGCCGACGCTCAGGGCCGCTACCAAGCGCCGGCTTTGTAGTTTCCCTACTTGCCGAAGGAGCACGGCGGGCAACAATTCCTCACCTTGTGGCCAAACCTGGCGTGGAAATGGCACCAGGTTTGCGGCGAAGGCGGAGGCCGCGGTTTTCGCGGTGGTGGTGGGCGTGGCGTGGCGGCGGCCATGCGGTGTGCATCAGCCTCGGGATCCACGAGGTGTGGTGCATCAGCATCAGGGTCAGCCTCGGGATGCGCGACGGCCGTGCCAAAACTCGCCTGCGTGTCCAAAGCCGCGAAGAACCTGTCGGCCTCGGCAGCGAGAGCTCGGAGTTCCGTCGTCACAGAACCGGCCAACGCGAGGCGGACTCGTGCCGGCAGCTGGCGTCGAAATAACGCCCGGAAAAGAGCGTTCGGGGTTTCGTCGCCCATCAACGACAGCATATGGTCCATGCGGACCGACGGTCGCGTGTCGCCGAGCTCGGGGAGGTCCAGGAGGCGGTCAGCCCGTGCGTCCACCGTGAGGCCGAACGTGGCGAGGAGGAGACGCTTGATCGCCTCGTACCTGCCGTCGGCCGGTGGGTTCCTCAGGACCGACACGACGTGGGCAGCCGTGCCGGGTCCAAGGGAGGCGACCACGTGGCAGTACCTGGTCTCGTCCACCGTGATGCCTCAAAGTCGGAACTGGGCTTCTGCCTGCAGGAACCAGACTTCGGCTTGCGTCTCCCAGAACTCGGGGAGTTTCATTTGGACCGCGTTGGTTGCCATTGCTGTGGCGGGTTTGGGTGGTCAGCGACGGCTGACCAGAACGTCGGAGGGTCACCAATAAAGTGCGGTGCTACGCGTGCTTACTTGTACAACAAGAAGGAAGCGGACAACGCGGTAAGTTTAAGTCTTTATTATCAGAGCTCAACTGTAGCACTGGAGCGCTCCGGGCTGCGTGCCCGGTGTATATCCCGCGGCCACACCTACCCCTCGGGCGTGGCCGCCGCCCACTTGGTACGTGGAATGATGCCCTCACGCCAGTGAGCTTTCGTGTCCGCCACAATATATATATTGTTGTGGATATGAGAATTGTGTTTTTTTATTGTCGTAAAATGTCACCCTCCTTCCTCCAGTTGTTGTGTATAAAGGTCAAAGGGCGTCCCTTAGTTAGGTCATATACCATCACGTAGCCAAATCATAGATTTCCTCCTTGTTGGTAGTTATTTCCTTATTCTGTGTATTAGGTTAAGGCTCTGTTTCCAACTAGTTAACACTGCATTGCATCGAATTCAAACAAAGGTAGTATCCCCTTTCAATTTCCCCAGAACCTCCATGGGATCCCCCTTTTGTCAGCCGCATTAACAAATTCCTCTGCGCGGTTTGCTGCATTACGCTGTTCTTTGGGCTTGTGGTTTTCGCCGCAGCTGCTGGGCGGTTTTCACCGCGACTCCATTAGCCACGAGGTGGGCTCGGAGAAGAAGGGGGAGGAGCCGCCGAATCCAGGGCCTTGGCCGCCCCTCGTCATCAAGGACGGAGCCAAAAGAGGCCGTAAGAGCCAACCGGCACGGCAGTAAGCGACCCGGTAGGCGTGCCCAGAGAGCTCGCGGAGAGAGGTCGAGGCGCGATATAAAACGCGTGCGCATGCGTCAAGAAGGAGAGTTCTAAGAGTTGAGTGAGAGGGTTCAAGAGTGGCTGAAGAAGGAGAGTTGCGTTGGAGAGTTGCTGAGTTGCGTAAGGGGAGGACGTTGAGTGTGGTGTGAAGTGGCGCTGAAGTGGAGCTGAGGAGCCCGGAGTCCAGCATGAAGCGCCCATCCGCTGGCGGTGAATGATACGCGCCGCTGGACACCAAGGTTTTACCGCCAAGAACGCGAGTCGACTCCTGGAGCCGGACCTCGACACCTAAAGTGGCCTGGGCCTTCCCATTCCTCCTTCCAGCCAATCCACTCTGCAATCCCCCGTGTGAGTCTGTCTTTGTTTGTGCTGTCCCTGGGTTAATTAAGACTGTAATAGATAAGCTAGCATTTTCACTGTGTCCGCTTCCTCCTCTTCTGTTTTTATTTTATTATCTTTTCCTACTCCTTGGTTGCTTTCAATTATGTAAATAGTAAATAAATCATATTTGTATTTCTTACCCTTTGCCTTTCTTTCCTCTACATCCGTCGTTGTTGTCTTTTCCCTCATTGAAAACCTGTGGCGCGATTTTGGCCAACGTTTGAGAATCGGGTCTAGTTGCTGTTAACGGTTCGTGCAGCGGCCGCCATCCGCTCGGCAAATTAACATCTTATCCGTGGTCGCGAACGAAGCTGCTCACCTGCCTTTGGAGGGAGCTTGTGCAGCTTCAGGACTCACGTCGGTCAGTCACAAACGAGGGGACTAATCCCCCCTCGAGAAGGGATCCGAGGCCGACGGAGAGATCCGTAACAATATATATATATATATATATATAAATATATATATATATATATATATATCTGTGCAGTGTCTATGTTGTATTGTCTTGTCTTGTCACTGAACTACTCCCTCAAACTTTTGTGAAATTGTACCAAACTTCTGGTATGCACCTCTCTCTCCTGTGTGTATGTCCAAGGGGTGTATTTTTACAATTTATTTGAAAAAAACAAAATTCTTTTTCATTTTTGAATTTTTTTTGAACTTCAATTGTTTATAAAATGTAATATACTGTATATTACAAATACATTTGTGCAAAATAATTGTTTGTATTATGATTGGCGTAAACCATGACAAAACAGCATCTCAGGTGCAGTCATCTATCTATATATAGAAATATCTGGGCAGTGTCTGTGTTGTCACTGAACTACTCCCTCAAACTTTTGTTTGGGTGGTTGTGAAGTGTTTTTAATAACGTGGTGTGCGTGGTGTGCGACTGTGCACCACCCGCATCATTGGCTGAGGGCGTGACTGTCCCCCACCCGCATCATTGGCCAAGGGCGCTGCTATTCACCACTCACATCATTGGCTGAGGGCACGACTGTGCACCACCCGCAGCATTGGCTCAGGGCCTGCCTGTCTACCACCCGCATCATTGGCCAAGGGCGCTGCTGTTCACCACCCGCATCGTTGACAGAGGGCGTGGCTGTCCACCACTTGCGTCATTGGCCAAGGGCGCTGCTGTGCCGCTGATGCAATGCCCTCTGCTGGTTTGGACAGGAATTTGAAATTGATAACAGGTGGTGAGGTGTTTTGAATTAGGTGACTGTGAGGTGTTTTGATTTTCGTGGTGGTGAGGTGTTTTGAATTTCGTGGTGGTGAGGTGTTTTGAATTACGTGGTGGTGAGGTGTTTTGAATTTCGTGGTGGTGAGGTGTTTTGAATTACGTGGTGGTGAGGTGTTTTTAATTTCGTGGTGGAGAGGTGTGATTGTCCCAAACTTCCAGTCTGCACCTACCCCTCCCGTATGTATGCACTGAAGGGTTCCTTTTTTTCTTTTTCTTTTTTTTCTCAACCTGAATTGCTTATAAAAATGTAATATCACAAACACTACAAATAGCAAAATAATTGTTTGTATTATGATTGGTGTTTAATCATGACAACACAGCAACTCAGGTACAGTCATTATCCTCAGCTAAAACAAGCCCGTTCCTCTGTAACGACGCGTGATGAGCCAAGCCAAGCTAGTGTATATATACACTACATGACCAAAAGTATGTGGACACCCGAACATCACAAATCTCATTCCAAAATCATGGGCATTATTATGGAGTTGGTCCGCCCTTTGCTGCTATAACAGCCCCCACTCTTCTGGGAAGTCTTTCCATAGATGTTGAAACATTGCTGCGGAGATTTGCTTCCTCTCAGCCACAAGAGCATTAGTGAGGTCGGGCACTGATGTTGGGCGATTAGGCCTGGCTCGAAGTCGGCATTCCAATTCATCCCAAAGGTGTTCGATGGGGTTGAGGTCAGGGCTCTGTGCAGGCCAATCAAGTTCTTCCACACCGATCTCAACAAACCATTTCTATATGGACTTTGCTTTGTGCATGGGGCCATTGTCATGCTGAAACAGGAAAGGGCCTTCCCCAAACTGTTGCCACAAAGTTGGAAGCACACAATCATCTATCATGTCATTGTATGCTGTAGGGTTAAGATTTCCCTTCTCTGGAACTAAGGGGCCTTGCCCAAACCATGAAAAACAGCCACAGACCATTATTCCTCCTCCACCAAACTTTGCAGTTGGCACTATGTATTCGGGCAGGTAGCGTTCTCCTGGCATCCGCCAAACCCAGATTCGTCCGTCGGACTGCCAGACGGTGAAGCGTGATTCATCTCGCCAGAGAACGTGTTTCCACTGCTCCAGAGTCCAATGGCGGCAAGCTTTACACCATTACAGCCGACGCTTGGCATTGCGCATGGTGATCTTCGGTTTGTGTGCGGCTGCTCGGCCATGGAAACCCATTTCATGAAGTTCCCGACGAACAGTTGTTGTGCTGACGTTGCTTACAGAGGCAGTTTGGAACTCGGTAGTGAGTGTTGCAACCGAGGACAGACGATTTTTATGCGCTACGTGCTTCAGCACTCGGCGGTCCCGTTCTGTGACCTTGTGTGGCCTACCACTTCGTAGCTGAGCTGTTGTTGCTTCTAGACTTTTCCACTTCACAATAACAGCACTTACAGTTGATCGGGGCAGCTCTAGCAGGGCAGAAATTTGACAAACTGACTTGTTGGAAACGTGGCATCCTATGACGGTGCAACGTTGAAAGTCACTGAGCACTTCAGTATGGCCCATTCTACTGCCAATGTTTGTCTATGGAGATTGCATGGCTGTGTGCTTGATTATATATACCTGTCAGCAATGGGTGTGGCTGAAACAGCCGAATCCACTAATTAGAAGGGATGTCCGCATACTTTTGGTCATGTAGTGTATATTAGTGCTGTGCCGATATCGGCTATTTTTCGGTAATCTGTAACGGTAGATTACAATCAGTGTACAGTTTCGATGACCGATTAAAGTTGTACTGTACTCTTTCTTATACAATCCCAAACCTTGAGTAGCTTTCAGGCTTGTTTTGAGCGAATTTCAATAAGCAAATTGAAGAAAACAATGTTGTACCTTTTGCTTTCGAAACAGCTGCATGCACAAAGTAAACGCGATGGCTCGTACCGTTCCATACGATACGCGATGGCTCTTCTTGAATTCCTGGCAGAGTAGCTAACGTATTGACGTCACATGCGTTGACGTCATACGTTCCAGGCGTGCATCAAAGTGCCCGTTAAATTACTTATTTTCACATTTAAAAGGTGGACTCACAGTATTCTGGCTTCCCGAGCAAAATGAGGCACATTTTACATGCAGTTTGTAAAATTACTGCTTCATTCGTCACACCATATGCTATGACGTGGTCTCGCGCAATCTCACGTGATCCTAAGGCGCATGGCGTTTCCAAAACACGTCAACAAACACATGCAGCTCTATTTATTCCTCCGTAATAACAATTACTTAGTTTTTAATATTTTCTTCCTCCTCCTCCTACCTCCCCTCGTTATTTCCCGGTGCGCTCATTCTTTCTCTCATCAGCTCCATTCGTGATTTGGACTGGACCGTAAAGATCCCATATTGAGTGGTGCTGGTGCACTACCCTGTGGTACAAGTTCCATGGATGCCGAATTTTCCTTGTTTTGGTTTTTCTCACGCTAACCTTGTGAAATCACCAGGTGAGTACCTACACTCGTGCGCTGATAACACCAGATATAACACTGAGTGAACAGGTGATCGATTTATTTAATGAATTAATAATTGTTCTGAACGGAATCCCTTGTAAACCTGGGGATTCCCACCCTGTTCCTGCATTTTCATATTTTGTGTTAAAGTTGATTTTCACACGACTAGAAAACCAGGAAAAGCTTCATTTTATATCCGTCAATAACTTATCAAATGAGCATACTTCCTTCCTTCCTCCTTCCTCCTTCCCTCCCTCCTTCCTTCCTTCCTCCTTTCCTCCCTCCTTCGTTCCTTCCTCCTTTCCTCCCTCCTTCGTTCCTTCCTCCTTCCCTCCCTCCTTCCTTCCTTCCTCCTTCCCTCCCTCCTTCCTTCCTTCCTTCCTTCCTTCCTTGTAAATGCTGCTTCATCGGAATGAACATTACCACACACGGTACCTCATTGTTCGTTTTTAAAATAACAGAATGCTGTTCTGTTCGATGAACCAATTGATTAGAGAACGAATTTAAAATGTATCAATTCACAGACATTCAATTACGTCAATCCGAGCATGGCACTGATCAAGCACGATGAACACTTAATGTGTGCGAAATGACGTCATTATTTAATTTTTTTTTATAATTAGAATCGGTAATATATAAATCGGCAGATATATATATTTTTCTCGGTTTTATCGGTTATCAACAAATTTCTTAACCGGCACAGCGCTAATATATTGTTGTGGATTTGAGAATCTTGTTGTAAATACCACCCTGAGTAGTGTAATGAATACTTGTAAATATCTCCGATTTGTGTGTAAAGGTCAAAGGTCGTCCTCTTAGTTAGTCCATATACATATACCTAGCCAATCTTAGAACCTCTAAATAGTTATTTCTTTATTATGTGTATTAGTTGAAGGCTGTGTTTCCCATTAGTTGACTCTACATTGCACCGAATTCAAATAAGATAGATCCCCTTTCAATTCCCCATTTGTCTGCAATTGCCAACTGCATTCGCCCTCCATTGAACACTCGGTCGGTACGAAGAAGAAAGGCGTGTCTCCGCCCTCGTCATCGGAAGGAGGAGTGAGCCAGCCCTTGCCGACCAATCAAGCACGAGGGGTTTGGCTTGAGAGGGTGGAGAAAGAACGATCGGGGAGTTTCGCGAAGATTCGAGGGTGTGGCCTATATAACCCGTCACACGATGCCCCCACCGAGATGATTGAGGGAGAGAGATGCGCGCAAGAGTTCAGTGAGGGACTGCTTGGTGAAAGAGGTGAAGAACAAAGTCATTGAGGGAGCCAGAGAGTTAAGGAGCCCGAATAGAGAGCTCTGGGAAAGGAGACGCTGTTCCAACCAGCTTTGCCACGACAAGCTCCGACGTGTTGCTGCGAGCATCCCGGCCGTGTGGACCCGAGTGCGGAGGGGCGGCGGCTGCTCACTCGCGGCCCGACCATTCTCCTGCTCCAACTGAACCTTCCTCTCCTTCCAGCCATTCGTTCCTGCCTTCATTCCCCATTCGTGTAAGTCTGATTGTCGTCTGTTTTGTGTGTCTTGTCCTGGGGTATAAGTAAGTTTGTATAGGTAAGTTAGTATTTGCACTGTGTATTCTGGTCCTTCCATCCTTTCTGTCTTTATTTTCATATCTTTCCTTCTCGTTGGTTCTTTTGGTCTTGTACATAATAGTTAGTAATAAATCATATTTGTTCTTCCTACTTTTGCCTTCTTCTTCTTCCCATCCATTCGTCTTAGAGGTTTCCATCATTGAACACCTGTGGCACGATTTGGCCAACGTTAAGAATCGGGTCAGTTACTTGTTAATGGTTCGTGCCGCGGCTGCTAATCCGCTCGGCAATTAACATCTTGTCCGCGGTCGCGAACGGGGTTGCTCACCTGCCTCTCCGGAGGGAGCTTGGGCAACTTCAGGACTCACGTCGGTCAGTCATACACAAAGGGATTAATCCCCCCTTCTTAAGGGGAAAAAGGCTGACGTAGAGATCCGTAACAATATGTATGTACATATATATATATATGTATATATATATATATATATATATATATATATATATATATATATATATATATATATATATATATACATACATATATATATATATATATTGCTACGGTTTTGTGATTGCACATATTGATCATTAAAGGTTAAAGGGTTGCCCCTCATAGTTAGTCCACGAGCAACACGTAGGCCACCTGTACTATTAGTTATGTCATAGTATGTGTAAGTATAGGCCATTTCCCCTCGTAATATCTGCGTTGTGTAAAGACATGAGTTTAGGTCCCCCTTCATTTTTGCGTCCACCCTCCAATTCCACCTCATGGGCATATTCATCCCGCGCCCCATTTGGCTGACCCACGCAGCATTTGTTACGCTTTGGCTGCCCGCTGCATTTGTTACGCTTTGACTGCCCGCAGCATTTGCTGCCCTTTGCTCGCTCACTAGTCAAGTAACACGAGGTAGGCCTGAGAAGGAGGAGGAGCGCGGGGTCGGGGTGGGGCAGCGTCAAGGCAGCGCGTCAGAGGCGATGACAGTAAGAGCCACCAGCCAACCAGGGCTCTAACGGCATGGCATGAGGGGGCGTGGAGAGGCGCGTCTGGTGAGTTCTGGAGGGTTCGCGGGGCGTGCCTATAAAAGTGATTGCACAAAGCCCTTGAAAGGAGTTATGCACAGAAATTTGAGGACTGAAGCGAAGCACTGATTTGCACCAGAGGACTCACAAGGGGAGAGCGCACGTGAGAGGACTTGTTGATCAAGAGGACTTTGGAGAACTTGATGCGCAGCGCTCGCTTTGGAGGCATTGCACTATATCTCAAGTATAACGTACGCACCGAAGGAAAGGCAAACAGACGCGCCGGTGGCAAATAGCGCCTATCTCAGCCACGCGAGTAAACGTGGCAATAGCCGCCAGTGATCACCGCTAACCGCCCAAGTCCGCTCCCTACCAAATCGCCCCGTATTAACCTCTGTGCGCCAAACGACACGCGGAGAGCCCCCGCCATCCCTACTTACCATCTGCACGGGACGGGACGAAACGGAGACTGGAGGGAGTTGCACGAGAGCCATCCCTGGACGTGGTGAACATCACCCTGCAGCTGCAAGCCCCGTGTGAGTGTGTCTGTGTGTGAGATGGACCCTTTTGTCCTGAGGATTAAGTTAAGACTGTTTTAAGGCTGCACTGTGTCCCCTTTTTCTGGAATCCCTGTATAGTGTAAATAAATCTTGTTAGCCCTTTCTTCCCAATTCGATCGCCTTTGTGATTTCTCCATTGGCTAAGCATGGTACGAACGAGATCGCTAGAACTGGGGTCACCATATAAATGGCACGGATCGCGTGTACGCACCGCTCGGCATCTCAGCACGCGTGATTCGTGCGGGGCTTATTTCCTCCTTTCAGGGCAGCGCGAGTAATTAGGTAATAGTGATTCTAGTCCTAAGACCCTATTTTGCGCTGTCCGGGAAGGACGTCATAGGTCCCGGGTCCCGTCGGCTAGTCAAAGACAAGGGGACTAATCCCCCCTTGGTAAGGGGAGAAGGCCGGCGCTGAGATCCACAACAATATATATTGTTGTGGATCTCGGTTACGGCACTCCCCTTACCGAGGGGGGTTTAATCCCCTCGTCTATTTCACTGGCCGTCCGAGTCCTAGAAGATATCGCGCTCCTTTGCAGGGTTGAGGTCGACCAGGGTGACTGGTCAATGGAGTCCCAGATACCTTCGGCAACCTCTCCGCAAAGCAGGACGATACTTCTGCTCGAGCCGCGGACAAGATGGAAGTTTGCCGAGCGGTTTAGCAACCCGCAGCTCGAGCCGTTAACAAAAGGGACTAAACCCGATTATAGCGGATGGCCAAATCGTGCCACAGGTACTCAATGGGGAAAGGACTAAAGCGATCGGGGGAAGAAGAAACCAAAAGGGTAAGAAAGAACACAGGTTAATTCACTATCTACAAGAGGAAACGAAAGAAGGGAATATACAAGGATTGGAAATAAAAGGACATAGGGCAACCCTAAAAACAGTCTTATATTATCATACACCCAGACAGAACAAACAGACTTACACGAATAGGGAATGGCAGGAAGGAATGGCTGGAAGGGGGAGAAGGTCCAAGCAGATGGCAGGGCAGGAAGGTCCGGGCAGATGGCATAGCGTTGAGGTCCGCTCCAGGTCGTGCTTCGGTCCACGCTCCGGGCTTGAGGCGAAACCCGGCGGCAGCTGCACGTATCCGTTTCACGCGGTCGGACAATGCGAATATATTGCGGTTTTGTCGTCGTCAACGGACCCACTCTCCTGCCTTACGATTCAGCTGTAGGCTCATCTGGTACCTCGTATCTCGGACCTTCGCACTCATCTCCCTTGAAGCAGTCCCTCCCAGCCGTTTTTATTGGGCGTTCCTGTATCCAGCCGCCGGCTCCTAGGACACGCCTACCGGTCGGCTCACCTCAGCCCTGGTTGGCTGGCGAGGGCTCGCTGGCTCCACCTCTTGAGGAGACATTGACAGGCCACGCCTCGTTCCTGGCGCTCGAACCCACTCCTCCCCTTTTTCCTGCAGATTACCGCGTGCGTAATGGAGGCTTGGGGCCAGCAAACAAACCAAAACAAAGGGCAGCGAACGCTGCCATACCGCTACTGCACTTTGAAGAGAGAGAGAGAGAGAGAGAGAGAGAGAGATGATTGGGGATAATTGAAGGGGCCTATCTTATTTGATTAATGCAACGTAGATTCAACTATTGGGAAAAGGTCCTTAACTAAAACACATAATAATGAGATAACTACAGAGAGGTCCTGTGGTGTTCTACGTGTTGTACATGGACTATCTAGGGTGCGATCTTTAACCTTTACCAAAAATTGGAATATTTACAGGGGATTATTTATAAGGGAACATTTACCAAAATTTACAAAGTGAAGGTTCTTAAAACCATAACAATATATATATATATATATATATATATATATATATATATATATATATATATATATATATATATATATATATATATATATATATATATATATATATATATATATATATATATATATTGTAATGAATTTGAGAAGTGTAACGAATTTGAGAAAATGTAAAGAATGTGAGAATTATGGTTTTGTTGTGTGTACATGGCACCCTCCGTAAGTAAAGAAAGGTCGAAGCTCATCCTCTTAGTTAATTCCATAAACCTACACACAGGACACCATATATCCTTTTAAATAGTTAGTCCCTTATTCTATGTAGGTTAAGGATGTGTGTTCCCAATAGTTTGACTCTTCATTGCACCGAATTAAATAAGAGTAGGCCCCTCCGACGCCCCATGGCAGCTTCCAAGTGCCAGGTTTGCCAGGTTTGCTGCAATTGATCTCTTTAGCCACTTTGCTGCAATTGACTCTTTAGCCACTTTGCTGCATTTTCATCCCCTGTCCACTGTTTGCTGTATTTGACTCCATTACGCACGAGGTAACCAACGGAGAAGAAAGGCGTGTCTCCACCTCATCATCGGGGGGAGGAGTTAGCCAAGTGCGAGGAACAAGGCGTGGCTTTGCCAATGCGTCATCAAGAGGGGCGGGATCGGTAGCCCTCGCGACCAATCAAGGCCGAGGCGAGCTGACCGAGGGGCGTTTACAACGCACACAGGTAAGAAACCCAAAAGCACGTTATAAAAGGACACGCGCGGGTTTCTATAGGGCTTTTTGGAGAAGATTGAAGTCCTGGAGAAGTCACAGAGTCCTGAGAAAAGATTGAGAGGTCCGGAGAAGATTGAGAGAGAGGTGCGGCAGATGCGCGATCCAGCTAAAGCAGCCAAGAGAGAACGAGACGTGAGGGGGTGCTGATACTGCAGCAATACGCCGAGACCCTCTAGGCCCTATTGCCGGTTGTGGAGACGCGGAGCTGCCAGCTGCTGTTCGCTTCGAGCACGGAACGTGGACCTCGACGGTGTGGAATTGCCCGGACCTTCCTGCCCTGCCATCGGCTTGGACCTTCTCCTCCCTCCAGTGATTCCTGCCATCATTTCCCCGTGTAAGTGTGATTGTTCGTCCGTCTTTCATGTTGTCTTGGGGTATTAATTAAGACTGCCATATATATAAGCTAATCATTGCACTATGTCTCCTGCTCCTTCCATTGCCTTATAAATCATCTTTCTTTTCCTTTCTGCTTAGTGTGTATAAATAGTAATAAATCTTGTTATTCCCTACTTTGTCTTTACTTCTTCATGCTCTTTCGGTCGCTTTAGAGGTTTCCATATTGAGTGTACGTGGCGCGATTCGGCCAACGTTCAGGATCGGGTTTAGTGAAGGCTAATGACTCAAACTTCGGGTTGCTAAAAACCGCTCGGCAACTAACTAGACCATCCAAACCGGGGTTTGAGCGGTACTTGTCTCCCTAGTCTGCGGAGGGACGGATAAAGGTATTCGGGATAAACCCTGGACCCATAACCCTGATCCGTTCCATCCCACGGGATAGCGTTACAAGTGCCAGGAGTGGAGACGGTCAGCTTAACAAGACAAGGGACTAACCACCCCTTGCTAAGAGGGAAGAGCCGTACTCCGTATCCGTAACAATTGGTAGTCAGGAGTTGGGATTCGAACCTGGGACTAAATTTATTTAGCCCAGATTTTGGACACCAATTGTACTATTGGCCTTAACAATTGGTGTCTGGGAGTGAGATTCGAGACCCGAACCAAATTTTTTATAACATCACAAAAATTTGGTCGAAATTACGAGCGGCCGAAATTTTGTTTAACATCCCAAATTGAGTCGTGCCATGGACAATCAAGGCGATCGGATGCAGGTGGGCGAACTAGAAGAGGGGTTAGGGGTAACCCAAGACCAGAGGGAAGAGATGGAGGAGGAGAACAATGAGGAGGTGGTTGAGGAGGTGTCAGGTGCACAAAATGGCGCCCTCACGCACGTGGTTGAAGGGACACAAAAAGGCGGCTCACACATGGTTGAGGGGGCCACGCCCGCGGTACCAATGGGCATGGTCCAAATGCAAGCCTTCATGGCCCAATTCATGGTGGAAATACAGAAAGAGAACGACAGTATGGAACGAATGGAAAACAGAATGAGGGCTAATAGTGAGCAATTGGAAGCAATAACAAACGAAATGAGGGCCGATAAGGAGGGGTTGGAGAGGGACAGAGACCGCGGGTTGAGCGAGCAGGTCCCAGGGGTGCACGAGGAGGTAATGCGGGTCGAGAAGCACTGGTTGGGCGAAGTGGAGAAAAGCACGGGTAAGATGACGGGTGTAGAAATTGCGAACCGGGGTTTGGAAAAGCCGGCGACCGCTGAGATAGGAGAGAAAATTTTATTAAAGCCAACGGTCGTCGATGTGAATAAAGAAAAAGCAGTAGTGGGAATAATCGAAATTGGAAAAACGACGGAGGTAGCCCGGGAATTGGAGGAAGGAATGGATAATGCTCAAAGTCCCTGCTCACATCACGATGCTGTGCTTAACCCGAATGGAAGTTTGCAGGTGCGCGTGGAGAAAAGGATCCCCCAGGTGAGTCGTGCTGTGTATTGTGCGGGGAGATTTTGTGGAAGGATGTTTGGCGACAACAGGATTGTCACGCGATTGGGATCGATATGGCACCCGGGCGTTGGTGAAGGGTCCCGTGTGAGTAAAAATGGCACATGTGTGAAAATAAAGTGTGCGTCAAGGGGTGAGCATGTTACGAAGCGCGAGTGTGAAACCAAGTGCGAGCGAGAATGCATGTCGGGGTGTACGGAGAGTGAGTTGGTGGTGGCGCGAGTGCGAGAGGGCACATCGGAGCGTGAGTGTGAAACCGAGTGCGAGCGAGAATGCACGTCGGGGTGTACGGAGTGTGACACGAGGAGTGAGTTGGTGGTGGAGCGGGTGCGAGCATGCACGTATGGGATGAACGGCGAGGGTGTGCGAGAACGCACACCTGAGTTGGTGGTGGCGCGATTGCGAGAGAGCGCATCGGAGCGCGTTAGTGGGTGGATGCAAGAGTGCACGCCCATGGTGAGTGTTACGGAGGACGTAACGGAGGAGAGGTGTGGACCGAAGTGTGCAAACGGCGAGTGTGCGCAAGAAGGTGCGCGGGACATGTGGTGTGTAACAGGGAGTGCGTTGGTGGAATGGACGGAGTGTGTGGAATGTACGGACGGCGTTGGAACGCCAGGTTTTGTGAGTGTGAAACGGGTTGCGTATGCAAGTAAAGCATCGACGTTGACCGGGTTAGCAGCTAGGGCGACGGATAGCGGGCGCTCGGTGCATGGAGCCCTTTGTTGGATGTGAAGCCTCGCGCGGGGCGCCCTTTGGCTTTGTTGGATGTGCAGCCTCGCGCGTGGCGCCCTTTGGCTTTGTTGGATGCGAAGCCTCGCGTGGGGCGCCCTTTGACTTTGTTGGATGCGAAGCCTCGCGCGGATCGATGCTGCGTCGCCCCGTTTCGGGGCATTGCGCACGATTCGGGCCTGGCCCTGCCCCGCATGGTCGAGTCCGGGCCTTGTCGGGCGAGGCGACCGGTCCGGTTCAAGGGCGAGTAGGAGGAAGCGGAACGGCGCCCCCTAGTGGTGGGGGCGGGGTTCCAACCGGGGGAGATTGAGCCATCGGGCCCGCGACCGCAAGGTACCGCGCCGAGATGGTGCGTGGAATCTCGGCCCGACCAAACCACCTCCCTTGAACCGAAAGCCGAACGGATTCAACCTGCAGGCGACCAAACCACCAGCGTTCATTTCTCGGCTTTGCGAAGCCGAGTTTAATGATGTCATGACGCACCGAGGCTAGGATATAGCGGACTGTGATGATGGTGATACTGATAGTGTTTTTGGATTCGAAATTTTGGGATAGAAAATTTTTGATTGGCTGGAATTAGGTGAGCAAAATTGATAGTAGAGGATGCCCGATGTGGTGGGATGGCAACTCTGCCATCCCTCACAGCGGGGGCAAAGGAGCACTAGTGTTATGGGGTTGGCAGTGAAAACTAGCCCAGGACGGTTAGGATAATGATAGCGATCTAGAGAAGATGACCTTAGGTAACGTTAAGGTTAGGTAGTGACAATGATACCTGTAGTGGGGACGCAGGTAGCTTAGTTTGGATGATAATGACGTGGTATGTGCTTAGTTTAAAGGGAAGACGAGGAGCACTAAGTTAGCAGGGCAACAGGTAGTTCAGATGATGCCGTGTGTGTGTTTAAAGGTGTGATTGCAGAGGTGTGCAACTGAACAGGTGTATGGAGCAGTGTATGAGGGAGTGATGGTGATGTGTGTTGTGTTGATCCAAATGGTCCAGGGAGGAAGGAGGGTGCAGGTGGCACCAGGTGTGATTGCACAGGTGTGCAACAACAGGTGAATGGAGAACAGGTGTATCGAATAAATGGTCTGGAGTATATGGAGTATTGGAATGGATGGTCGTGGAGTGAGTATGGTGGAAACTGTGGAGTGGAGTGGATGGTGCGAAGGTGTGGATGGGGGAAAGGAGGATGGACCCCATCACGAATACCCGGGGAGGGTAGTCTAAGAGTTAGGTAGAGGGTACAGGTAAATTGTGGTTGGATATTGGCATCTGTGGTGCGTGTGGAAGAATGATGGTTGAATGGGTGCATTAGTGTTGTGGAAATAGCTGGGCGTGTAGCCTGTTAGTGCGTGTAGTCGGATGGGCACTCCACCACTGTGAGGATGTCGGCCAGGTGAGGCCGCAGGTGGGCTCTGGGAGCCGGTAGAGTTGTTGTGGATGGGGCCCGAGGATCCGGAGGACGGACCCGGGTAGCCCAGTGCCAGAGGGCACCGAGGGGTGACAGAGCCAGGAGGGGCCTTCCCCAGTTAGATAGGTTAGGGTGAGGAGCTAGGTAAGCTCGGGTGGCAACTACAGTGGTGGAGGTGTGCAGGTGGGTAGACCTGCTGG
Organism: Myxine glutinosa; assembly: GCF_964187855.1. NCBI lineage: Eukaryota > Metazoa > Chordata > Myxini > Myxiniformes > Myxinidae > Myxine > Myxine glutinosa. Next base: position 117,687,552 of record NC_136263.1, on the reverse strand, counting down.
AAGAGCTACACGACACAGCCCGGAAATTGTGCAAGGGCACCGGGAGATGAATCGGGGGAGTGAGACCCTAAATTGATAAGCACCACAGTTTGGTCAATGGGAATTGGTTTTTAGAACCCATCATGTAAGTTGGCCAATGGATTGGCAGGGAAAGACCCCGGGTAGTGTAAAGTGTGTTAAAGTCATTTAGAAAGTAGTTAGGATTAAGAATCTCCTCGCACCATCTACATGCACTCACCTGAGGTGACAAAGCTCCACACCATGCCGGGGTTTGTTGGTTTTTATTATTTTAATTGTGCAAATGTTTTGGATTGTGAGACGCATCATGACGTGGGTGTGACATTGTGCTTTGTTGTTCCATCTCTTCCTCCTTATGAGGATTGATGACGAATTGGGTGATGGCAAATTTGGTTAGAGGGATTGTGGGGACGAATTTGGTGTAGGGGAAATATGGGGGAGACGTGACAGTAGTGACGAATTTGTAATGTGTAGATTTTGTACATATGGGGTAAGGGGAAGGGTAGCGTAGGTGACAGGGGGGGTGACGTACGGTAGGGACGAGCTTTTCTCCGCTCCGTCTCCATACGCACCTTGCCTTGCATTGCCTTTATTGATGTGTACCCTTGTGACCTTACCCCTCGCTCACCTGTCTTTTCCCCGCCCTTGTCTCCCACACGAGGACACCACGCCACTGGGCGTCGAGGGGAGCGTGCAGAGGTCGCCTTGTGTGCCAGGACCCTCGCAATCAGCATGCATTGCATTGATGTACCACTTTATGGACCGCTGTCCTGCGGCCAAGTACCACTTGATGGACCCCAGCTTCTGGGGCAGGGCACCTCTGTTGGAGACGGCCATAGTGGCCAGGGAATCTTGCTTGCGGACCTCGGTAAGGTGGCACCTATGCCAAACAGGTGGACCACCCTTAGTTGGCCACTGTGGCCCTAAATAAAAATGGACACGGTTTGTGCTTTTTATATTTCTAAGTAGGCCGCATGAAGCAAGAAGACATCGGGAAGAACATCGGCCCAGCAGAGAAGGAGAAGACCACCACCAGTTGTTTTTTTTTGTGTGTTTATTACAAACAGTAATGACTGTGCACTGGTTGGTGCGTTTGGTGGTTGGTGCTTTTGGGTGCTTTTGGGTGCCTTGGAGTTATTGGTACTGGTGCATCGATGCAATGCGTGCTGTCTCCTCCCTCCCAACAGGAATTCCTTCTCTTTGTTTCCCGAAAAAGAAAAAGAAAAACACAGGTCCTGGGTTGCCTTGTAAATAAGAAATAACGTCACTGTAAATAATGCTCCTCACCGTAAATGTATAGCTTGAAAACAATTCCGCAATTCGGTTATCCTGTGGGCGCAAGTCTGTTAGGCAGGGTGCAATGCAGCAGGGGGACATATTTATTTGTGTTTTAAAATTGTCGCACTCAGGGTCAGGTTAATTGTAGAGGGAATTACACCTACGTGTGTTACGGGGTCAACCTCGAGGGGAGCCCCGGCAGAAAGATGTATGGTCCTTGGGTGAAAATAAGTCAATCAATAACGAGTCCACACCAAGGGTTACGAACAAACCCCAATATATTCCCAAATCCCGCACAGGAATCACAATGCGTTTACAGCACTTCCATATAATCCTTATCTATAGTATAGGTGGCGCCACCTTAACTCACAACAGTGTTGGCAACACTAACGGCCCTTGCCCCCAATGTCTCTGCACGCCTCCCAGGTGACGTCGAGTCGATCCAGCGATCGGGGAAGCAATGTCCGATTCCTGCACGCCTCCCAGGTGACGTCGAGTCAATCCAGCGATCGGGGAATCTTTGTCCGATTCCAATCTGGGGCTGGGAGTGAGGATACTCGACAACCTCAGCGAGGATACCTGACTTTGCAGGTTCCGCAGTAATCTGGCGCTCTCCTGACGCGCGGACTTCGGTTCACAGAGGCACGGTTCCCTTGTCCTTCACGTTCGGCGGCTCGGTCTCGAGCTGCAGTCTCAACTCTCAACCGTCTCCTTCCAATCTCTTTCGCGTGCCAGGCCCAAGGTGCGACCCGTACACGCCCTCGTAGGCGTCGAGGCGAACAGCACCGGGCACTTGGTTCTTTCCAGGACCACACGGCACCTTGACACGTAACCGGCAATCAATCACCCCGCGCAGGTAACTCCTCTCGCCAGACGGGCTTTTCCAACTCCGTTCCAAAGTAGGTAACGATCGCCTCCCTCGCGTCGGAGCTCTCGAAGCTTAAGATGGCCCCCCTCCTTCTCCCCCTCCTCTTCTTCACGATCCCATTTCCGGTCTCGTTTTTCCCAGAAGGGCTCCTGACCCTTTAATCACAACAACCTTTAATAGAATATACATTAATAAGAAATGACCTGAATTGTAACCCCCATAAACCCGGAATTCGTAACACTCCCCCCCTTCAAGAAAGAAAGTTTGAACACCGCGAAAACTTTCTTTGCAGGCCAACTTTGATAAACAAACCAAAATAACTCACACCCCAAATCATCAGTTCCCCCCGGGCACAATTATCACATCTCAAAAATAAAGCAACAAACTTTCACAAAACCCCCAGAGATTCCAAAGGTAATTCCCTCTGGACCAAGCGTCAACAACTTCTAGTTTCTCGTGGATGACGGTTAAGGGGTGGTGTTATTTTCCCTGTTGTGCTCTTTACCAACCCTTGGGTTACCATAAATTTGCCCCCCGGCCAAATCATTCCCGATAACCACAGATACTCCCTCTACAGGAAGCGTGGCTTGTAAACCGACGGTGACCGGTCCTGACACCAAATCGGATTCCAAATGGATGACATGAAGTGGGGCCCTAACACAGCCACCGATCCCTTGTAACCGAACACTATCACCAGTTGCGGTACTCTTTGACAATGGCAAAATGCCTTCAAGCATTAAGGATTGATGGGCTCCTGTGTCCCTCAATACCCTAACAGGTCTTGGGTTAGTCAAGTCTCCCTCGAGTGAGACAAACCCCTCATAAATAAATGGTTGGTAACTCTTCTGTGGGCGATTTCTTACGCTTGCCATCGTATTCGGAGTTGTAATAGTCGGACTCCGCTCTGGGTTTTCCCTTTTCATGAGGTAACAACTGGACATCGTGTCCAGGTTTCTTGCAAAAAGCGCAAACAGGCCCGGAGGAAAAACTCGTGGTCTGCCTCGGGCCCCCCGGAAAATAAGTTTGTCTTGGGCCCGTCGCCCTCTGATTTCGAACAGTTCGGGTATCAGCGTTGTCCCCATAATCATCTCGAGGCCGCCGCCATGTATTGTCGTTCTCCGCACCTGCTGTTCCACAACTCCCCTGCGGAAATCTAGGCGAGGAGTTAGGTTCGTGGACCCCTATCCGGTGTGTTAAGGCATAATCATCTGCCATGGTGGCTGCGTCCCACAACTTCGGTACTTTCTTTTCCTGCAGGTACACTTTGATGTCCTCGTGGACACACTGTTGAAATTCCTCCACCAGGATCAAGTCACGCAATGCTTCGAAGTCGTTCCCGACTCCTTTTGACTCACACCACCGATCAAACATGTTTTCTTTCACTCTGGCAAACTCCACGTGGGTCTCACTCTCCCTCTTCCTGGCATTCCTGAATTTTTGCCGGTTAGCTTCAGGAACCAACTCATACGCTTTGAGAATGTGCTTCTTCAATACCTCATAATCTGCACATTGGTCCATTGGTAGCGCCGAATAAATCTCTTGAGCTTTACCCACCAGCACACTTTGCACTAGTATGGTCCAGGCCTCCTCCGGCCAGTTTAACTGTCGAGCCACTTTCTCAAAGTGTGGAAAAAATTTAGCGACCTCCTTTTCACTTAAGGGTGGAACCAGCCTCACATATCTGCCCACATCCCAGGTGTTCTGGCTAGGTGTCGGCCCAGTCAGCAAGGGTGGTACCTCTCCCCGTTCTCTCATTAACTCCAGCTCCTTGAATTTAATTTCTTGCTGAAGCGCCATGTCACGTTCCTTTAATTCCCTTTCGGCTTTTCTCTCCTCTGCTTCGAGTTCCCTTGCAGCTCTCCTCTCCTCTGCTTTTCTCCCTTCTAACCTTTCCTGGAGTTCTCGTTCCACTCTCCTTTCCTCTGTTCTTTCCTTTTCTGCTTTCCTTTCTTCTTCTGCTCTTTCCTTTTCTGCTTTCCTTTCTTCTTCTGCTCTTTCCTTTTCTGCTTTCCTTTCCTCTTTTTTCATCCTTTCTAACCTTTCCTGGAGTTCTCGTTCCACTCTCCTTTCTTCTTCTGCTCTTTCCTTTTCTGCTTTCCTTTCTTCTTCTGCTCTTTCCTTTTCTGCTTTCCTTTCTTCTTCTTTGTTCCGTTCCTGGCTCCGTAATTGCAACTCCAGTCTCCGGAGCTCAACGTCTTCTGGTTCTTCGGGTAGCCACTCCCAGGCTAACTCGTCCCATGTTCCTAATCCCAACATAGACTGTATCACCATGGTCTGCAACTCTGCCTTCCTCAAATTAGTTCGGACCTCCAAGTTAAAATGTTTGGCCAATTTCAAGAGGTCCGATTTTAGTAATGCTCGGAACTGTGCCTCACTAGGGGTTACCGCAAAGTTCTGTGCCACAAACGCCATGGTGACTACTGGTAACACCTGTTAACCTTCACCCCAGAAATTTCCAACAAAGAAAAGCAACAGTATTACTATTATTGCTATTTTTTTTTTTTTTTTTTTTTTTGTTGTTGTTTTGTCGGCAGAGCAAAACAATTTTGGGAACGTTGGAAAAGTTCCCACTCTTGGGAATTCTTTCCCGGACTAAAATTTAGAAAATCTTATAGATCCCGGACGTAGACCCAATTGCGAATCCGCAAATTGTAATTTGGACGAGCCCCCAATTCTGTTACGGGGTCAACCTCGAGGGGAGCCCCGGCAGAAAGATGTATGGTCCTTGGGTGAAAATAAGTCAATCAATAACGAGTCCACACCAAGGGTTACGAACAAACCCCAATATATTCCCAAATCCCGCACAGGAATCACAATGCGTTTACAGCACTTCCATACAATCCTTATCTATAGTATAGGTGGCGCCACCTTAACCCACAACAGTGTTGGCAACACTCACGGCCCTTGCCCCCAATGCCTCTGCACGCCTCCCAGGTGACGTTGAGTCAATCCAGCGATCGGGGAAGCAATGTCCGATTCCTGCACGCCTCCCAGGTGACGTCGAGTCGATCCAGCGATCGGGAAATCTATGTCCGATTCCAATCCGGGGCTGGGAGTGAGGATACTCGACAACCTCAGCGAGGATACCCGACTTCGCAGGTTCCGCAGTAATCTGGCGCTCTCCTGACACGCGGACTTCGGTTCACAGAGGCACGGTTCCCTTGTCCTTCACGTTCGGCGGCTCGGTCTCGAGCTGCAGTCTCAACTCTCAACCGTCTCCTTCCAATCTCTTTTGCGCGCCAGGCCCAAGGTGCGACCCGTACACGCCCTCGTAGGCGTCGAGGCGAACAGCGCCGGGCGCTTGGTTCTTTCCAGGACCACTCGGCACCTTGACACGTAACCGGCAATCAATCACCCCGCGCAGGTAACTCCTCTCGCCAGACGGGCTTTTCCAACTCCGTTCCAAAGTAGGTAACGATCGCCTCCCTTGCGTCGGAGCTCTCGAAGCTTAAGATGGCCGCCCTTCCTTCTCCCCCTCCTCTTCTTCACGATCCCATTTCCGGTCTCGTTTTTCCCAGAAGGGCTCCTGACCCTTTAATCACAACAACCTTTAATAGAATACACATTAATAAGAAATGACCTGAATTGTAACCCCCATAAACCCGGAATTCGTAACACGTGTCACACTAAAAGTAAAGTTTTATAGGCCCGAGAATGGGCCTGAAGGAAGGAGGGTGCAGTGTAACGAATTTGAGAAGTGTAACGAATTTGAGAAAATGAAAGAATGTGAGAATTATGGTTTTGTTGTGTGTACATGGCACCCTCCGTAAGTAAAGAAAGGTCGAAGCTCGTCCTCTTAGTTAATTCCATAAACCTACACACAGGACACCATATATCCTTTTAAATAGTTAGTCCCTTATTCTATGTAGGTTATGGATGTGTGTTCCCAATAGTTTGACTCTTCATTGCACCGAATTAAATAAGAGTAGGCCCCTCTGACGCCCCATGGCAGCTTCCAAGTGCCAGGTTTGCCAGGTTTGCTGCAATTGACTCTTTAGCGACTTTGCTGCAATTGACTCTTTAGTCACTTTGCTGCATTTTCATCCCCTGTCCACTGTTTGCTGCATTTGACTCCATTACGCACGAGGTAACCAATGGAGAAGAAAGGCGTATCTCCACCTCATCATCGGGGGGAGGAGTTAGCCAAGCGCGAGGAACAAGGCGTGGCTTTGCCAACGCGTCATCAAGAGGGGCGGGATCGGTAGCCCTCGCGACCAATCAAGGCCGAGGCGAGCTGACCGAGTGGTGTTTACAATGCACGTGGGTAAGAAACCCAAAAGCACGTTATAAAAGGACACGCGCGGGTTTCTATAGGGCTTTTTGGAGAAGATTGAGGTCCTGGAGAAGTCACAGAGTCCTGAGAAAAGATTGAGAGGTCCGGAGAAGATTGAGAGAGAGGTGCGGCAGATGCGCGATCCAGCTAAAGCAGCCAAGAGAGAACGAGACGTGAGGGGGTGCTGATACTGCAGCAATACGCCGAGACCCTCTAGGTCCTATTGCCGGTTGTGGAGACGCGGAGCTGCCAGCTGCTGTTCGCTTCGAGCCCGGAACGTGGACCTCAACGGTGTGGAATTGCCCGGACGTTCCTGCCCTGCCATCGGCTTGGACCTTCTCCTCCCTCCAGTGATTCCTGCCATCATTTCCCCGTGTAAGTGTGATTGTTCGTCCGTCTTTCATGTTGTCTTGGGGTCTTAATTAAGACTGCCATATATATAAGCTAATCATTGCACTATGTCTCCTGCTCCTTCCATTGCCTTATAAATCATCTTTCTTTTCCTTTCTGCTTAGTGTGTGTAAATAGTAATAAATCTTGTTATTCCCTACTTTGTCCTTACTTCTTCATGCTCTTTCGGTCGCTTTAGAGGTTTCCATATTGAGTGTACGTGGCGCGATTCGGCCAAAGTTCAGGATCGGGTTTAGTGAAGGCTAATGACTCGAACTTCGGGTTGCTAAAAACCGCTCGGTAACTAACTAGACCATCCAAACCGGGGTTCGAGCGGTACTTGTCTCCCTAGTCTGCAGAGGGACGGATAAAGGTATTCGGGATAAACCCTGGACCCATAACCCTGATCCGTTCCATCCCGCGGGATAGCGTTACAAGTGCCAGGAGCGGAGACGGTCAGCTTAACAAGACAAGGGACTAACCACCCCTTGCTAAGAGGGAAGAGCCGTACTCCGTATCCGTAACAATTTATTTATATATA